>NC_053113.1:32213380-32560880 GCF_010015445.1 Perca fluviatilis | reverse complement strand
CTCGCTCAGCTTACTATGCTTACGCCTTGTTTCCCCTCCTCCCACGATCTATTTCTTTTGCCTGCCGTCATCCTTTTCCAACCTTTCATCTACACATACGGTCTTGACAAAGACAAAATAACGAGGCTTTACGAGGTGCTGATGTGGTGTTATCGAGGTGAAGAAATAACCACAAGAGGTGTGTGTGTGTGTGTGTGTGTGTGTGTGTGTGTGGGGGGGGGGGGGGGGGGGGGGGGGGGGGGGGGGGGGGGGGGGGGGGGGGGGGGGGGGGGGGGGGGGGGGGGGGGGGGGGGGGGGGGGGGGTGTGGGGGGGGGTGTGTGGGGGTGTGGGTGTGTGGGGGGGGGGGGGGGGGGGGTGGGGGGGTGTGTGTGTGTGTGTGTGTGTGTGTGTGTGTGTGTGTCCCTTTCTGACTGAGGGTGTGTGTGTGTGTGTGTGTGTGTGGGGGTGTGTGGGTGTGTGTGGGGGGTGTGTGTGTGTGTGTGTGTGTGGTGCGTGGGGCAGGGCGTTAAACCAGGGCTTTTAAAAACAGTCATTGTGGCTGACTGTGTGATTGCGCAGTGGTTAGATATCTTTAATGTTGGAGGCAGTTTAATTACACCAAGTTAAATCCCTTTGACACTCACACACATACACATGCACACTCTCTGACTCATTTGCCGTTGTGTGCCAGGCAAGCAGATTGCATGAGATTAGGGCCTGGAATCTGCAGGGGAAAAAAGGAGACCACAAAAAATAAATAAATAAAGAGTGGAAGTGATTAATTAAAAATGCAAGCCCTGTGCGAATGAAAAGGAGGGAAAAGAGGGAGGAGAGAGAGAGAGAGAGAGAGAGAGAGAGAGAGAGAGAGAGAGACAAAGAGGCTGGGATTATTGAGTTGGAGAGGCAGAGAAGCGCTCGGTAAGGAGGACATGTCTCAACACCACAGAGAGTGAGAGAGGTGGGTGGAGGAGAGAGAGAAAGAGAAACCAGATATTCCTTTCTGCTCTGACTCGTGGCCGTGCTCGTGCAAGATGGAAGGATACAGAGGAGAAAAGGAGTGATGTTGTAGTGTGTTTGACCACGTGTGTGTGTGTCTGTGTCTGTGTGTGTGTGTGTGTGTGTGTGTGTGTGTGTGTGTGTGTTGGGGAGCTCCAGCTGTGTCACCTCCGCCAGTGTGATTGAAAAAACACTGCATGTCAACATATGTAGACGCTGCTCTCTCTAAGGTTTGTACTACTGCTATGTCACAATATGGATATTGATTGAGTTTGTAGTATCCCTTGATTGATCAAAGTGTGTTATTTTCTAGTTTTCATATTTTCTACTGATATATTTGTTTACATTTCTACAGCTTTCATTTGATGATGTTTTACATTCTTGTAGCAGAGTAGATGGAGGGTTTAGTGTGACCAGGCTCTACATTTAGTCCAGGTTAAACACTAAAGAAACACTTAACCTAAATTACAAGAAACCTATTTTCTCACTTACCTCTGCTGGTATCTGTCCATGCAGATAGTGTTGATGTTTATTTATTTGTGCCACTGAGATTTCTTCTTCCACCACAATACAATTAGGGTGAATGGAATTTAATGTATTCTGCTCACAGCATTGAAAAACTATACTTATTATATAGCAACTTATAATGTCCAATAATCCAAACTGTTCACCGTGTACAGTTTTAATTGGAACTATTTTTTGGTGAAGAAATAGTCCTTTATAATCAGTTTTTTTGTTGTTTTTTTGTAATTTAGGTTAGAGCTATAACAAAAAGTCATTAATCAATTAGTTAATAGATAGAAAATGTACCTGCAAGAATTTTGATAATCAATTCATCGTTTAAGGCAAGGCAAGTTTATTTGAATAGCACATTTCATACAATAGAAATCTTTTTTTAAAGAAAATTTAAAATGTGAAGAACAGAGACATAAATACAGGATAGGAGGGCAAGATAGTTCATGGTGAGGAGAGGATTTCTGGTTTAAATCATTTAAATCCGTTTTAATCAAGAATGTCCAAAATGTCAGTAGTTTAGCCTCTCAAATATGAATATTTGCTTGCCTTCTATGACAGTAAATTATCATCTTTGGGGTTAAGACTGTTTGTCAGACAAAATAACACTCTGCAGATTGATTTGATAATGAAAATAATCATTACTTGCAGTCCTAATTGGGGTGAACCAACCCTTTTTAAAGGATAAATCCAGCACAAAATGAACCTAGGGATTAATAACACATGTCCGAGTTCGACCATTCTCTGGCATATGTTTTCATGCTAATCGAATGTGACCAGTTTTATCGCAAACCGCTAATTACCTTATAAAGCTAGTCGTCGGGGCACGGGTAAAGTAAAAAGAAATTGCTATTTCTATACCACCACCAAGGCTCAAAATAGCACCACACTTCCACGGTAGCATAATGAGGGTCCCTACATGTAAACCGAAGCATTGAGAACTTTGTAAGTGTACAGACAGTTTATTAAAAAGACAGTTTAGAAAGACCGTTCACGTATACAGGTGGGCGCCATCTTGGCAAAACAGTCACGACGAACACCTTGCAACGTGAGCTGATCTGTCACTTGAAATCTCCCATGGTCCGTGGTTTCCCAATGGGTCGATAGGAATTACGTTTGTGAAATGTAATTACATGGAAATGCATGAATTATATCTGTTATTTAAAATATATGCATGTCGTTCGACTGGTCAGACTGTTTTCCCAAGATGGCGCCTGCCTGTATATGTAAACAGTACTGTCTTTCTAAACTATCTTTTTAATAAACTGACTGTACACTTCACATCACACAGGGATGAAGTGTGATGTGGCACTCCAGATCTTCAGAGAGGACACTGCTGCTTCTCATCAGTGCATTTTAGCTGAGGATCAAAATCTGTGGATGAAGGCGAGGACATTTAAGTGGCAAGCAAGTTAAGTTGATTCACTTGTTGTGCTGGCTGTCTCTTTAGGGGCTGCACAGAGGAGTATGAGATGAAGACCATGGAGCAGAAGCCAGAACCTGAGCCTCTGGCAGCAGGCTATCGACCCTCCCCTCGCCCAACGTGGCGATGGGACAGCCCACCCATTCCTCCAGGGCTCCACAGTGCCCCCAACCCGCAGCGCTGGGCCCCCATGGGTCCCCCACCTCCTCCACTGCCCCGCTCACACAAGACCCTGATGCCTGTTCCCTACAGGGAGCCCCAGCACCTCAACTCTAAGAGGTGAGACTCAGAGAGCCACTGCGCTGGATTTATTTAGTCACATTAGATTACAGAAGAGATCCAATTGGGTTATTTATAACTAAGTATACTGATATTATCGGTAGCAATGTATTTATCTAGATTATCTGATATTGATTATTGATAGGAACAGATATTCTCTTAAAGAACCATTTGTTTTAACCCTTTTTGTTCTCCGTTGCTACCCACACATCTTACTTGGAGATGGTGTCTCACTGCCTTGTGCCAAAGTTAATAACCACAACCAAATCCTGGCATGTTAGATAAATGGTTTCTTGTGTTCCTGTAGCAGTCTTACTCATATGCCTCACCTCTCTGTGGTCTGTTTGTTGTTCTGTTGGTTAACCATCCTATTTGTATGTCTTCCAGGCCAGTGAGCTACCCAGAGAACCACTACAGTCTGTCTCCTGCAGTAGGCGACAGAATGCTACCCTACAGAAACCCCTCAGCCAGCTTCTCCTCACCCTCCTCAGGCCTGGTCGGCCTCTCCACCATGGGGCCACCTGGGATCACACCAGGCCCCTTTGTACGCTACAAACCCTCCCCCGACAGGTGCGTTGTGTGGTCTTTAGGTTCTCCGAGCTCTCCTCAGTCACTCTTTTGATCTTGATTAAGCATGTCCGATGTTACTCATAACTAGGGATGCACCGAACCCAGAGTTCTTTGGGCTTTTTGACGGGGTTCGGGTTCTGCTGAACTTTAGAATTTTTTTCCACCGAAACAAACTCTATCAAAGAGAAGTAACAAGAGGCGAAAGTCAATAGAATGTTGTGTTGAGTTTCTCCTCTTGTCAAAGAGTATAGAAGTAACAAGATGCGAAACTCAATAGAATGTTCCATTGCAACAAACGCACCCGTGACCGAGCTGCAGCTCCGCCATCTTGGACTGACAACACAACGTTCTATTGAGTTTCACCTCTTGTTACTTCTATACTCTTTGTGCGCTACGCTAGTCGAAGTAATGACGCCGCCGTTGATTACGGGACGGTGTTTACGTAGGTGGACCGTTCAATGCAGTAGGCTGTAAGAAAGTGAAAATGGAACTTTTGAGCAAAAAAAGTGTTGTTTGGCAATACTTTCAGTCAAAAGAAGGCAATTCAAGTTGAACTACATGTTCAATTTGCAATACTGATTTTTCTCGTGGTGGCAAGGACCCTAAACAATACACAACATCGCCGCTATTAAGACATTTGCGTATGAAACATCCGAAAGTATACGAGTTGTGCGTGAAGGAATCTACAGACAGCAGCCAAAATGCAGCAACTTCAGGTACGGCAAAGGAAGGACCATAGATATAGAACAATAGATATGACATGTAATTCTGACTTGCCACTCCAGAATGGAACCACTTGGCAGCCATTTTACCAGGGTTAAGTTTTAGAATTGCTTCAATTGGAATCAATGCGGAAAGAGGCTCATGTTGTCTTTATAATACTTATATTTTTCTATCAATACATCAATAGTGGTTTTAATTCAAAGTAATGACTGTAAGACAACTGTGCCTTTCTAGAAAGAAACAAAAAATAGAGATTTGGGTGGAATTTTGATTGATATAGCTCCAAGAGAACAAGTAATTTGTTCAATTATAAAGATAATCTCATAATTTTGCATTTATATTGCAAGTAATAATTTTATTTTTTCAATTTTGCCTGAACTTAATATGTAAAAACTTTGTTATTCTGAAAGGCTATTATACATTAAACAATATTTTTTTATGTAGAAATCCTAAATAGATTCAGTATTATGGTCTATAGAGCGGTAGTTACGATAAGAGACATGAGAGAAACGTGTTTAAAAAAGCTGTTATAACGTTAAGTTACTAAATGTCTTATTTGAGGTCAAAAATCAAACTAAAACATGTTTGCTGTTCATAAATGCTGTTAAGAGCTAGCTAGCAATCACCAATAACTGACATCTCAGCCGGTCCGTTAACGGTTGCTAGGTAACGTAACTAGCTAGCTAGCTAGTTCACCAACTTTTCTGTATTTATAGTTAAAAAAAGAAGAGAAAAAATACTCTATCTACTCCTACTGACATGTGGAAAGTGATGGCAGCCTCCTGGGTCTCTTCGGTTCTTCTGGTAAAGCAGTTAAGTGCTGCACAGCTGACAACCATACTTGTTGCCATAGGTGACAATTGTAAACAGTACCTTAGTAAGATGGCGGACAGTTATGCCATTAGTTATGACGTCATGTCATATCTATTGTTCTGTATCTATGGGAAGGACAGTCACAGCTAGAAACTTGTGTTAACCAGACGTTGTTTAAGCCTGTTTTACAGTTCTGCGGAGGCTCCACGCAGAGCTTTCACTGTAGCCTACATAAGTGGCCTGATGTTTTTACTTGTGCGCTGGTGTGTGCGTCGAGCCGGCATGTGTGTGTGTTTGGGGAGTGGGTAATAGAGCGAGGGAGAAGTGAGAGAGTGACGGCGATTAGCTTTAGAGTGAGTAGCGACTCTAGAGTCATAGTGAGAGAAACAAAGTGTCTCCTCTGTTCTTTCTGACCACGGTGAGAAATCTGTAGCAGGAAAAGTTAACCCTCTCCTTGATTCCATGTTGTTTATGGTTCGGTTCGGTATTCGGCCGAACCCAAAAAATCTGGCTTCAGTGCATCCCTACTCATAACTGCTTTGTGTGCTAGAGGTGGATTATATCTGTTCATAAGATGAGGCTGTACTGTATAATTTGTTCATGTCTGCAGTTAGATGTGTATGAACACACTGTCTCCTTGCGGAGGGATCTGTTGTGTGGGTGGCTCTTCCTCACTGTGTGGAGGTTGATTACATCTCGCCCAACCAGAGAAATGAGTTTATTCAACCGCCATCAGGATGCAAAACAGAAACTGAAATTCAAATCCAAACTGTGTGCGTGTGCATATATGTATATATGTATGTATGTGTGTGCGTATATATTATTAATAAAATGCCTTCCCTCCTACTATGATCCATCTGTGTAGATATGGAGCAGGACAGCGCCCCCTGCTGCCTTATGAGCCCCACCTCAGTGTGGACATCAACTCAAGCGGAGAGTCTTCCTCAGGCTTCACCAGTCAGGACAGCACCATGGAGCGCTGCAAAACAGGTACACCACCTTCAAAAAACTGCAAGCAATTAATGTGCAATAAGTTGTGTACTTGCTGCATTTCTATCAAGCTCCTATAATCAATCTTTTTATATTGACCGTGGATCAAATGACTACTTATGTACTACGTATGTGAAAGGGGTTGTTTATAGTGATGAACCCACAGATCTGCAGCTCCCCTCAGCTCTTTAAAGTTTTAGCGTTTCTAGCCCTTTGTTTTGGCTTTCCGGCTGCAATGTTATTCTTTTGATTCATTCTCATAGCTCTCATCAGCGTTTTTCGGCCACAGCAGGCAGTCATTTTCAGTAAAAAGCTCTAAAAACCCCACTGTACACCACCTGCTGCGCACCAAACAGCAGATGGAAACAATAGGCAACTAGCATTGTGTTAAACACAGTGGTGCAGATATTTTTCTCAATTGGTAGTAGAGATCAAACACAGAGCTAAAAGAGTATTATGACTATTGGACTTACATTCATCAGGTGGTCAAAAACATGACTCAAAATGAATGATAATGTTGCTCCCTATCTGCTTGATGTGTAAACAGGCAACAGTTTGTTTACATGTACGCCATTTTGATATGTGGCCAACAAATTATTTATTGCTGGTTGTAACTTAATCAGACTTGTTATTTTATTTAACTACATTCACACACTCTATATTATGTCAAAGGGTGGGTGGGAGGGTGGGAGGGTGGGTGTGTGTGTTGCACAGTAGAGTAGAGATACCGGAGTGAGTCTGATTATGTGCATTGGTGGGTGGAGGTCAGTGTTTAAATGTGCTATAAGTATTTAATCCTCTTTGCCAACCATGGAGTTTCAGTGTAATTTTCTTTAATCCTGTGAGTGTCTGTGTGTGTGTTTTTTTTTGTCTAGAACCCCTCTGGCATGTCCCAGCGACGTCTCGGGGACCAGGTGGTGGAGGAGGGCAGAGGAGACTAACCAGACAGGATGTCCCTGGGAAAGACTCTCCAAACAGACACTCGAAGGTCAGACTCGTCATCATTTCTCATTTGTTCATCTTCTTTGCCTCTGTGAGTGTGTCTAAATGTTGCGCTCTTGTCCTCTGCAGGGCGAGACTCAGTACTCCAGCCACTCCAGCAGTAACACTCTGTCCAGTAACGCCTCCAGCAGCCACAGCGACGAGCGCTGGTTCGACGGAGGAGCTGGAGGAGAGCGAGGAGGCGGGGGTTGCCTCGGCGACCCAGCCGACCCTGACCCCGACCTTCTCAATAAGGGGGGGTCTAACGACAGCGGCATTGACGCCTCGACCCACTACAACAACAATCGCCCCGGAAACATGTCCAACAGCCAGTCCCATAAGCCCATGCACTCCTTTGCGGCCTACAGCGGCATCCCAGAGCTGTCCGTGGGAAGGAGCAGCGGCAGCAGCGGAGAAGCGAGGAGACGAGAGTCTTCACCCATCATACCAGCTGCAGCCAATCAGAACAAAGGGTACCGGACCAGGACATTCCCGCCTCCGGGCTCCAGCACTGATAAAATGGATGCTTTCAAACCCAGGTAAGAGACCGACTCAATTATGAGATGCAGCTTTAATGGCATTTTTATGAAGCTGATATTAACTAATATTAACCTCCTTTACACAGCAGATAGGTGCTGGCTTTTATTGTATGGAGAGTGTTGTGGTCCTACATCTTGCAGTTTAATTCTGCTCAGCCTAATGGAGAATGTATGCTTTGAGGAATCTTTGCATTATTTGAGGAATGATGCACCAATCACCACATACGTACCACCACCAGATTTTTAACAATAGTTTAATAAATGAAAATCTATCTTTAAAGGGTACATTAAGGATTAAAGCAGCCTAATCCTTGTGAAACATACAGATCATCACGTGATCCCTTCTGCTGGTGAACTTGCCACCCCCACATCACAGATGCACGCAGGCATAAAACAACATACAAACATACACAGGCTTTGACCGCTCTGTGTTGGATTAAACCCTGAGTGCCATTGAATCTGATGTTGCAGTCTGTGCCTGGGACGTATTGGACCATCAACATAATATAGACATCAAATTAAAACAGCTTTAGGACACAGATGATTCATCACAGGTATTGTGCACAGACAGTGTTGTAAGGTGTTTGGTTTGTTTTGGTGACAGGATTACAGTAAGTGTTAGTCAGTAGCATAGTATCTGCTGTGTGATACTGTTACACAGACGACGCATCCTCGACTTCAATTGCGTACTCTATCTTCATTGACTGATTAATGAAGAGGAGGAAAGGAAGATGTATGCTACAAGAATAAATTATGCATTAATATAACCACGTGGAAAGACAACACATACAAAGAGCCTTAAAAGAAACTAAATTTACCCTCTGTGAGCAAAACAAAAATATCTGTGCTCTGATCATTTGGGTCATATGTTTATAGTGGCCTTACATGCCAGAAGTTCTCCCACAACTGTCACTCATTTGCATGATAATTATGTCTTCTTTCTTAAAGGAATAGTTTGACAATATCGGAAGTATGCTTTTTCACTTTCTTATCGAGAGAAGCTGAATACCACTCTCATATCTGCTACTGCCAGCAGTTAGCTTAGCACAAAGACTGGAAACGGGGGAACAGCTAGCCTAGCTCTGTCCAAATGTAAAAAAATAAATAAATAAAAAAACAAGAAAAGTCACACTACCACAGGCACCTCTAAAGCTCACTAATTAACACACTTTAGGGGTGCTGATTTTTGGTTATTCCCCAAAATGTCGAACTATTCCTTTAAAGTGTCAACATGCTAAAAGTCATTGTTGGCAGAAAGGACTTTTTTAATGATCCTGCAAAGGGGCAAATAGTAAACAATATAATATTATTTTCTCTGCATGTTCCTTCCTGTGATCTAAATATCTTGTTCTTTTAGATTAAATGAATGTACTTGCCTCATCTATCAGCTATGTGTGACTTGTCTGTTGAGATAAACTATAAATATTAATCTTTTCCTGTGAAAAGGACGGTAGACAAGCAGATTCGGCCTATTTTCTGACAAATATTGAGTGAAGTCAGTATACCATAGTTGCCTCTGAAAATCTTATTCACTAAAAATGTTTCAGCAACTGGGCGCCTGGGTAGCTCATCTGGTAGAGGGAGCGTCCATATAAAGAGGCTCAGTCCTCGATACAGCGGCCGCGGGTTCAACTCCGGTCCTTTTCTGCATGTCATTCCCCCTCTCGCTCCCCTTTCAAGTCTAAGCTGTCTGGAAATAAAGGCCTAAAATGTATCCTCCGATAAAAGTTCCCAGCTTATCAGTGTTAGCAGGTGAAATCGAAACATCTTTCTGTGGCTAACTGTGGTCAAGACAGCAGATTTTCACATTGTTGTTTATTGTGATGCATTAATCTCGTGTATATCTGTGTGTTCTCTCAGGGCATACACACCGCAAGGTTACAGGACTCCGACAGCTGAGAAAGCCCGGCCCGTCCGAGCCGCTACGACAACACCCACTTCAGCTCAGTTAAGCTCTGTCCCTTTGTCCAGCTCCGCCCCCAAGGCCTTTTATGGGAAGAGCAGACACTCAGCCTGGCAGAACGGCGACACCAGCCCGTCCCCTTTAAACGTAACCACGACATCCAGCTCTGACAGCAGCAACAGCAAGAAGTAAGTTATTGCCTGAGAGCTTCAAATGAGCAGCTTTGATTTAGAAATATTATCTTCACTAATGAAATCAGGGTTGTTTTCACGTTTCTTACCATATTTATTTTTTGATCTCCACCAATGAGCAGCAATCTTACATTCTGTTATTAGAACATCACACGTTTAAATATAAGGAGTTTACCAAGCACACTTTAAAAGTGCATCTAAAACACCCCACTCCTCAGTCCAGTCTGTAGTTCAAGCCATGGCGTTGTGTATTTAGTAAAATAAATCTTTGAAATGGAGTGAGTTCTTCCTTTGCACTTCATGCAACAAAAAATCCATCTCCTTCTGATGCAAAATAGGATCATATACAAATTTTGTATAAACCAGTGATTCCCAACCTGTATGGCCCTTAAAAAGTGACCCATTCAACAAAAGGGTAAAATTATCATGTAATTAAAATACACAAAAAAACAAAGACTACAGGAAAGTATGAAATAATAGGCATAACTCTGTGTACACCACACATACATTCTGGGATAGGAGAGAAAAAAATGCTCTAGCTTGTTTGCATTTCTTTAAACCAATCATAATCGTCTTGGACACTGCTAAGCTCCGGACACAGCGACGGCGCCTCTGCAGAATAGTCTTGGGAAGGAATTAGTTTTGGTGAAACATTTTAGCCTGGATGCCAGCCGAACTTAGCCCCGCCCACAACATTTCAGGTCGAGAAGTTCGGTCTGGACTTGATCCGTTGTGGAGAAACTAGCCTATGCTCGAACCAGAACTGTTCGGATCAATCAAATTGTCAGAGCAGGCTTTATACGATGATGGACAGATGATCAACAGTAACGTAATCAACCACGTCACCAAAGAGCACTTGGGTTGAATTTGTTTACAACAAAGATGGCTGCCGCCGGAGAATTGAGATGTGTAGATTCCGCCATCGCATCTGTTCTAGAAGATATCGACAGTGCATTAACTTTTAAAGAGGAACAGAGAACCGCGATCATGTATGTATACACATTGCCACACCCGTCCACACGACATGGAAACTGCTGCCTCTGCCTTTGCTCTGTCGAAGCCTGCCTTTGACTTGCAGCTTCTGTGACATCTGTCTCCGTTGCTCTGATTGGTTGTAGGTCTATCCAATTGAGTGCAGAGGCATTTACTTTCCTGGTTCGGTTGAAACACGCCCCATAATCACAGCCCAATGGAGCAGTATCAGACTCATATTCTGACTAGAATCTGAGTAGGACGACGTGAGGCCAGGAACATTTGCACGTCTCGAAAGGAAACGACACATAATATATTGAATGAAGTTAACTGTTAACACAATACAGTAACGTAAGCTTTTTTAAATTAGCTGCAAAATAAGCTTTTTCCATAACCAGTGGGCAAACATGCTAGCACGTCCCTGTAAGATAATAAATGCCGTAAACATATTCTTTGTAAATCTTTACAATCATTCACCGAAAGATCCAAGCGGGCCTTGGAATCAGGCCTGCCCTATAGCAGGATCCAAATGTTCATCAAAAGTTGCCATTTTCAGCATGTAGCTTGGTAGTTAGGAGGTTGTTGTTGTTTCCTGTAGCAAAGGCTTTTTGAGAACTGTAACACACAGATAGCAGTGATGCCATTTACTGACTTGTAAATGGCCTTGAAGTGTAAATGGTTTGGGGTCAGTGTGGGGAGAAGATACATACTATCCTTTGGTTTTTTTGGTGCTCATGTCTCGTGTCTCCAGGCAGGTGGATACAAACTCAAAAAACGTGTTTGGACAACCTCGGCTCCGAGCCTCGCTGAGGGACCTGCGTTCTCCCCGACGGACATACAAAAGCACCATTGAAGACGACCTAAAGAAACTGATCATCATGGACAACCCGGGAGAGGCGCCACAAAGAGATCCAGTGAGGAACACTTGACACTGGACACCATTATATCAGTCACCAGTCTTGCTTTGATGAACTTGCACACACAGCTCTCTGATCTCGGTCACTTTTCCCCCTGTAGTCTCCCAGGCGAACCTTGCAGCGCACCTTTTCAGATGAGTCGCTGTGCAGCGGGCGCAGAGAGGCCAGCTTCGCCAACTCTGAGAAGCCGACGACGCCCACTGACGTACTGTTCACCTGCACACTGCCCACACGCAGACACGCCGTCTCCTCCAACCACATGCAGAGCAAGAAGGGTGAGTTTCAACTGCAGCATGACAGTTGTCATTTAGTTTTTAACGCAGGTGAACAAAGCTTGTTTGTGCTGCCAACACAGCTGTGTTGAGGGCATTGGCTGCCAACTTTCATTCTGTGGGGATCCAAGGAGCCCAGTGGTGAAAGCTATTAGGATTGTTATGCACAAGTTAAAAAGTAACCGTTGCTTTCGTAACTTCGACAACATTGTTGTATGTCCTTGTTTCATGCAGAGTTTTGGTTACTCACTGCAGCTATTCTCCTCTCCTGTCCCTCAGTGCCTCTGTCTGCCTCAGAGCTGTCTCTCACAGAAGTTAGAGACAAAGTTCCCCCCCTGAGGAGGCTCGATCCCGGGCTGATGCCTCTTCCTGACACAGCCTGTGGACTCGAGTGGTCCAGCCTGGTCAACGCTGCTAAAGCCTACGAAGGTGAGGATGGAGGCACATCAGGATTAGGTTTGTTCAACTCATCGTGAGATTCTAAATCTGTTATGGTTTGGAGCAAAAATTCTGCATAAATTCTGTTTTTGGCTGAAAGTTACATACACATAACTCTGATTGTTTCTCTCTGGTTGAAATAAATATATTCTTTCTGCGCATGTTTGCCCCACGTGGGGGTGTGTAACATTAGGTACCTCTAGGCTCCTCACGCTTCGGTTGGATTCCGATTCAGAGGGCTACGATGCGACGATAAAACGATTATAGATGCATCTTGACGTGTCAAAAAACTGCATTTCATGATTTATTTTTTCTTACTGTGTTACTACTTGCTACTTTTAAAACATGTGTAATAAGCTATAATTAAAATGAACAGATTAATTTACTTCCATTATCTTTTAGTTAGACACAACTTGCATTAGGGATGTACATGCTTGCATTAATTAATTTACAAAACTTTTAAACATTCAATGGTGGCTCATTCGCCATAATTCTTACTGTGAGAATTAAGGCACTCAAATACGGTACTGGCATTTTGTCAATACGAAAAACAAATCAGTAGGTCTCCTTCATAAGACTCTGACCTGTTGATCATTTCTGTTAAATATCCGATTATTGACTCTCCCCTGTCACACGACACTCCTGGGAAAGGAGAGATCTGTGCGTTCGCCTGCTGTGCTTCCCAGCCGCCATTTCTTCTCTCTCTCTCTCTCTCTCTCTCTCTCTCTCTCTCTCTCTCTCTCTCTTTCTCTCCCCCCCTCTCCCTCCCTCTCTCTCTCTCCCTCTCCCGTCCCTCGTGTCCTCTGCAACCACAAAGACGATCACGGCACTGACAAACCCACTTGACTCAAGCCAACACTGGATCCATAACCTTACCTGCTGCCGGGTCCTCCTGTGCTGTGCTGATATTGTGTCATGTACCCCGAGGGACACTTGGGTAAAAAGACTAATTTATGCAGCTTTTAGAACGTGTCATGTGTCTCTGTTGCAGCTCAAAGAGCAGTTTCCCTCTTCTCACTGACCGAGCCGCAGGTTGGAGGTCCAGACATGAGACCAGTGGTCAGTCCAGTCCAGTTTCAGACTCCTCAGACACCACGGACCACACCGACCTTCAGCGGGTAGGACAACCTCGCTGTGTTGTTGTAAAGAAGTGCAGCCAGACCAGAGAAACCCAGGAATACAGCTCTTTGTCACTACTGCCACCTTGTGGTACTTTACTTATTTGTCAGACTTTAAACCGAATCCCCGTAGCCTCACTAGAGTAAACAGTTGGTTGTTTGAATTGTTGTGCCAGTTTCTGGGTTGCCAGACAGGGTATTTATTTTTCCTGCCAGTGAGCAGCACTCAATATATTATTGAAACTGAAGAGCCTTAGCTCAAACAGTCTTACACAAAGAATGCATTCATGCACTCACACAAACAGTCAAACCTGTCCTCCCTAACCACCTACATAACCTGTGCAGCAGTGGGTGGGTGTTTTTCTTTTATGTCTGACGCGTTTGTTGGTTCTATGCCAAGTATTCAGTGCTGTGTGTGTGTTTACAGCGACGAGGTGCCCAACGATTTGTCTGGCCGGCTCTACCACCTGGAGGTGATGTTAAAACAGCTGAACACTGATCTGGAGAAAGTGAGAATCTGTTTTCTTTTTTTACATTTTTCCTTTATTAAACCATTAAAGTAGAAAGTCCAGGACAAAATGTTAACCCAGAATTTTGATTTTCTGTCTCACACTTTAATAATTGAGTTGTTGTTTTTTTTTTTACTAATGTGTGGCTTCAAGCTACAAAACAGACCCTCAGTTTATCAATATTATTTAGTAATTCACATGAAAATTTTGAAGAGAAAAAAAGGGGGGACAAAAATCCCTACCAGCACCTCTAAAGCTCTTTAGGCAATGCTTAATATCTTGTTTATTTAGTTTGTACGAAAATCAATACGAAAGTCTAAAAATGACACATTGTTGTTTTTGAGGGGTCATGTGGTGCTCGTAGGCAGATTTTTGTTACTGTAGGACAGTGCCAGGCTAGCTGTTTCCCTCCGTTTCAAGTCGTTATGCTAAGCTAAGTTTCGTGGCTGTCGCTTCATATTTAGCGGACAAAGAATGAGAGTAGCATCGACCTTCTCATCTGAGAGTATTTCCCAAAATGTCGAACTGTTCCTATGATAACAATGTTTTGGTGTCAATTAATGTTGCATCTTACGTGCAGTCACACTTAACTGAAAAGTCCCCGTTTCTCTGTCTCTCTGCCACCAGGAGAAGCTGGATAAAGTCGTTCTGCTGGCAGAGATGGCCAACCTGAGAGAGAATAACCAGCGCCTGCAGGAGGAGAGCCACACAGCCAGCGAGCAGCTGCGCAAGTTCAACAGGCTTTTTACTAACAGTGACAAGACAGACAGTGACCACGAGGCTCACTCCTTAACACACGAGACTGACTCAAAGAGGGAGTGATGCCGTCAGGAGAAGCTGAAGAGATTCAGGCCACAGAGGGAGGGTGACTGTGAGAGTACCCATGATTCCTTGCACACACAGAGCGGCGGCAGAGGTCACAATGATGTTACCTCACTTAGCTTCCACTGGACTGCCTTAAACCGTAGAGAGAGCAAGAAAACAGACAAATAATTTTTAAGATGCAACACTCCCCAGAAAGTCTCACCAAGCCTGCGCACAGACAGAGACCTTCCCTCTCTATTCTTTGAGCCTGTTTATTTTTATAAACTGAAGTCTTATACCTGTCATAAATATATATATATAAATACATATGCTATGCCAGACGAGCGAGTAGGAGAGGAAACTGTTTTAGAGAACACTACATCACCTGGAGAGGCCTAATACTGTTCCTGCAGCGATGTCAGCCAAAAAAAAAAAAAGACTCATTACAGACTGCATCTCCCAGAATGCACTAGAAGTAATGGAAGCTCTACAGACATGGTACTGTAGATAGATGCCTGTGTGGTACAATTCTCATGTATCAATATTACCTATATTGTACTGATATTGACGTACTAAAGAGGTGTGTGTGTGTGTGTGTGTGTGTGTGTGTGTGTGTGTGTGTGTGTGTGTGTGTGTGTGTGTGTGTGTGTGTGTGTGTGAGAGATGGTACTGCGAATACTCAGAAGCATTATGGCACAACAGTGCGACACACGCATCTGTGCTCAAGGCAAGATGCCTTTTATTACCCTTTGGTGTGAGAGAGAGAGAGAGAGGTTGAATGGAATGGTCTGCTATTGGACGTTTTGAGTGATGAACAAACTACTTTACTTCAAAAAGAAAACTTGTGGGCCACAATATTCTTCTTTCCTCCGTTTACGTGGATGAACCTGTGGCCCTTTAGATGTGAAACAAGCCATCAGCGTGTTGAGCGAGTGTAAATGGTCGATGTCATGAAGCTCAGTGATATTACTAGTGAAATATCTCTAATGTGGTGCATTGTTTTGAAGTTAATTTTCACTGTTTTCAGCAGTGCCGTATCATCTCAGATCTAAACGTACTGGACGATTATTTCGTATTTTCGTCGTTATCACAGTATGTCTTAAAAAAAAAATCATCTTTTTTTCTAATATTTAAAGCCGTAGTTGTGCACATTTTGTATTCGCTTTGTGGCGAAGACTTTCCATTAAATATAGGCTACAGCCAGCAAACGGTTAGAAGCTTAGCATGACAGCTGGATACAGATGAATGTTAACAGACTGCCTGGCAGCACCTCTAAAGCTCACTAATCTACACATTATATTTGATTAGTCTAATCCCGAACAAAAACCAAGTTGTAAAAAGGACAGGGTTTTTCAGTTTGTTTTTTGTTTTTTTGTAACTTCCAGGAGTATCTGCTGGTTGCCTGGCAACTGGTCCTGGTGTGACACCAATTCTTTTTTTTTTTCTTCTCGTTTTTAAATACAAACAGTGCCCTCATAGTATTAAGATATAAAAATGTGTTAATTAGTGAGCTGAAGAGGGGCTGGTAAGTGGACTTGCCATTAGACTGAGCCAGGCTGCTTCGAGTCTTTATGCTAAGCTAACCATCTGTTTGCTGTAGCCTCCTATTTAACGGACAAACATGTCAATCTTGTCATCCAACTCTCCACTATAAAGTGAGTGACGGTATTCCTCACAATGTCAAACTATTCTTATGATAACGTCTTCTTTGCATACTAATCCCAGCGAAGCTGCCACCACGAACTTCTGCTTATAGAAAACATTTACTGTACATGAAACTCACTCGACGACACTGAAGCTCCTTCATATCAGAACCAGTCTGTCTGTGTGTATGAGAGGACTTGTCCCTGTGTTCTGTGGTATCCCTAATGAACACAAAAGACATGATTTATACTGCTAGCTTGCTTAACACTATTGTCTACTATATCTATTTTTCATACAAAGACGATGTGTGTGTTTTTGGACGCTGGTACTGAATGGACAACACATCCCTGCAGAGGGTGACTCTTCATCTTCCTGCGTCAGTTTAGATATTGCCGATTTCAATTGTACTGAATGGTCGTCTCCTGCTTTGCCCTGTAGGACAGCCACTTGTCTCTCATCAAGAGGTTTCTTCCACGCTGTGACTGGAACTCTTGCATTTTTAAATCCTAACTCACTCAGGTTCCTCAAGATGCTGTTAATGACACTGAACCATCAGTTAGGAGTGGGCGATGTGACGCATTGTAGCCTGAGACAATGTCAAGTTGTGTTTTGCCATACTGTTTATACCATTGTAGTTATCCCTTTAATATCTCTGGGTGTATTAGCCCATTTTAGACATATTTGCAAATCAATTAGCAGGACTGTTTCATGGCAATCATGATTATGATTTAAGACTTTGTATAAAGGTACTTAGTTGCTTGATTTGCCTAAAACGGACAAATATGAACAGTTTCTCGATTGATTTTTCTTAAAGTCGACTATATTGATATTCATACCTTCGTACAAAATGACTTATGCTGTGACAAAAGATGTTCTCCATATCGCCCGCTCCTACTATCAAAAATAAATACGTTTTTTTCAATGACACAAGGGGGCAACGAGTGTTGCAGAAAACCTGCCATTTCTTCCTGCTTTCATGTTTCCACTTCCTTTATTCCTCTGCAGCCAGTTAGAGTTTCAACTTGGGCTGTGGAACTTTGATAACCAGTAACGTTTATACCTATTTGAACCTTTTTTGCTTGGATTCAGACTTTCTCATAAACAGATTCAGTCTATAATAAGGTTCAGATCTTCCTCAAAAACAAGCTGTTTTTACTTCCTGTTTGGACATTTTTAGTTCAAGTGACACACTCCTGTTGTTCCTTCTTTAGGAAGTCCTTCATTCATTCATGCAGCTTCGCAGGTGTAGCTGTGACCTTAGTATCTGCAAGTCTCATTGGTTTGCTTATGTTAAAGGGGCAATGTTTCTTTATATATATATATATATATATATATATATATATATATAAGTTTGATAATGTTATGTATAATTTTAAGCTATTTATAGCATACACAATGATCCCTGTTGAACAAATTAATAATGCTTTATGGTTATTGGTAATATTGTATACCTAGGTTTGTTTTTTAGATGTTAAATATTTTGATAATTTATTTTTTAAACACATTCCCACTGTTGCAGACAATAGTGAAGATGAGAGGGTACTGTGTTTTTATTTGTGTATGCCGTACTACTTCTGATCTCTGTACAAACTGATTTGTATGATCCCTCGTTGTTTTCTGGCTTCTTTTCCCGTTTGTGCGTCGGTGCTTTCTGCATGTGGCAGGGGTACAGGATGCATAGACTAAACGTTTTCTTTGGGTTGTAATAACTTGTACATTTAAAAGTGTAAATTATGTTTTCATTATTTTATAAAAAAAAAATATATTAAAAATGATTATCAGAACATAGTTTCACTTTCTATCTTTTTGAAACGTTCATCCCTCTGAAGTACTACACAAGTGGTACTAAACTAGCGCTGCAACTGTTTTTCATTAATCAAAGAAATATTTCACATTTGATTGTGTATGAATCAGGAAAAGCACATCATTCCTAAAGCCCAAGGGCACATCTTAAAATTGCTTTTATTTGACGAAACAGTTTAAAACATTTAGTTTATTGTATGTTAATGTCAAGATTGTAGCTTTTCTGTTGATCTGTCAAATGATCACTTCTATACCAGAGGGGGAAAAACAATTACTGGAACTCTGAACATGCAACTATTTTATCACCATTTTGTAGGAAAAGAAATGTAAGACTACCATTCTCCATTAGTCTTTCAAGTACAAAGGCTATATATTTACTTCTCCCCTTGGTATTACATTATAGTAAAAAAAAATTTTGGACTGTTGGTCTGACATAACGTTTGATTAGATCTCCTTAGGCGTGTGAGACTTTCCAGTTTTAGTTTGTTTAATAGATAAATCATCTCATCTTTCTGTGTCTTGTCTATTAAACAATTCATTGATAATACAAATTAGTTTTAACCGTGGCCGCGTTGGCTCAGTTGGTGGAGCAGGCGCACATATACTGAGGTTTATGCCTGGACGCAGAGGTCCAGGGTTCGAATCCGACCTGTGATGATTTCCTGCATGTCTTCCCCCTCTCTCACCTACAGTTGTGTCCAGAATAATAGTGTTGAAAAAAAAAAAAGTGAATAATTCCAAATCAAAACATGACCAAAATTGATCAAGTTTGTGTTATACCTTGACATTAAGTGAAGAAAAAGGAATATTAGGCTGTTCAAAAACATAGCAGGCTTTGCATTTTTCTTTACAAACTCAAACATTTACTTTATAAACTGATATATGTCTCAAGGGTTTGCTTTACTTTGAATTACTGCACTAATATTTAGTTGCATAACCATTATTTCTGAGAACTGCTTCACATCTGTGTTGCATGGAGTCGACCAACTTCTGGCACCTGTGAACAGGTATTCCAGCCCAGGACCATTGCACTGGAATGTCCACAATTCCTCTGCATTACTGGGTTTTGCCTCAGAAACATTTTTGATGTCACCTATGGGACTGAGGTCTGGGGATTGGGCTGGCCACTCCATAACATCAATCTTGTTCATCTGGAACCAAGACTTTGCTCACTTTCTGGTGTGTTTTGGGTCACTGTCTTGTTGAAAGACCCATGTCAAAGGCATTTCCTCTTCAGCATAAGGCAACATGACCTCTTCAAGTATTTTGATGTATTGAAACTGATCCATGATCCCTGGTATGCGATAAATAGGCCAAACACCACAGTATGAGAAACATCCCCATAACATGATTTTTGCACCACCATGCTTTACTGTCTTCGCAGTACTTTGGCTTGAATTCAGTGCATGGGGGTCGTCGGACAAACTGTCTGCTGCCCCTAGACCCAAAAAGAACAATTTTGCTGTCATCGGTCCACAGAATTCTCCTTTGGCCAGTCAATGTGTCCTTTGGCAAATTTCAATCTATTCAGTACGTCTTTTTTTCCAGCAATGGGACTTTGCGGGGGCTTCTAGCTGACAGCTTTGCTTCACATAGCCCTCTTCTGATCGCAACAGTACTCACAGGTAGAGTTTTTTCCCCCCACATCAGGCTTTGGATGCCATTTTGAGGCATTTGACATTTTGGCTGAGCAGCCTATAATTGTCTGCACTTCATGTTTTCCCCTCTCCAATCAACTTTTTAATCAAAGTCCGCTGACCTCAGAGCAATGTCTGGAACGACCCATTTTGCTATTGAGTATTTCATTGTGAAATTCACTATAACCAGAATGCGTAACTTTTGCTTCCTGCCTTAAATATGGGCCTTAATGGACAGCCATTTCTTCACAGAATCAGTCACCTTACTAAGTGAACACAAGACTATTTTGAACACGCCCCTTTCAATTACACAGAATGAGCAGCATGCCTGTCATGACTGTTTGTTTTCTATGGCACTAAAATTACAAGTAAAAATGTCACTTCTACCAAAAATAAATAAAAATATTTATGGAGGTTATTATGAAGTATTACTTTAAACACAACCAACCGTCCTTTCGACAAAAGGGTGGAAAAGCCCCCCAAAAAATTATTTTTATCCCTACAGCACTTTATTTCATATCCGATAACATAACTTTCTTTCCCCAGCTCAAAAAAAAAAAACAAGAATACAACTTGCATATACATTTTTATTTTATACTAAAGTTAAATTTCCAACATAAAAAACATTTTGTATTAAGTACTTATGGTCTTATTTGACATTTGTGAGTTGACCGAACATTTGATAAAATAAAATTTTATACATTCTGACGATAGTGCTCATTTTTAAATCGTTAGACGTGCTTTATGTTTAACATCAGATAAAGTCACAACAGGGTCGGCAGGTAGCCGGGGGACGACACGTCTTAAGATCCACACATGAGGCAATCGTCTCGGTTCTCCAGAGAACACACCATGGCAGCCATGTTGCGCTCTTTGATCTCCTCCTCTGTGGCCTTGACTGGCTCCTGCGCCTCCTTCAGCTTCTCCTTGTTGAGGGTGAACTGGATGGGGTTAGCAGCAGGCTTGGTCCTGAGGTAGTACATCCCTGTCTTTAGACCCTGTGGTGAGAGGAAGAAGAGAGTTTAACACGTTTCATTCATCGTAGTAAGTGCTCTCTTCATCACTCTGCTCTCACTTACTTGTTTCCACCCGTAGAAGTGCATGCTGGTCAGTTTGCCGTAGTTGGGCTCTGCGATGTGGATGTTCAGGGACTGGCTCTGGTCGATGAAGGCGCCGCGGTCGGCGGCCATCTTCAGTACAGTCTTCTGGGAGATTTCCCAAACGGTTTTATACAGCTGCTTCAGATCATCTGGAATCTCATCAATGTCCTGTTGAAAGAAAACATGTATTCACTGGTGAAGTCAGAACTAGGGCTTTGACTCCGAAATTAGTTATTCGAATGATATTCAAATATTCAAATATAAATAAAAAAAAGAAAAAGATATTCAAACAAATATTAGGCAGCCCTCAATATTCGAACCGGTTATGGGCATTATTTTTTGTAAATGTGTTTGCTTGTAAATGTTTCCAGTTCAGATTCAAGGCTTTTTCACGCATTTCAAAATGTAACCTCACGTCTCTCGGCGACGCACGTCTCTCGGCCGTGGCTCGGTAGAGTTGCATTCCCCCCCCCAATTCTCAAAGAAGGCTGGCTCGCCCAGGGCCAGGCCAGCGGCGCCTTTCTCCCGTCGCGTGCCGCTGTCTCTCCTACCTACACCGGCCCCCGCACCCTGCTCCTTCTCCCCTTTTTACCTGCCTGCGCGCAGTGCTGCTGCACATGAGAGCACAGAGGGGAGGGCGGGGGGGCGGGGCTGCTCCTCAGTCACACAACAGAAGAGAAAGGTGACTGTTAAGGCGACCACAGGAGAGAAATACCTTGCGTGCTCGCTGGACAATACTGGCGACTTTCTTTAAAAGATTTTAAAGAAAGTCGCCAGATTTGTCGCTAGTCGCTTTTGTGAAATGAAAGTCGCTATGGGGTCTGAAAAGTCGCCAACACTGCCCACACGCCGGCTCGATGCACACACCAGCACACAAGTATAAACATCAGACCACTTACGTAGGCTACGGGGAAACTTCCTGTCGAAAGCAGCGTTTAATCCAGGGTCTGACTTTTAATTTTTTACCAATATAAGTCTTACTGAAGGCATTTAATGGTCAAAATAACATTCAAATATTAATAAACAAACGAACTTCAAATATGTTTGGGCAAAAGTCAAAGCCCTAGTCAGAACAGTCACAATACTAGAGCTGGATTTAAATAAATAAGTGGCAGCAGCTTTGTTATTGATTATTTGAGTCTTTTTCAATCAAAAATACCTAACATTAGCTGGTTCCAGGTCCTTAAATGGGATGACTTGCTGATCTGTCTTTTATTATAGAAAAAAAAAAAGATGAATATTTTAGGCTTTGGACAAAAGCCATTTCAATGTCATCTTGGGCCCTGGGAATTTATGGTGCCTCCCAGTACAATTATTAGAAAATGAACCAAATGGAAATATTTCACTAATTATTTTGGTGCGAGAGTTAATCACAACTAGGGCAGCAACTAACAATTATTTACTCTATTAAAAAAATCGTATGGTTGTGTTCAACCAACAGTCCAAAACTCAAGATTTATTATTTATGACAATGAAACACCATAAATCCTCACTTTTGAGAAGCTGGAACCTGCAGGTTTGGCATTTTTGCTTGAAAAATGTCTGAATCAAAAGATTATAAAAGATTTTTTTGTTTTCGATCAACTTATTGTTGCAGCTCTAAATCGCGACAAAAATGAATAAATCTAAAACATTTACTATGATACGCGACCGGGATGGATTACCTGAATGGACCCGTTGTGACCGATCAGCTGGTTCTTCATCTCCTCACTCCACAGTCCCCTCTCCGTCAGGTCTTTGAGCAGATGAGGATTGACGATCTGAAACTCTCCGGAGAGGACCCTGCGCGTGTAGATGTTGCTGGTGTAGGCTTCTATGGACTCGTTGTTGCCCAGGATCTGGGCAGTGGAGGCTGTGGGCATGGGCGCCAGCAGCAGGCTGTTCCTCACGCCGTGCTTGGCGATCTTCTCCTTCAGCAGCTTCCAGTCCCACAGGTCGGTGGGCGTCTTGTCCCACATGTCGTACTGCAGGACCCCCTTGCTGACAGGGCAGCCTTCGTACGTCTCGTAGGGGCCGAGCTCTGCGGCCAGCTCGCAGCTGGCCTCCAGGGCGGCGTAGTAGATGGTCTCAAAGATCTGAATGTTCAGCAGCTGAGCCTCGGGGCTTTCAAACGGGTAACGCATGAGGATGAAGGCGTCCGCCAAACCTTGGACGCCGATTCCTATTGGCCTGTGGCGCTTGTTGGACTTCTCCGCTTCAGGCACTGGATAGTAGTTAATCTCTATGATCTTGTTCAAGTTTTTGACGATTACTTTGGTCACAGACGCTAGCTTTTTAAAGTCAAACGTCTGCTCAGGAGTGACGTACATATTGAGCGCGACGGAGGCCAGGTTGCAGACGGCTACCTCATCGTGACTGGTGTATTCAACGATTTCTGTGCACAGGTTGCTGGACTTGATGGTGCCCAGATTCTGTTGGTTGCTCTTCCGGTTGCAGGCGTCTTTGTACAGCATGTACGGCGTGCCCGTTTCTGTCTGGGACTCAATGATGGCGTGCCACACCTGCTGAGCCTTCACCACACGCTTGACCCGCCCCTCCTTCTCGTAGGAGGTGTAGAGCTTTTCAAACTCCTCCCCCCAGCACTCGTCCAGCCCGGGGCACTCGTTGGGACACATCAGAGACCAGTCTTGGTTGCTCTCCACTCTCTTCATGAACAGGTCGGGGATCCACATGGCGTAGAAAAGGTCTCTGGCTCTCTGCTCCTCCTTTCCGGTGTTCTTCTTCAGCTCCAGGAAGTCAAACACGTCGAAGTGCCAGGGCTCCAGGTACATGGCGAAGGCCCCCGGTCTCTTGTTGCCGCCCTGGTCGACATAACGCGCCGTGTTGTTGTAAACTCGCAGCATGGGGACCAGCCCGTTGGAGTTGCCGTTGGTGCCGGCGATGTAGCTCCCCGTTGATCTGATGCAGCTGACCGCCACGCCGATCCCGCCAGCTGATTTGGAGATGAGGGCGCATTGCTTCAGAGTGTCGTAAATGCCTTCGATGCTGTCGTCTTTCATGGCGAGCAGGAAGCAGCTGGACAGCTGCGGCCTGTTGGTTCCCGCGTTGAAGAGCGTAGGGGAGGCGTGGGTGAACCACTTCTCCGACAGCAGGTTGTAGGTCTCGATGGCTGCGTCGATGTCCGTCTCGTGGATCCCGACAGACACTCGCATGAGCATGTGCTGCGGTCGCTCGGCCACTTTGCCGTTGATCTTCAACAGGTAGGACCGCTCCAGAGTCTTGAAGCCGAAGAAATTGTAGGAGAAATCTCGGTCGAAAATGATGGCCGAGTTGAGGCGGTCTTTGTTCTCCAGAACGATGTTGAGCGTTTCCTTTGAGATCATGGGAGAGTGGCGTTTATTTAAGGGGTTAACGTAGTTGTACAGGTCCTCCATCACGTCGCTGAACACCTTCTTTGTCTCTTTGTGCAGGTTTGAGACGGCGATTCGTGCAGCGAGGATGGCGTAGTCGGGGTGTTTAGTTGTGAGAGTGGCGGCAATCTCGGCTGCCAGCGTGTCGAGCTCCACGGTGGTGACCCCGTTGTACAAACCCTGGATCACCTTCATCGTAATCTGGGCCGGATCCACAAAGTCAGAGTTGAGTCCGTAGCACAACTTCTGGATGCGAGAGGTGATTTTATCAAACATGACGCGCTCTTGGCGTCCATCTGAAAAATAAACAAATAAAGCACTTGAGTTAACCCAGTCACCACGGTTTTAAAGTGGCCAGTCAGCTAAAATTACACAAACCAATCAACAGTGAAGACTCATTAAGACAGTCACGATGCGGTCACAAGTACTGCATTCAAAATCTTAATTAACAGTCCAAAAGTATTAATATACTGAAAGTTCTACAAGTAAAAGTACTCACTCATTATGCAGAATTGACAATTTCCAAATCATTGTATTACAATTAGTGATGCATTAATATGTCCATCACTTTAATATGTTGCAGCTGGTAAAGGTGGATCGGATGTTAACTACCAATACTGCTGTGTAGCTTAACCTGTAAGTAAGTAAGTAAATAAATAAATAATTCAACGTATTTTGTATTAATTGAAATCTGCAAAGGAACTAAAGCTATCAGATAAATGTAGTGGGGTAAAAAGTACAATACAAGAGTAACATTAGAATCATAAAGTAGCATAAAACGGAAATACTCAAGTACATTAGCTTGGGTAAATGTACTGTGTTACAGTCCACCACTACTACTTATGGATGATATTGTACCTTGGTGTGGTCATCAGTTATTGTTGTTTCAGTTAGTCCTTTTTAACGACGTTTAAAAAGGACTAAATATAAATAACGTTAAACTTAAAAAAAGAAAACGAAGTTGCAACATAGTGAAGAGCTTAAAGAGTTCACTTTTGTAGGGAAACTATTCGGCTTTCATCACTGTGTTGTGTTGTAATGTTTGTGAAATACACTTTGACCATAAATTTATGCAGATTGGATTAATACTGGAAACAAAAGCAGCGAGAGCAGCTGCTTGACACTGAGGTCCAACAATCTTAACAGAACTAAAGACAAAGAGCTCACTCACTCTTGCCGACTAAAGTGCCACAGCCTGAGCAAATGAACTAACATTTCTTCAAACTAGAACCTCACGGAGGTCCATGTTGACATTCAGGTAACGTAAACCGGTAACTGTTAGGCCTGTACTGGAACTTTACATTTGGCGCCAAATATGACAAAGACTTCAGTCAATAAACACCTGCTGCATCAGATGGACTCAGAAATGACATAATAGAGAACGTTTATCAGTATGGCCAGCTGGTCATCAATCTAAATTTTCTAAAACGACAGGATTGTTAATCTGGCGCTAATAGGGGAGTTGACTAAATCGCTGACAGCCTAGCTGTAACGTTACCCTGCTATATTACACTGGTTAACTAAGGTTAGCTTGCTTACCTAGCTAAGTTAACTAAAGTTAACTGGTAGCTATAGCTACCAGCTAACGTTAGCTAACCGCTTCACGCCGTTTCACCGACTTAAGCAAGGCATGCAAGTTTCGGTTGCGTGTTCCAGTCAAATGGAGGCAGCAGATCAGTCGCTGTCATTTCATAATGACTGGTCGGTAAATCGGTAAAACACACATTATTGGCAAATAGCACTAAAGCTAACTGAGGCCTGGTCAGTCACAACAGAAAACAGCTCACCTCGCTTGATCACATGCATGCTGGCAAAGTGTGATGTTAATCGTCTCCCGTGAAAACAGCAGCTGTCCAGCTACAACGTAATCTTCTCCTCGGTGCAGCAGGACCACGAACTCCGTCCAGACCCAGTAAAGAAAGCGCGAATGACTCCAAATTCCCGCTAACGTTGTATTTGTACGGAAGGCGTAACTGCCGTGAGCAGAGATGGACGGGCGCTTTGACCAATCCACAGCAAGACAACGCGGGACTTTATGTTTGAGGACCAATCACAACAGTTTTTAGAATGTCAACTTCCTTTTCCGCTCATTTTCCCGGACAGAAATCTGGCGGGACAAATAAGTAGGTCATAAAACATGTTTTGTTTTGTTCTAACCTGATGCAAGAGTACTAGCATTCACATAAGGCACACGAATGTATCCACTCTATATTCTTACACATGTTTCTGGACTACATCCACCATTTCTGGAATTCATTACAAATACACTCTCACTCCCACGGAATGCACCAAATCAAATATTCCTGCAAACTAAATAGGGAACAAAAAGAAGAGAACTGTGCAATGATTTGGGTGTATATGTAAGGAAAACGAGTATATTTAAAACATTATTTAGTACTGCAGATCTTTCATGTACAAAATCATACCCATACGTTGAATAGAGGTTCCTGTAGTAAGACTATTATAAATTAATAAACGTATAATTTGTTCTGATAGTTACCATAATCACATATATTATATAATAGGGTGATCAATATGTTTATGACAGATTAGTTTGACACTGAATGTAAAATAAAAATTATAACGCATCTTTTTGTTTACACGAGGGAAATGGTTGATGTTTTCTTTGCTTGCTATTTATCTGGGACCACTTTTGATATACGATTCATGTACTGGACTGATTTATTTGTTTTCTAATATTTAATCAAAGAAAATTATTATAAACAATTGTACACTAATTTCTATTCCGCTAACAATACATCAGAATTATTTGTTGATTATATTTTGTATTAATAATCTGATTATGCAAAGTAACTACAGCTTTAAAATAAGTTAAGTAATAAGTACAGTATTTGCCTCCAAAAGTATAAAGTAGCATAAAATGAAACTATTCACGTAAAGTACAAATAACTTAATTAAATGTACTTGAGTAAATGTACTTAGTCCCTTTGCACCACTGCTTGCATTTTAAATTTGTATTGAATTTAATTTGATGTAGTTCCTTGTCCCGACCAGAAGGTGGCGGTAGCGCACCACAAAGCTCTTTGCCGACCACAATAAAAAACCTAAAAGAAGTTACGCCATATTTTGGCAAGAAAACCGTTCTCTTTAATACATCCATGCAGAAAACACGAAGATGATGCATGATGTCCCGTAGCCATCAGAGACGGTTTGCCATAATACATCAATGCCCGTAATGGGAAGGCGTTATATTTGTACATTTTTAAATTGACTAACGTTACTGCACCGGAATAGTTACAACACGTTTGTTGCGTGATCTCTTTGTTGCAGTTTTTCTCATTAGTAGCTGTTGGGTGAAAATTAGTTTAACACAGTAATAGTTCCTGCTCGCTAAACACAAGAAGCTAAAAAAAAAGAAGAATTCACCTGTTTCAGTGTAAATTATTATAATGTATCATGCATTAATTTGATCAAAGCAACCCTAAAGCCAAGAACTGGGCTGCAGGAGTCACTGAAGTCACTGAAGATTGGAACCGCATAAAACAGACTATCCAATGCGAAAGATATGGATCATTATGTTGAAACAGGACTGACGTTACACACTGATGCAAATGTAACCGTGTTGACTGACAGTCTGTTTCCCCTCGAGGCTGATTCAGCTCAGAGCCAGCCTCGACTTCCTGTGTGAATATCCCTCCTACATGCTCCACAAGCCGGTTTGGACACGTAGCTGTAAAGGACTGCCTGCTCGACGCTGTCTCTCCCAGTCATGTCCAGGTCCAGTCGGCGGTACAAGCCTCTGCAGCAGAGCAACGGCTCTCTCCCCGGCTGTGACCGGGTGCGGATGCCCCGGGCCCGGGTACTGCTGCTCTGCCTCTTCGGGGTTCTGGTGCTGGCGGTGGTGCTGGGAGTCTACCTGTCAAACGACACCACCGATGGACATGTGAACCGCATGCCAACCGCAGATCTGACCAAAGACAGGGTAAGAAGAGTAATGGCAGATACATAAACACAGACTCTCAAACTTCACCTGTCTGTTGTGGGACCTCTGAGTGTTCACTGTCACTTAATAGCCACAACCAGATTGTGTTGCATTGTCTGGAATTCTGTGTTGTAACATCTCATCGTAACCAGATATGACAAATCTGAACTATGAGCTTTGAATTCCCCATTGTTTATAATGGATCCACATTAAAGGTCCAGAGAAGATCAGTGACAATGTTCATAAGGCTCCTATTGTGCTGAAACTAATAGTTGATTAATTGATGGACAGAAAAAAAATCATTCATTCATTTTCTAGGTTATTATTTAAAAACACAAATCCCAATTATTCTCTGGCTCCAGCTGTGACAATCGCTGCTTTTCTTTGTCTCGTGATAATAAACTTTAGTCTTTAAAGATCCCTTCCAGACATGTTTTAGTATACTGTGTCTGATATGTTTTCCCCACAAAAAACTAAACATTTCCTTATTAAAAATTCATAAAATAACCTCCCTTTTTGAAAAATCCAAAATCAATGAATATGCAAATATTGTTCATTTCAAAAGTTTTACTGCTGGACACAATATGTCTCCTGCTTCACTGAAAAGTCCATTCCACATCACACTTGTGTTAGTTGCAGATTAGCTTCAAAACAAGTAGAGATGTCACAATGCATGTGTTAAACTCCGATTTAAGATGAGCACAAACAAACTTTCCCTCTTTGCAGATTAATGTGAAAACAGCCTTCTAGTGTCAAACTCTGGACATACATCATTCTGGGTCAAACATCCAAGTGAAGTAACCAAAAGCAAAACACAATGTTGACTGGGAGGGGGAAGTATTAGTCAGACAAGTAGTCTGATACCATCATCTGGAACGTTATTCACTATTTTCTGTAATTCTATGGACAAAACGATTCAATCAAGAAAAGAATCAGCAGATTAATACATTTTTATTATACAGTCCAACATCCCAAATGTGCCTTAAATGGCTTCAGGCTCTCAACTTAAATAAGGAAAACACACACAAAAATAATCTTTTTAATGGGAAAATAGGTAGGGCAACAGAGGGAGGCCCCTCCTCCACAGGGCTGGGTATCAGTCCTCAATATCTTTTTAAGGTATCAACCAAAATAACCCAGTAGTCGGTTACCAAACCTCTCCAGATAAACCACACCTGCTTTTGATCCTTTTTGTACCCAGATCTTGAAATAAATGACTATTTAAATGTGGTTTTGCTTGCAGCCAATAACCAAGCATTCTTCAATTTAATGTGACCTGTGATTGGCCCACTACTACAGCAGCTTGTGGTGGTGGCATTTTACGCAACTGAATGCTTCCATTCACATGATGGGTATTGAATGAAGTAGAAAAAAAAGGTATTAAATTAAGTACTCTGTGGGTCTCGGTATCACTTTAGGACACTGGTGTTGTCGATACCAAGCCCTACTCCTTCAGTATGGACAGGCATGCAAGAGATGCCGCAGAATGTAGTGGACAGAAATGACAATTAAAATAAAAACATTTAGGTGCTGCTAAACACTTGTCCGACCTGGACCATAAAACCTCTTCTGTACAAAAACGTCCTGTTGTTACAGTTTGCTGCCTAACCTTTTGATCACAGAATACATTGTTTTTCCTGCTTTTCCTCTTCCTACATTTGCTTTTTTTTAAATCATTAATCACATCTCCCAGTTGTCCCACAAACCCAGTAAGTGCTCTCCAGCTCAGATTCGCCGTCTGGCCTCTCAGGTGGATGGTAGCCGCCTATGGGAGACCCACCTGAGGCCCATCCTAATAGAGAGGCTCCCAGGGACACATGGCAGCCTGGCTGTACAGCAGGTGTGTACATATTTATAGTTTGATAGTTTTTTCACCGGTTTACATATTTTCTTCACTCGTCTTTAATCCGCCCTCTCTACTCTGCTTCAGCACATCACCTCCACTCTGTCCTCGCTGTCTGCTGGCTGGGCTGTAGACTTGGACTCATTCCAGTCTTCGACCCCTCGTGGCCAGATCACGTTCACCAACATCGTTGCCACTTTGGATCCTTCGGCCCCTCGCAGACTGCTCCTGGCCTGCCACTACGACTCCAAGGCTCTGCCTCCAGATCCCCGGGCCCCAGAGAAGGTGTTTCTGGGGGCCAGTGACTCGGCAGTGCCCTGTGCTATGATCCTGGAGCTTGTCACCTCTCTGGATGCCCAGCTTATATCATTCAAACAGCAGGTAAATGCTCAGTTGTGTTTTGTTACATGCGTGTTGACGTCCTGGCAATTTGCAGTGGTTTCTGCAAGATATACAGTAGACAGCTGTTGGAGCAGATGTTGACAGATTCATTTCCTGTGATCCGTCCTATGACAAAGAGAAAAGGAGATGCTGACAAGAGTATCTTCTCTCTCTTTTCTTTTTTCTTCTTATACTCTCATTTCATCCCACTGGCTCTGTGCCTGCAGTATGGGATAAAAAAATGCTGACTCCAGCACCTTGTTTTCTTTGCAGCAGTCATCTGTAAATAGCAGTACCCCTCCAGAGGCTAGGATTTATGTAGTTACTGTAGCAATACACACTGCGACATCACTGCAGAAAGAGAAACTGGCATCAGTTGCTGCTTTTTGTGAAGCCTTTTTTTTTTTTTTTTTTTTTTCTTCCCTTCTTCTTTCTACTAGAAACTTCCAGTGTCTCTCCAGCTGGTGTTTTTTGATGGGGAGGAGTCATTTGAAGAGTGGACCGCCACAGACTCACTGTACGGCTCCCGTCACATGGCTGAGCGCATGGCCAACACGCCTCACCCTGCAGGCTCCACACACGCTACCATGCTTCAGGCTGTGGTGAGGAAACAGAAATGTGCATCCCGATCCAGACACACTCTAAATTATGTATGAGAAGGCTGAATTTAGCAGACTGCCTAAACACAGCCCATTTTAAACTTAACAAAAGAAGCAGGTCTGTCATGTCTGTATGGACTGACCCTCCTTCTAAATATAGGAATTTAGGATGGGTCTGAATTTAAATTGAACAACCCAAATCTAGTTTACGATCTCTAACTTTACCCCTCCTGTCATGTATCTTAACACTGTAACACACAACTTGCTGTATATGTTTTCTTTACATATGCATATACTGTACTGGGATTAAAAGGAAACTCAATATTCTGTAGCCATTTTGACTTGGCATTTTCTCTCTAGGACCTCTTTGTGCTGCTAGACCTGCTCGGTGGTCCTGATCCACTAATTGCAAATCACTTTGATAACACGGCACGGTGGTTTGACCGTCTGATCGCTGCAGGTGAGGACTGGCTGTAACGTTTTCATGAATATTTAAAATCCCCTCTCTGTTGTGGGCCCTAACTCTGCCTTCACCCTCGCTCTCAGAGAAGAGACTCCATCGGCAGGGTCTTTTGACGTCTCACCCCTCAGAGCAGACGTATTTTAGGAAGGATGTGTACCTCGGACCTGTGCAGGACGACCACATCCCCTTTCTTCACAAAGGTGAGTGATGGCATAGACTGCTGGAGATTTGTCGTAAGTATACGATATGCTGTTAGTCATCATCACTGTCTTCCACTTTCCTCCCCCCCACAGGTGTCCCTGTGCTACATGTCATCGCCACTCCCTTCCCACAGTTCTGGCACACACTGGACGACACAGAGGAGAACATGCACCGCCCCACTGTGGTCAACCTGACCAAAATCATGGCTGTGTTTCTGGCAGAATATCTGGGCTTCTGAACACAAACACTGACAAGTATTTATGGTGAAGGTGCTCACTTTTTACCCCGTACTGGAGTACTAGTGCTGTTTGTCACACTGATGGCAAATAATTGCAAAATGACCAGCATTAATTGGACCCAAATGCACAAGAGAAGAACCTGAAATGAACTAAACTGTTATGTTGAATACCAGCTAAAACTTTACCAAAGACTTGGCCCTGCTGGACTGACCAGACTACTTGGTTTCATGTGAGGGATGAGCTGGAGACGCCTGTCCTAATGTCTGGGCATGGGATGTGGCTACAAAGAGTCTTAATTAAAATGTTAATAGTTCTTGGATCATGGTACCAGAGGTAGAGTTTGTGAATTTAAAGGCACTCTAAATTATTCTTCATTCCTGTGAAAAAAAGAAACCATACTACTAACATTTATTTTCCCGTTAATACGATTTAGATGACATAATGTCTTCTTAAAGACAGACTTTGTAATGAGTTGAGATCTCCGAGCTTTTGTGAACACTGGGTCCTATCTGTGAATAATTATTTGCCTTTACTTGATTGATCCTCTTGGCCTTATAACCTGTATGACCAATGTGTCTATACTGCACATTTTGTGTCAGTTTAATGATGTTATTAGAGTGAAAATCCATCAAATGTCATTGTACACCATGTGAAAGGTGTAGTGAAAAGTCAGCAATAAAGTAAAAATGGTTTTATTCCGTTTCTCTTAGAATTTGATGCACTTTTGGAAAGTCAAAAACATAAACTATTACAAAATATTAGTACATGCAGAGACATTTTACCAGTATAGTCCAGTCTTATCCTCATGTTTTGGTAACAAACTTTACTAAGCTTGCAAAGTATTGAAAGAAAATAGACTTTACATTCAAGAAGGAGCAAAACACTTTTTGTAAGTGTTACTATTCAAAAATAAAAGTCACAAATTAAACATTCGAAGGGCAGACTCAAATGAAGCCTACACACATGTGACGTAGAGGAGGTGGCGAGTGAGAGAGGGGTGGAGGTGGAGAGTGGTATAAGGGATATGGGCTTCCTGGAGGTGATAAGTCATTGTCAGAGGAAGGGTAGACTTGTCCTGAAGTTCCTCCAGAGCTAGATATCTGGAAACTGAATGAAGAGACGAGGAGAATCAGAACTTTGCATCTGATCCGGTCTAACACCACTGTTCAATCTTTCATCATGTCTGATTTGAAACCACAAGAGGGTGCTGTTGTTCCGTAAAATGAATTACCTTAGACAATGTGTGCAACAGAAAGTTAAAAACATACAACGTTCATTCGATTTTTACATGATTTCAGACTGTATCAAGTGTGGCTCTATACTTTGCAGATGTTCATGTTGCATTGAGAGACAAACCAATATGTCTACTTTCACCTGGTCTCAGGACAGAACAAAGAGAACACTTACAACAATGGCAAAATCATCAATGGACCACAAGGTCTGTGCTTGAAATTTTAGAATTCTTACAATTTTACTAAATTAATATATATTATATTTTTATATTAATATGTATCGCCGGAAAATGGAGAGAGAAGAACTAATACCACACTGTAAAACTACTCTGTTACAAGTAAAAGTCCTGCATTGAAAATTATAAAACTAAAAGTAGTCAATGCAGGAAAATCCTCACATTTTAAAAACCAGAAACAATCAAAACAGTTCTGTCAATCAACTAAGTGTTAAACCGGCTGATCATTTGATCTCTACCCGCATACTGAGGCCCTCTCTCCTGAGGAAACAAGCGATCTTAAACACTTGATTATACGTCTGATTAATTTGTCATATCACTCCGCGCTCAACAAACCCATTGGATTTAATTGATTTCTGTAAACTCAGTGTCTTTTATATGAAAAACTGTTACAAGTATGTAGCCTATAGGTTAAATAATTATTTAATAATTAAGTATAAACTATTTAATTTGGTCACCGTGTATCCATCCACTTCCTGTGGTTGTGGTGATGAGTGCAGCTTTACTAACTTGTTAAAGCTGGGGTAGGCAGTTTTCTGGAAAAGGCAAAAACAAAACTCCAGAATTTAAAAATACAGCCCTCCTCCTGCAGCTCTCCCCTCTCTATCCTAAGCCCCTCCCAGCAGACGAGCACTGGCACATGCACACGCTTCATCCCAATCGTGATTGTGATCCTGATGCCGTATATTGGCAATTCTGTGACAATTACCGTCCTGTTTTCTTTGCAAACCTTTGGGCCTATAAACCCCTTTTGAGATGACATACTGTAATTCAACGCTCTAGTGGGCATAATAACAGCAAAATAAAACGTGTCAATATCATCAAAGTGCTTCAACAAGACCGTAACCCTGAGACCCGTCACTGACCCGTTAACATCCGTGGTTCGGTCCCTCTGCCTGCGGTTCTTGAACCAGTTGCTGACCTGAGTGGTTGTCAGGCCCGTGGCTGCTGCTAGCTCCCGTTTCTCCCGGGTAGAGGGATAGGGTTTATGGCGGTACCACTCCCGGAGTATGCTCCGTGATTTTTCCTGTTGGTAAATTAAATAAATAAAGTCAAGCCTAAACGTTTTTTTATACACAAAGACATACACCAACAGATCAGATTATCTATGTAAAATAGGTTTTGCTATTCAACATTTTTTCATGTATTCATGATGAATTGATATTGTTTAAAATTTAAACGGTGGCCAAAGCCCTTCCAGCAAAAATGTTTCATATTTGACAGTTCCCACCATTGTAACTTTCCTAGTGGTGGAAAAGTGGTCCGATCAGATGCTTAACTAAAGTGAAAATACTCCATTACGAGTGAAAGTCATGCCTACTAATTATACTAATTATAATCGTAGAAGTACTAATACAAAATGGCTCCTTTAATCAGTTTTATTGTTTATACAAATATCAACATTTGAAATTTGTAGCTGGTTGATGTAGAGTTACACAGTTTAACTACCTTATTTATATATATATATATATATATATATATATATATATATATATATATATATAGGCCTGCAAATAGTCATATTTTAGAAGATTATATATATTTTTAAATGTGTCTGAATCAGAAAAATAACTAATTACAGCTTGATTATACATGTCAGATATAGTGGCGTTAAAACTACTTACAACTAGTACAGAGTAGCCTACTTAAGTACATTTATTTAGTTACTTTATACTACTGGCCTTTCCAATCAGCCTGTCTATTGGTGTATAGATAGACCATCTTACTCACACTGATCACAGCTAATCCAAATACATAATTGTCTCTTTCAACGTAGCACGTACCAGGACACTAAATAACAGTTGGGGAGCACATTAAGGGTAAGATAAGACAACTACCTTAAAACAGTAGCTGGTCTCCTCTCCATCCCAGATGGTGTGTGGTAGAGGAAACTTCCTCCTTACGCGATACTTCCCCACAGCTCCCAGGGGCCGGCCCCTCTGCCTCTCGGCCTCCATGTAGTGGGCTCTGAGCCAGAGCTGCTGCAGGAGCGGGTGGCTGCGTGGGGAGAAGGGGAAACCCTCCAGCAGGGTGTAGAGGTCAGTGAAGTGGCCCTGGTGAAAGGCCATTGCGGCTTTAGCTTTCAGCACGCTTTCCAGCTCCCCAGGGCAAACGGAGGAGGAGGAGAGGGAAAGAGGAGGAAGAGTGTGGAGGAAGCCAGCAAGACGATCCATGCAACCGCTCTTCAGAAGGACCTCACACACACAAGCCACCTGCTCTGCTGTGAAGCTCATCGCTGTGGAAACAGCCCCAAAAAATCCTGAGATGTGAGTTTGACCAAAGTCTGTGTGAAGATATCTTCTAACAACCTCTTTTAAGTTTGTGCTGGAGCGAGCTGAAGTCTCTGTGGAGTATTGTAGCCGTCCTGTGGATGAACAAGTGAACGTGTGTGTGTGTTTATCATTACTCATCATGCCCTGGCAGAATAGAATCATAGGTAACCTGAGACCATCAGGGTTATAACAACAAACCATACATCCCTTCTTCTCTTGTACAAACACATGCATGCACACCCTCACACACATTTTGGAATAGCTATTGTACTGGCATTCACCCACAGAGAGAGAGAGAGTATGATGGTTTTGCCGTGCAGAAAGAAAACGCATTTGAATAAAATTTTCTTGCCAAATTAGAAGCAAAATCCTCGGACAAATAGTTTTACTTCTAACAATAATTTACAGTTTCCACCACTCATAATAGTAATGAAAGCCAAACCTTTTTTGTAAATGTAGTTTATTACAACATTATGTAATATAAAAAATAGATGCATTTGAATACAAAAAAAAAATGAGAAAACAAGAACATTGAATGACAGACACAAACGATCCCTTTCACAACTATCAAAAAGTTGATCAAAATACATTATCTTTGGTTAAATCTGGAGTCATATGTGTCAGGTAGGAGAGTAAAAACCTATCCCGGGCTACAAACAAACAGGGGTACAAATGTGCATAAGCCCACAGAGGCTTTAATGTCTATATACTTTGGTAAGAAATGGCTCATATAATCAAACACAGGCTACTAGATTTTACATATTGGACAAATTTCCCTTTACCCCTAACTACTAGTTTAAAATGTCAGTAAAATTCAGACTAAAATTGATTTGTCCAAGATACCTTGGACAAATAATCTACCAACCCAAAGGCCACTGGGGAAAAAAATGATCTTAACATTTATTAACGGGGTGACCTACTGGATTTGAAAATCAAAAACTAAAATCGATTTAATAACTGTAGTCTAAGATTGTAAAACTTACACAACAATGTGACCTTCCAAGTGAAAATGAATATCATTTTCTGTATGCGTTTTTCCACAAGGATTCATTTTCTTACTGATTGATACATGCTTTAAATAGATTAAATGTACAAAAAAGACAAACAACATACTTTTAAAATAAGAAACACAAAGGCCATTATTGTAACTAGATGCGATGTACCATAATTGACCAAAGGTTTGACCGCTACCTGTGTTATGACATGACCGTACAATGAGGAGCATTTTTAGGTTTTAACTGAAGGAGCTGTTCTATCAATTTATGACAGATTTCATCAGGCAATCGGTATCAGTATCTGTTTCTGGGGATTATTAATGTCCAATTAATAAAGGATAGGACATTTCACAACAGAATATGAGTTGAACCACTGTCATAACAACACGGCAGCGCAGCGTAAACATTGTGTAAATGAAAGGTGCAAAATATACAAATAGAGGAGATTGAGCCATGACCATGCAACCAAATGTGTCACATTATATTTCATTGGAGATCAAACAGACAGAAATGTGGGTATTCATAAAAGTCCATAAATTGAATCCCAACATTTGGTTGGGGTGTATAGCACTTATAAAACTGTGTAGAAAGTCAAAACATTTTTTTTCAAAACATCAAACCTGTAAGATTTAATATAAGGCACTTATCAATATCGACAAACGGAGATTTTTGGATCACAGCAAACATTTTAGTGTCATGCTTCATTTAAAAATCTCAGTATTTAAAAGCTTTTTTCTCATCTCCCAAGTGTACTGGCTTTTTAACTCAGTCATTGTGCCACATAGTGTCCTATAAAGAACTAAACATGCATTGCATAGAGTATATTACCCTTTTATTTCCTGTGTTATAGTTTTATTAATGGAGGGCATCATTCGCACTTAAAAAGTGCAGAAAGTCATTTAAAACTGATAAAAGACTGATAAACACAGTTTGGCAGCATGTTTCAGCCCAGACTTCAGTAACTTAAAAGAAATAAAATACTGCTGTATAGCCCTTGAAGCTATGATGCAATAATGGTTTCACATAAAACTTAACTGGGTTCTGTTAGTGAAGAATACAATCTTTACTATATTCCTGGAGTGTTGGTAGAATACATCCTGAATCTCAGAGTTCTGGGCAGGTAGGCAAACCTCAGCTATTTCTAGATGTATGCCTTTGCCAGATAGTCCGGTGGATAGTTACTGCGGTGGATCCACAACAAGCTACTCCTACAGCCAGCAAAAACCCCAGACATCTTTTCCAAGTGCAGCTGAACTTGGTCTGTAGTCCACTGCAAAGAAGAGCTGAGAGAATAGACAAAGCCATAACGCCTTGCATAATATAGTCTTTTCTTTTTAAACACCAGGACCTGTAACTGGGCCAAGCAGACTAAGCGGAGTAAGTTCTTTTGTCTGCATCTGATAAAACGGAGAGGGCAAATACGGATTTGAGGAAAAAACTTTGAGACGCTTGTGAAGATCCCATATAACTCTGCCCATCCATGTGAAATAGAGCTGCAGAGGATTTATCTCCAAAGTGTCAGCTAAGAACATGATGGTATGAGGCCCTACTGAGAGAGCTTCATTGCTGTACAAGTCAGAACCTGAACTGACTGTAAAAAAAAAAAAAAAAAACATTTGGCTCTTAGGAGGATTGACAATGTGGAATACAATCTTTCAGACAGCAGAGACCGCAACCTACTGTTTGTTTAATCTTTTCTGTTTTTAGAGACACTGGGTTGCCGACCAGCAAGGTAAACAAACTACAAGCCCAGGTCATCATCCACAGGGACAGACTGGAGCTGAGTAAGAATCTTGGAGTCCCCATCCATCTCCTCTGGATTCCTCAGTGCCGAGTTGGCTTCCACGTCCTGCTCTGGCGAAGGGCTTCCCAGAAGCAGCGACTCTCCTCCAGGTAGGCCTAACAAAGCCGGGTCTACAGGTAGGTCCCCCTTGCCGCGGACATCAAACAGAGTTAGACTAGCTGAAGTGGAGAGGGGCACAGGGCTCCAGGCTGGTTGGGGCAACTGGATGTTGGGTGTCGCCCCACTGTACATAGGACTGAGGGTAAGCATACTCTCTGGAGTCAAAGTGTTTGGCGTGGTAGGGGTGACTGGATGGTCCGGCGCATGAGGGGAAGGGGCGGCAGGTGTCCCAGTCTCTGGAGCACAGTACGGTGGAGACGAGTTGATGAAGTTTAGGGGAGATGATGTGAGGCCACTGGGGGTCGGGCCTGAGGTGGTTGAGACAACAGGAGGGGTGAAGGGGGTGAGAACATGACTCAATCCATTTAGAGAGATGGGTGAAGCCTCGGGGACTGGTTTCAGCGGCAACCTGGCTAGTTGGATGCCTGCTGGGATGGTCAGAATCAGCTTGCCTTGCTGGACACTCAGGTAGGGGCTTCCACCGAGGAGAAGGTTACCTACGGTGGTGATAAATTGACAGCAATCAAGACCGAGTAACAACATCGAACAAGGGGTGCACCAATACGAGCACCATCATACTTCTTTGAGGCAGCAAAATAATTTACAGACCAATACTTAAAATACCACATTTTACACAATAAACATCTGCTCTAAGGAAAAATCTGTCAATCAGGCATTAATGATCTGTCCTGATATTCTGTTTATTTCAATTTTTATAAATAAATGCCGTGTATAGTACAATTGTTTTTTTTCCTTAACTTTCTACAGTTACAGGTGCTCTATTTGTTTTGTGTCAGAACAACCCTAACCCTAAAACAATCAGTCGATCAAACATTAATTGGCAACTATCGATTTTTCATTATGATATTATTTAAGCAAAAACGCTGAGTTGTGATGGTTTTCTGCTTTTCTTTGTCTAATCTGAAAATAAACTGAATATATATGAAGGTATTGGACTGATGGAAAGATAAAACAAGTAACATGATGACAACACCCTGGGCAACAAACTTTGAGGTGCATTTCTTCTTTTCAGACATTTTATAGACCAAATAAATAATTGATTTATTGAGAAAATAATTACCAGATTAATAAATAATGAAAAACAATTTAGTAGTTCCAGTCCTGGAATATTTCATCTCTTTGTGTATTATGGCTATAACTACTGGTAATTTAGCAATTACTAGTGTCAAATTACTCTGCATCAGCTAATCCAAGTAATAAAATATATATATATACATTTTTTTTTTACTTTGACTAGTTTTGGGGGGGGACATCATGCACCTTCAGTATAAAACAAATGAAAACAATTAAAGAGTAACTTATTTTCATTGTTGATTAATCAACTGCTTATTGACTCTATTTGTCGCTTAGTCAGTTGTTTTGTCTGACCAATAGTCCAAATCCCAAATATATTCAGTTAAATATTATATATGACAATTTATTTTGGGTCAATTTTGCTTGACAACCATAACTTGTATGCTAAACCGTTTGAGTTGAGTTAATTTTCTGTTGTTTGACTAATCATTTCAGCTCTGCTTGCTACATTTATTCACAAATAACTAATGAATTCAGTGTACCTGAAGGAGCAGAGGGCAGCTGAATGATCCCAGAGTTGAGGAGCTGCACACCAGGGGCCATGCTGGTTGGGGGACCCACACTCTGAATGGGCCTCAGCTGGTTTATCCTGAGAGGACCCTGTGCGACCCCTGCAGGAGCTGAAGTCAGGATCTGGAAGGGCACTCCAGCAGAGGGGATGGAGAGAGGACTGGCAGGTACCACTTGGGGGAAAGAGATGGTGGTAGAAGTTTGGATGGGCGAGACTGGGACCAGCTGAGGCATGGAGAGGGGGACTAACTGTGCTGCTGTGGTGCCTTTGGCCTGGGGGACTGGGACTACTTGTGTCGGGGAAGAGATGGAAATAACTTGTGGGACTTGGATTTTGCTGGGTGAGGAGTTTGTGCTTTGGTCCCCCAGCTGGTGTACCGTTCGCTGTGCGAGCTGATTGTTGTTAAGCTGTGAGATAGAAACTATGGTTGTGGCCCCTTCAGGCAAAGTTGTTGAAGCTTCCTGCTGCTGTTGCACCAGTCTGTTGCTTGTGTTCACAGTCTGGTCTTGGAACTGGGGAGATGGCGAGGTGAGGGGGGATACTGGGACCAACTGGGGGCATTGGGAAACCTGGGCCCCTGAAGAGTGCTGGACCAGCTGGGATACTGGTATGCCCTGGATGGAAGGCACAACCTGTGGCAGAGAGAAGACCTGAGGGGTGGAGCTGCTGGAGGAAACCACAGAGCTAGAAGGGTTTAAGTGGGAGCTAGCAGAGGCTAAGAAAACATACTCCCCTTGCTGACTGGAGAGAGGCACAGCAGAACTGGAGAATACCATGCCTCCTGACGACATAGAGGTCGGGAGAGTGAGAGACTCGTGGCGTTGGGTGTTTTGTGTTAAGACTAGTGAGGGGAGCCTGGTTGGGAAGGACAGAGTTGGTGAGGAGGGAGATAAAGATGAAGAAGAGGAAGATACTGTCTGAATGCTGCCCTCCGATTCAGGGACACCGATGAAATCCATTGCATTGTCGCTCTCGGTTTTAGTTTGTAGAGGAAGAGAGATGATTGATGGAGGGTACGAGACGGGTGTGGTGTTAGTACTAAAAACAACTGCTGGAAGACTGCTCGGCTTGGCCTCCATGGCCGAAACCTCCTGCTGTGCCATAGAAACTGCTTGCTGCTGCACACTGATACTAGGTTTGGTTATTACCTGAGCCCCGTTCAGTATTAAAGGAGAGTTGGTTGCAACAGGACTCAGTGTGACTGTCTGGCAATCTCCTAAGCTTAGCCCATTAATTATGACACCAGCACCGGTACTGGAGATCAGGGAATTTCCATTAAGTAGTAATGGCTGAGAGGCTGTGAGGAAGCCACCGGACCCGTTGAGGATGAGCTGGCCTCCCGTACTGCTGGGGACGGCAGAGAGGGAGATGATGGAAGCTGTGGAGCCAGCAGCCTCCTCTGGTTTGTCAGGGGTGTCGTCCATAGGGCTCGCCTCGTCCTCAGTGCTGTGGTTTCCATCAGACTCACTGGAACGGGGGGAAAATAAATGGGTCAAAAAGGGCAGTGTGAGGCTTAAGAGGGTTGGGCACCGAGCTTTATCAGTGCTCAACTTGAACACTGATAAACACAAGCCATTTACTACCTTTGTAATATTCTAATCGTTTAAATGCTTTGAACTTATGACATTATTTGCAAAGCAATGAATTCTGTTCAGGGACTTCATTTTACTCACAAGTCTTATGGATTATGCATCGTTAGGTTTTGATGTTTTTGTTGTATGTCATTCACCAACAGAATTAAGAGTCTGATAAATGAACAGGAAAAAATAGAGAGTATCTGCACACTAGGTTATAGCTCCCAAACTCTTTATCAGGCTTGCATGATGGCATCTGGTTGTTTAACATCATTTTTTACTTTAGTTTAGGTATGACCAAAAATGTAATTTAGGTCTGACCAAAAATGTATTGACCAAAAACTGTAATTTAGGTCTGACCAAAAATGTAATTTTCGTAGTTTTGTTAACCCAACTCTGAAACATTTGCACTGTGGACAAACATGCCCTCTGGGTAAATAACTCAATAAATAAGTAATAGTAAAATTTTCATAACATCCACTATTAGTCTCCAAAAAATAAACCTATAAAACTCTCTCTCTATATATATATATTATTTAAAATGTTCTCAAATCTGAGAAAAGCACACAAAAAGTATTTGCATGTTTAGCTTGAAATTAATTTCTAATGTTCCTACCTGTGTGTTATAGAATAGATTTTTTATAGTAGTTAACTTGTGAGTAATTTTGAGTTATTTTTTAAGACAAAAGTAAAAAAATTCTTTGATTCCAGCTTCTTAAATGTTAATATTTCTAGTTTCTTCTCTCCTCTGTGACAGTAAACTGAGTATCTTTGAGTTGTGGACAAAACAAGACATCTGAGGACATCATCTTAGGCTTTTGGGAAACACCGATCCACATTTTTCACCATTTTCTGACATTTTATAGACCAAACAACTAATCGAGAAATTAATCAACAGATTAATTGACTATGAAAATAATCGTTAGTTGCAGCCCTTAATTGAATCCTTCTCAACCTTTCCTGGTCATCTTTACCATCTTATCTACAAAACTGACCATATTCTGCAGTGGATCAGTACAGAACTCTCTCTTTGCAGAAAGTGAGACAAAGATGGATCAGATTCCCAGAAGCTCTTTTAGGGCGTATATACTTGGTTCCTGTGTGTTACAATGTATAGCAGCCTGGTCAACTATGCAGATTGTCTGCCAGACCACCTCAAACCCTCTGATAAGGTAAGTCTGCTGTATTCTGTCTTATCTCCTCACAACTTGCCCGCCCCTCCCTGCTTGGTGAAATAGTGGCTCTGAGATTTCAGATTGTGTGAAATCAACTTAAAAAGGATTTTTTTCCTTTTCACCACCCCCATCTTCCCTAATTTAAGCTTTTACTCTAACCTCGGTCACCCTGCAGGCCCTATGCAGCGGTGCAGGGTTTCAGGAAACTGGAGCCATGGTGGGCGCCTGGATCTCACATTTCACAACAAAGCAACATGCTCCTGGTCTCAGACCTGTGTGGCTTTACTGCTGTCAAAAGTCAGCCCCCCTGTCCATCTTCTTACTTGATGCAACGTTTTTCAGTTGTTAGTTTTGTAAATTTGAAGTTTACTCTTTCTATGCTGCCCTGTGTAGGCCTGTAGGTCTTTGTTGACGATTAAGGTATGGTGGTAGTTTCAGCGACTGTTCTGAGCGATTGGTAATGTCTTACAACCCAACACAAAGTAACGAGGTTGTAACTTTCAAATAAACAAAGGAAAGTATAAGACCGCTGTCGCCTGGACAATGGCTTTTGTATTTCACCTAACTCAATCCATAAAGTCATCTAGTGTTTAAGAATGCAACAAATGTGTTCCCAGTGTTGTTCTTGCCTTTTGCTGTGGGTCCCGGACGGGGTCCTGTCCCTCTGCCTGCGGTTCTTGAACCAGTTGCTGACCTGTGTGAGGGACAGTCCGGTGACTTTGGCAAGGTTTTTCTTCTCGTCCGGAGTGGGGTACCTGTTGCTCTTATAGCACTCTTTCAAGGCATTTCGGGACTTTTCTTTGAAGCAGTAGACGGTCTCCTCTCCGTCCCAGATAGTTTTGGGCAGGGGGAACTTCTTCCTGAGCCGGTACTTGTCCACTGCGCCCAGGCTGCGGCCCCGGGACCTCTCCGCCTCCTTGTAGCGGGCTTTCAGGTACAGGTCCTGCAGGAACCCATGGTTAGACGGGTGGAAGTCGTAGCTCTCCAGGATGGCGTACAGCTCCTTGAATTCTTCCCTGTGGAAAGCCACCAGTGCCTGGGCCTTCAGCAGGGTCTCGTTGCCACGTAGCAGATCGGACGAAGGAGGTATGGTGGATAGAAACCTCCACAGGCGATCCACATTGCCCGCCTGCAGAAGGGCCTCGCAGAGACATGCTACTTGGTCAGTGGAAAAACTCAGAGCCGACTTTTGGAAACTTTGGAGTAATTGTTCCGAAATTTGCACCGTATCGTTCTCTTCTTTGGACTCCGTTGCCGTTGGCTCCTCTGGGCTGTTCTCAGATTGTTCTGTAGACTCCAAAGACAAGGAAGCCATTTTTTACTTTAACTTTTTTTTTTTTTTTCTCCAGTAGTTCCTCCTCCTCTCTCTCTCTCTCTCTCTCTCCCTCCCTCCCTGCAGCGCAGCTCTCTCCCGTTCTCCGCCAGACCACCAAACCATGAATGTGCCTGCTAAGTAGCGGCCACGCCCCTTTTCTAAACTAATGTAGTGTCTTTGTTTTAAAGTAACTTTATGCTATTTAGGCCAATCTTTATATGTTATAATAGTATTCAGATGTGAAGATATTTCCGTAATAAATTATTCTTTACTAGCTCTAGCACTAAGTTGGATCATGTTGGGTCCATAGACTGTTTTGTCTATGGTTGGATCAAACTTGTTCATTGGCAATAAATGACATTTCTCAAGCTGACTAATGTGGATGATGGAACAAGTATTAATAGAGATCTTTCACTTGGGTAAAAGTATTATCATTTGTATGTAAAAATACTCCACTTCAAGTAAAAGTCCTGCATTGCATGCTTTTACTTAAAGCTGGGGTAGGCAGTTTTCTGGAAAAGGCCAAACCCCCTCCAGAATTTGAAAATACAGTCCTCCTCCTGCAGCTCTCCCCTCTCTCTCTCTCTCTAAGCCCCTGTCCTTTATACAGTAACCTGTATAGATATAAAATATATGTTTTATATCTATTGTAACCTGTAGGAGTAGGCCTAATAGTTATTAATTTCATCCATCCCCATCATGATTGTTATCCTAATGCCATTATATATTTATATATATATGTATGTATGTATGTATATATATATATATATATATATATATATATATATAAAATTCTATGAGAATTACCATCCTATTGTCTTTGCAAATGTGTGGGCCTGTAAAGCCCTTGGAGGTGACATACTGTGATTCGATACTATGGTAAGCAGAAGGCAAAAACTATTAGCAACATTTTCTCTCCATTTCTGAAATGCTTAACCGATATTAACACATTTTATTGCGTTTATTGTCAGACTCTCTTTTAGACTCTTAACAATGAAAATTGTTAATTGCAGCCCTAAGTAAAAGTGCTTATTAGGTGGCAGAATGGCCCTGTCAGATTGTTATATTATTGAATACTACTTCTTAGTAGTGAAGTAAAATGTTCAGAATAAAATACTGTAGGTAACAGTTTGTCTTTTTATTTTCAGGTGGATCTATTGAGGGACTTGTCATCATGAGCTGGACAGCAGTGAACCATCTGCAGCTCTTTGTGGAAACATGTTGAAGGATATCAACGCCATCACATTGGACTGAAAGTTGCTGCGGCTCTGTGGGCTGAACTTGCCGGAAAAATGTGAATGTTGTCAAAAGACAGGACAATGTTGAAAATTTAAAAAATGTTTAAATAAAATTATTTTTTAAATTAAGAACACTGTTTGGATTGCCTTTTGATTTGTATTTGTTATTCTGAAATATACCTTATTAGTAATACAACATTAGTAACTGGAGATTATTATATAATATTATTTATAATAGTAATAATCAATAATAAAGTAACAATTAACAGTAATATATCAATATTAATAAAACTGCATATTACAGTACAATACCAGCAAATTACAAAATTCCATAAAAATGCAGTAAAATACAGTTTTGTAGTAATACAGTATTGTTATATATACTGTAAATTGCATTACAGATATTTTTTTAAATAAAAATTTTAAATGTGCTAGCCAGAGTTTATGTATAAAATAACAGGAAAGGGGAATTAAAAAAAAAATAATTTTTTTATTTTTTTTTTTGTTATTTTTTTTTTAAAAAAAAAAAAAAATTTTTTACAAGATGGTTAGAGGATGGTTAAATAAAGTAATAGAATCTCACTACGTTGTACTGTGTGTATGTGACGATTAAGAATAAAGTTTGATCCTTTATTCTTGAATTGAAGAAAATGGATGCTCTAGGATGCTTTCTCCTTTTATGATGCACATCTGCTGCAAAAAATCCAAACATTAACCATGTCACACATGCAAATTAGACCTGCTGTGTTACTGTAGACTTCATTGTGTGTGTTTGTACTGGCATTTGCTTTAGGAAACCACCTCAGGTACACCAAACCATGGGATCAGGTTGGAAAACTGGGACGACAACAAGTCTTACCTGAACAAACACAGAGACCCTGTCTTACAAAGGCCTTCATTTATTACAAATGTCTTATGTAAATCTCCTCTTTGAAAAACGCTTGAGGTCTGAATTTATGCATCTAACAAACACTAATACTCTTTTACATGTTATTGGTTGAACAGGCGCTGTCAGAGCGCACTTTCTGAACTGTGGCATGTATTTTACAGGAATCTAGCCTATATTTGCCAATACAAAGAACCATAGTCATTCTTAATCATAAAGGATACGTCTGCCTGGCTACAGAAACCCTTAGGGGGGTGATATTAAAATAAATAAAAGTAAAATTATCAAAAAGTGACTACTGCCACAAATAAGAAAATCTTCACGGGTTCCAGCTCTGGGAACTTGTGATGATATATTAGGAGCAGTGGACAGCTATTCATACAGCATCCGGGGAGCAACTTGGGGTTCAGTGTCTTGCTCAGGGACACTTTGACATGTGGCCAGAGGAGCCTGGGGACGGGGTTGTGGTTGAGGGGCAACCATTCTATCTCTGAGCCACATGCGTCTCCCTGCATTGAATATATCTAGCAAAATACTTATGTCAGGTAAATTCATTGATTTTAGGGCAAGTTCAAAAGATACATTTTAAAAACTATTTTTGCTCTCTGTTATAATGATACAAACGGAACGCTTATACACAGGTCTTAACCTGAACCTCAGATATTAATGAGAAACTGCGTCAGACACAAAATTTAGCATGTTCTTCATGATTTATGTGCCACAATATGTGAGCATTAATTGCAGATAAGGCATGAATGACGCCCAGCAGGTTTTACAGACCTCTATCTCCATCAACAACAATAGGAATGTAAATCTTCACTGTGGGACTGTGGGCTTGTCTCAGCCCTCCTCTGCTCCTCCCAGTCTGGTGTTTGGTTGTAGCTCTCAGCTTACTTTGATCTTCTCTTTTCTGCCCATACATGCTCTAGTCTGTTATCTGTGTTCAATGAATAGGCTATGGCCATGAATAAAGAAAAGGCTAGATTTCCTGGCAGGGAAATTGTTTCCCAATATCTATTCTTATATTTCCATCAAACTGCAGCAAGACAAAATAAGAAAATTTTCAGGGAATTTACAAATAGGGGATTTACAAATTACAGCTCAGATCATTCCTCAAAACAATTGGAGCACTAGCCTATATATTATTTCCTGTTGTAGGCTACAATACTTTATTCTGTCGGATACATTAATGTAATGTGCAAATATCAAATATGTAGGCTATAATAGATCGTTAGCTTCCAAACATTAGGAAAAATGCCTAACTGAATTTGTCATGTTTAAAATATTCCTGATAAAAAAAAAAGGTTGTTCGCCATAGTTTAGACTGGAGGTCTGATAGCGCCGCTGTGTGGTTGTTTCTACGGTCGCAGTTTAGCATTTAGTCCTGTCCAGAGTGATAGAGAAAGAAATATCTCTATGGCTCTGGTCCTGTCTGATGGTTGGTTTTACATCGTGTCAATCTACCGTTAAGTATGCGGTACCGCAGCCACTCCGCTATTGGTTGGTTTTGTTTTGCTCCCTAATGTGATTGGTGTTTTCCAGTCTGCGTGGGCACGGATAGAACGTTCCAGAGCGAGCTGGGCTTGCGTAGCTGGTGAGGTGCGTAGTGCGATGTAATAATGTGCACAAGCACAACACACACCATCTCCATTTATAGCGTAGTGGTGATAGGTTACATCGCGACACAACGACACACATGCAGTGCTGGGGAAACGAAGTCTTCTGAAAGCCTTGAAAGGGGTTCACTGTTTCTAAACATTTGATATAGTAAAATCGGCGGCATCTGCTGGCCACCATTGGTAATGCGTTGTATGGAATGGATGGATTTAATTTGACCATGATTTAACAGCTAGGCTAATCAGAGTAGCCTACATGTGGTTTTACTGCTTTCAGTGTTGTTATGTTGATCAATAAAGCTTAACATCTTGCATTAAATATCCGTGACCTAACTGGTTGTCGGGGTAGTCAGGTGAGTTTTTGCGTGGGGCCATGGGCAGTGGTGAAATTAAGTAGGCTACATTACTCAAGTACTGTAAGTAACCTAAAAATTTAAGTTTAATTTAATTTAATTTAATTTAATTGTACTTTCCTTGAGTCTTTTCTTTTCATGCCACCTTCTACTTTCACTCCACTACATTTCAGAGATAAACATTGTACTTTTTACTCCACTACATTAATATCTGACAGCTTTAGTTAACCTACTTAACAAATTAAGATTTTTGCACACAAAACACATTTAGTTGATAAAATACGACGTTTTATTATAAATTAAACTACCCAACAATCTAAAGGCCTTATAACATTTTCAATGCAGGACTTTTACTTGTAACAGCGTGTGGTATTTTACTTGATCTAAGTAAAGGATCTGAATAGCCTTACTTCAAATGAGAGAACAGACAGGTTAGAAAAATAATTTGTTGAAGTCAATTTCATTCAAATCACAGGGAAAAGCACGTGGAGAAAATGAATGCAACAGTGGCAAGCGTTGCGATAACGCAATACAATAGAGAAATGTACACTCAGTCAAAGAAAAGGTGAAACGGAAAGAACAAAGAAGGCTGAGAATAGGCCACAACCTAAACCGCACACCTCACCGTTATAAAAAGGAAACCCATAGTCTTTGTTTTACTCTGTTGGTTCGGTAGATTTCACTTAATCGTGTGGTGATGTGTTTAATGGTAATCCTATGATAGATTAGAGACGTTTCTGATCAGAGGTTAATCTACCAGAAACTGTAGGCTAGATCGAGCTGCTTAGTTGCAGGAAAATCAGAGAGAAAGGACATGTTGGAAGAAATGAAACGATTTGGGAAAACAGGAGCAGGAGTAAAAAACATACTGTATTGGTCAGCTTCCTACTGAGAGCAGAGGGCTGATGAGGAAAATCAAAATCTGACATAGCCTACTGGACACTGTAGGAGTTGATTTACTCCAGAAGATGGCAGTAGTGCAACATTAAGGATGCAAACTGTCGTTAAAACCCAAAGAAGAAGAAGAAAAAAAAGAGGCGAGGCATCCAAACGTCAGTTGCTGCGATACTTGTGTAGTGGAAGCTGGCAACCGTGTCGAGTAACGTTAATCTGCTTCAGACGTAACATCACTAGGAAATACACGTATTTGTAAGTAACTATTGCAACCTTGCCGTATAGACGAGGGTGTTTAGTGTATCCAACTTGATTTTGCTGTTGCTAGTCAACCAAACAGTTAGCGTTGACGCAGTCTGTGGCTAACGTTAGCTCATCTAAACTAACATAACGCTAGCTAAAATACGAACATGTGGAATGAAACTTAAATGATCACAGGCGATACAGTGTGTAAACATGAGAGAAAATATGCTAATTTACCAAAGTTACATAACTATTATTATTTAGATTTAACAGAACAATGTGTTATTCGTTATGCGTTATTCCTCCTTATGTACCGTTAGGCATTGATAACTTAACATTAGCTAGCCCTGAAAACTGCCTCAAACTGCGTTTACTTAGCTACTGCCATGTATTCGTATTTGGAACGATGCCATAGGACACCAATGGTCTATTTATAATATTTTTGTTTAACTGTTAGAGGTTGTATCGGCTAATATGTCACATTGTTTGTCCAGTTGTTTTCACTATTCGACAATCCAACCATCATCATGGACGGCGGAGTGATCGTAGTTACCAATCCCACTGTGAATGTGCGCCTAACCAGCACCATCTCCTCCTTTGAGGTGCAGCGCAGGTTCGATAGAGGGATTACTATAGCAGTACTGAAGGTGAGACTCAGTTTATCATAACGTACATTATACAGTATACACTTCAAAAGTGGGTCAGTGACATATATACCAGAAAAAAAGTGTTTTTTCAAAAATTTCAAATAACAGGCATAAAAATGGTTGACTTTTGTTCTATTAACTCTCATCTTTATAGAAACATATTTTGTTTTTAGATTTTCAATTTGAATCCGAATTTATGTGACAATTTGTTGTATTAGTCCGTAAAATCGTCATATGGTGTGACATGAAAATAATTGTATATAAATTGAAAATGGATTGTACCTTTCTTAAGTTACTCACTTTATCAAAGTAATTTATCATAACTAAACTGTGATCCATTTTAGTTTTGTGAAAATTAATTAAATTTGTGTATTATTTTCTAAAACATTGCTCAACGTGAGACCTATGCCATTGGTCTTTTAACATATTTTCTATTTATTGTGACAACCCTTGCTATAAAATTATAAAAATATTTGTGACTCTTGCTGATACTATTTTCTATGTATTCCATGAACATTTTCAGGTTTCAGGATAAAGGTATGTTATTTTCACAATTTGGAATGTCACACCAAATTATATAGTGTCACACCATATGATAATGTCGCCATGTGTCAATGCAAACCATGTATTATCCTACTTATTGGTGAGTACTGATCACTCATATGGCAGGAAATATTTAACCACTCTTTAATGCTGGAAGGTAAAATTCAAATTTTATTGATTTATTTGATATTTAACAATAAAACAAAACATTTTTTAATATCGTACGAACCATATGAATATGTTTGTGTATCAAATTTCATTTCATTTCAATTCAAAACTGGTCTGCAATATGTATTAATATAAGTAAAACAAAATTTTTTATATCATATGAACCGTGAACATACAGGGTAGCTGAGTGGATCCATAAATAAATCAATTCATATAGATTTCATTGTACATAAGCCAGTCAAATTTGGAGAGAGTAGCAAACTGACTGCCTTACTGAGGTTGTGATATGCCACAAACAACTTCCTGATCTTGATAATAAATGCAGTCTCTTGCCCCTCCATACTTATGTCAACAATTTGTCCCACATATGGTTTTCCCTCATACTTAAGACAAACTGTCCTTCTGTGTATCCTTCATCTGAAATGGTGGCTGAATCCTCACCTTGGGCCTCTCCAATTGATGCACTTGATTAGGCACATGCATACAGCACCTGAGTAGAAGAGCTTCAAAAGGAGAGATTTATATGTCAGTGACACGATTGTCTGCAGTGATTGCAATAACTAGCTTCTACTCCATCAAATTGGGTTTGCGCAATTTACAAATATGTAGGGTTTATACTGACTGGGCTTGGGGCTCTCTAGTGGGTAAGCTGGATGTTTCTGTGTAGGGGGTCTGCTGTGTCTGTCTGATAAACTAGAAATCTGTACACCGAATAAAACTAAACTAAACACAATTGACTGTGGATAATTACAGCTGTTAGCTTTTGTGATGATGGACCCAAATACATGTTTAAAAAGGACAAAACATACATTGGACTTTGTTATTTATTGTTATATCTGCAGGAAATTACAATTCATATCATATGGTGTGACAATCAAATCATATGGCGTGACAGGCAGACATGTCACACCATATGATGAAGTGTCACACCATATGTTTTCAGCACTTAGCACAACCTTGAGTCTTGTAGCTACACATAAGCATACTAAAAACATGCTAGCTATAACAAAGCAGAATAGATTTACATGTAATTATGACAAAATAATAAAATGTCTTTTGCATTTTTATGAAAAATGTGTCACACCAAAAGACATCTGGAAGTGGGACTTTTGTCAGAGTGCCAACAAGATCTGATTTATTGTAAATATAAAAATGATAACTCACCTCAGGTTGTACAGTAGAAATACACTGATAGTACTGTACAACCTTGCTGAAGAAGGTCCTCTCCTTTCCAAGGGTGTCAAAACAGTTGCCCGTTCAAATATCCCAAAATAGTGTCACACCATATGATTTTGATTTCTGTGACAAAATCTTTTTGATTAGAACTGATTCAAAACATTATGCTTGTAATTTGAAAAGAGTAGGCTCACAAGGAGACATCTGTATTAATTTTCTGTATTTTTTTGAGAATTTTGGCATTTATTTTTCTTAGTTTTATTCAAGTTCTCACTTTGAGAAACAAGTGCCGGACAGTCACACCATATGAGTTTTGTTATGTTTGGTTGAAAAAATGAGTGATGATCTGTTTTAATGTTGAGTATGTTCACATAAAGCATAATGTTCTGCACAATATTGAGAAGGTTTTTGGCAAATATATTTTTTATTCATACATGTTTGACAATGAAGACAGCAAAACTGCCATGTCACGTCATCCACTAATTGTCTACTGTTGCACAGTCTGTTGGGGTTGTTCCTAGACCTGATCTACACAATAAACTTTATATTGACATTATAGTTTAATTTATGTCATATCAGGTAATTTAGGGGGTCCGGGGAGAGAAGGTTTTGGGATTATAATACACAAATTAAGACGTTTGGAGCATTTTAAGATTATAATACGACGAGAAAACAACATTAGGTTTTGGTAAACATGATCAATATACTGTATAACACTGTGTCATGAGGTTGTAATTCATATCCATATTAAATATTGTGGCAGTAAAAAAGAAGTGGCTATAGCCCAATAGCCAAGCCCTAAACACTCCCCTGGCATTACATGTACTATTTTGTTTGTATTGTCATTAGGGAAAATTGGAGATGATTCTGGGCGCATCTCCCTCCTGCATGGACCTGGAGTTGTTCAGTGTCTCTGATAAGTTCATGCAGAAAATGGACGACAATGAAGCTTTGCTGGGTTCCTATCCTGTGGATGATGACTGCAGAATACATGTATGTAGCTGCTCTCTTTGGAAGCTCTTAAGTATAGTAGCCCAGATGTCTGTCATATTGTAATAACATACAGGTAGAAACAGGTTTTCAGATTGGTCTTTGTTCCAAATACGATTTACGAAGTTTGGAAATAAACATTTGCAAACGGGTTTTAAAATTATAACCCTGTTATGTAGGTAGTGGTTAATGGTTATTAAAATAATTATCCTTTTCACTTGGTTGTACTAATGAGTACTTAAATTCACCAACAAGTGTGAGTTTCTAAAACAGCTTAACATTGCATTACTATTCAATGATAATGTAATGTTGACAAAAATAAAAGACAATGAAACTGTCATAGTTCACTTGCTTGTGTGAAGCTTAAGTAATATGCAGTTATATCTGAGTCTCATCCTGAATTACAGGTTACTGATAGAAGTGGTCAGATGAGCGAGTTCACGGATGTTTCCAAAGTGGAGAAGTTTCAACTCGCAGATGAAGACTATGATAAGAGAACAGGTATGCTATGGGTCTAACATAGCCAAGCTTCTTTCAATATATTGCCCCAATTTCATGACCTAATCTGGCTTTTGCAGCAGAAAAGCATAACATTTTACTGTAGCTACACAATTAATACATTTTATCAATCAGGTGATCTAGGTAATTGGTAAAGAAATCAATAATGAAAATTGATTGTTAGTTGCAGTCTTAGAAAAAAAAGAAGAAAATACACCCATCATTCGGCACCTGAGCAATTATTATTTAGAATAATTTATTTGTATGCTAACCAGTGACAAATCTTATTTGATTTACGATGTTCTGCAGCATTCACACGTCTGTTTTGAAGTATCCTGTGTTTGGAACAATCCAACTGTCTTTCCTTCAGATTCAGCGAGGTCATTCAAGAAGAAACAACGTCTGGGTCAATTCAATGAGGAAGAAATGGCCAAGAAGAAAGCTGAGATTGCTGCTCGGGAGGAGAAACATAAGGCTGCTGCTAATGCCATTTCTGTTGGTAGCAGATGTAAAGTGCAGGTCACTGGGCAACCCACGAAGCTTGCCACAGTCATGTATGTTGGTAAGTGTGGATATGCTTAGTAGGGCTGTCCTCGAATAAAGAAATTCTTAGTCTGCAAAACCCCGGCCCTTTCTGTGAACACGCTCATTAATCATTATTCCATCAACATATTTTTATGCGCATTTTTAAGTATCTCATTAGAAAATGTTGATGGAAACGGCAAAATTTGAAAAAAAGAGTTAGTGCACAAAATGGGAGATAGAAACAGCTTTGCAGAATAAATTGTGACGTAGCGAACACGTAACTATAGTCCCGGTATCCATCGGATTGGGGAAGGATCGGGATATGGGTCCCATCCAGTGTGCGTGCACTTATAGCACAAGGTGCGTAGTGGAGTTGCCTGTGCCTCAGCCACGTCGGTTAAATTGATGAATTGGTTCCAAAGCTTCAAATCGTATGGCCCTGCACACCGTGTATACACAGCGGTGAACGGAACCAAATGCCTCTGCCACAACCCTGTTCTGCACAGGTGGCTAACTTGTACAATGCTCCCTCTCTCCATTTAGCCAAAGAATTTCGCTTCTAAACTCTTTGATTTAGCAAGCCGGTTTGCAATCTACAACCATGCGTAACATCAACTTGTGACCAACCTACGCTTTGGGGTGGCAGTAGCTCAGTCAGTAGGGAGTTGGTTTGGGAACCGGAGGGTTGCTGGTTCAAGTCCAAAGTATCGTGGTGGACTGGTAGCTGAAAAGGTGCCAGTTCACCTCCTGGGCACTGCCAAGGTGCTCTTGAGCAAGGTACCAAACCGCCAACTGCTCGGGGCGCCTTTCCATGGGCAGCTCCCTCCCTCTGACTCTCCGTTAGTGCATGTATAGGTACTGAGCATGTGTGTGTAATTCAGGCCTGTGTGTAATGTGTATAATAAGAACATTAGAGTGAAAACATTGTAATTTCCCTTGTGGGAATAATAAAGTATAAATTATTATTATTATTATTATTATTAGTTTATTCGCTCTAAACCAGTTGATGGAAAAGCTTCTAATTTGCATTTTCTTTTTTTCTTCTTTTTTGTGAAGCCAGATAACGAAAAGATATCCTAGTTATGTTGAACTCGCTTCGTAGCACAGGACACTGGTGTAAAGAACAATGTTGTTACGTTTTTTTTGCAGGTACAGCAGATTTCAAGCCAGGCTACTGGGTGGGTGTGAAGTACGATGAGCCCCTGGGAAAGCATGATGGAATGTAAGAGCACTATGATTCTTTTTAATAGCTATGCACAATGTTGATCATAATTTTGATTTTGCATTTGACCCTTCCTTTTATTCAATTGTGTTCCCACAGTGTTGACGGGAAAAAATACTTTGAATGTGAGAACAAATACGGTGGATTTGTGAAGCCCCTGAGTGTGACTGTTGGAGACTTTCCTGAGGAGGATTACGGTTTAGATGAGATGTAGGACTGTAATAGGACAATGTGGGGTACAGTTTTTCTGCCCTGAAATTTGAGCGTCAACCGTATCCATTCACCAACCAGAGATGAAGGAAAGTCAATGTCACTGTAATAAATGAAATTTCTGTTTTGTGCTTCTCTGGAGGGCATGATCCAAAGAGCTGTGTCTAAAGGTCTTTTAGGTTCAAGTTCTCTCTCACTAACATTGGCACAACCTGATAGAGGTGAATGTCAGGTAGGAAATCTCTTGCTGCGCTGGATAAGATGATAGTACAGAATAATCACACCAATAAGGTTAGATAAAGGAGGGGGTTTTGTTGCATGTAAGGCAGCATAATAAAGGTTAGTATGTGGTCCTTCACGTCATGCCCCTCTGTTCAATTTAGCTTGCTTTAGTAGTACTTGTTGCTGCCAAGCCCTCTCAACATGGGAGTCTAAATCTCTAAATCTAAAAGTCTGCATTGACAGTTTTAGATAACATTTCTCTCATTTAGTTTGTATCAGTTTGTACCAAGATGATTGTATATAACTGTTTAAGTTAACTGTAGTATGAGCATTTTTTGAAGACTGTACATAGCTGAGATAGTGGTCAAAGAAAAAAAAAACTTCTAAAATACTTTGACACTGAATTAAAAAGCAGCATTGTACCGTGTATTCCAGACTAACATGACGTGACATGCATATCTTCATTTAAGGTAAGCTGGAGAAATGCTTTCCAATCATTGATTAAAATCAGTGGTTGATAGTCAAACACATTCCACCATATTTCACTCAGGATTGACAGTTAAGAAATTCACTGTTGATGAGGAAAGAACAACAGTAGCCTGAACAGTCCATAGTGCAACAAAGCTGTTTAGAGCAACATATGTGTACACTATCTGGAATATGAGTGAAAGTATGCAAGGGTATATATTTCCTCTCTAAACAACTTTAAATTCCTTAAATTTCAATTTGTGTGTATGTAAAACCCCATTTTTAGGTTTTACAAGTGGTTATAAGGAATTCCCTTTTATTTTTCTGTGACTGAATTCCTCTTAAATTGTGTGCACTTGAATAACATAATATTTTAATTCGAACCTAAAGTTAAAGACTGCAGTTCTATATAAGCATGACACATTTCTATCGATTTATCCTATACTATAGCATTACAGTCATTTATGGGAGATGTTAAATTCTGAAACATATCTGTTTATGTTTCCCATCTGTAGCACAATGTACTTACAATATTTGATTAGATACCAGGTTGGCCATCGTAATATTTGAAAACGCAAGGAACAGCAAAAAATATAAAATGTTCACTCTCCAGTTAACTGCCTCTCTCCATTATAATCAACACAACAACACAAATGAATAATCTGCCTTATTTGTGCTTTGGTTTATATTACTGGTCCAATACTGTTAACCTGTATTTTTTTTTCCATCAACTAAAGTTTACAGAAGAAATGTAAATTAATTATTTTTGTGGTTTCTTTTCATTACCACACATACAAAAATGTAGTGTTCTCTTTTCCTTTTTTTAAAAACTCTGTTCATCTAAGGTGCTGGTGTTACTATGTGGTGAAGGATAATGCATAATAATAAAAATGATTTGCCAATACAGCAGCGTATCAGATTGAGTTGATTTGTCATGTACATGTAATGTGACACTAGAGCTGCAAAGACAAATCGATTAGTTGTCAACTATTTTTGATAATTGGTTTGAATCATTTTCTAAGAAAAAAAAGTAAAAATTCTCTGATTCCAGTTTTTAAATGTGTATATTTTCTAGTTACTTCACTCCTCTATGACAGTAAACTGAATATCATTGAGTTGTGGACAAAACAAGGACGTCATCTTGGGCTTTTGGAAAACACTGACATTTTGCACAATTATACAATAGTAATAATAATTAATCGAGAAAATGATCAACAGATTAATCGACAATGAAAATGACAGACCTTTTGCTCTCGGCCTGAAACTAACACTATAAAAAAATACATGTTTTTTTAAACATGTATTTTGTGTTTTACAGATTGTCATGACCTCTGAAGCAAATGTGTGTTTTGTGATCTATAAAACTGCCTTGACTAATGAATCATTATGCCGTCAATGTTTAGTGCAAGCATGCAAAACATCTTGAAGGGAAAAAAATCCTTATTTCTTTCTAAGAAATCAATGAGAACAAGTTTGAATGCCTTCTTTGAAAAAACAACAAAAAAACAGTGCCTGGACACATTGCATTCAAGACAACCGTACAGGGGGCTGTTAGTGAATACATACAGTATGCAGAATATTCATTCAAAAGTATCATCAGCAAAGTATAATTCAAATATCAAAAGTTAAACTACTCATGCAGAATGGCCCTTTTCGGAGTGTGATCTTGATAGATTAATATTACTGATAAATGAACATAGGCAGCATTTAATGTTGTAATTTGTTGATGTAGAGCTGAGGTTGAGGTTATACGTACGTACGTTATATGCAGTATTAGCCTCTGAAAAGCAGCATATTTGCATTTTCCCCCCAGCAGCATCAAATAAAAATACTTTATTTTATTAAGTTGCACATCCGAAGGTGCATGACCAATCACAGTGTTTAATTCGATTTCATCAGCCCTGTCACAAAAAACATCTTACAATATTCATCAGCAGTACAAGCTCTTACAGTTTTAATAGCTTTTTGTTTAGAGGAGTGTGAATTAATTTAATTTATTGTTTGAACTCATTGCTAAAGGCAATAAAGCATTGTTTCTTCCCTGTGAATTTACATTTATAGATATGGAATTTGGCTGTAATAATATTAATCAATAACAGCTTGCACTGTGTTAAGAGTTTTTATAGATCTTTATCCCTCCCTAAACGTTGACATTCATTTACAATATTTTTAAATTTAATTTTAATTGTCTTATTTGTTCTTGTACATGTTCTGTACTTGTAAGGTATCTTTATAGAGAAAACCAAGGGCCCATCTCTTGAAATGTGTTTACTAGTGAACTCCCTTGAAAATGTAAGTTGTCTTTTTTTTAAGAAATAAAGGTTAAAAAAAAATAATCACTTACATCACTCCCTTGAAAACGCACGTCATTGCAATGACGCTACAAACTGTCCTCTCGCGAGACGGAGCGCAGTTTCCCAGGCAGCAGTGTGGTGTGTGCGCGATAGAGACAAGGAAAGATGGCGACGCAGGAGAGCGCAGCAGCTAAAGCTATCGAGAGCAACGGCGAGGTAAAAATGAATGACACTCTTATAATCTTATATACTTTCTAGGTCCTGGAAAAAGGGACAGTTTTATTTGTTTGAGCGTTCAATGTGTGGCCGTTAACATTTAAATGTGTTGTCGATCGTTACACGAGCCTCAGTGACGTTGTCAGTGCCGGTTGGTTTTAAAAACGACCCCCTCCTGCCGTTAACGATCATGTGCTGAGAAATCCTGTCTGAGAGAGCGGTGTTCGTGGTGAAATCTCACCTGAAGACCTACAATTAACACCAAAGGGACAAGATAATTAGTTGACTATATGTGTGTCGGCTGCAGTGTGTCAGCAGTCAGCTATCACAAGGCCTGAACCTGAAAAACGCAGCTGGGCTTCAGTATCCAGGCCGGTCTGAATCTGCACACACACACACACACACACACACACACACACACACACACACACACACACACACACACACACACACACACACACACACGTCTTCACTGTTAAACCATGTCACCTGCCTTTTTATTTACAGTCAATACAGGGAAAATGTCGGGCTCAATGTACATTATGTAGCTACGCGTCACGACAAAGCTTTATCTGGCAGCTCATCTTGGTAACTTAACATTGACAAGCGAGATGAATCAGGTGTAACGTTAGACATCGTCAAATCTGGTTAACCCAGGCAAATGCTTTCCTAAATTGTTAGCTATATCAGCTATTGGGACGTAATTAACGTTAATCTAGCAAACTAGCAATTATTTCCGGACAGACTGATGTTACCAGAGGTCAAAGTGAATCATCACTTTCCAGAGGCAAACCACTGGTCTCCCTTGTGCTTAATTCAAAGTCTGTCTTTGGCCAAACAAACACAAACCTTACTAGTGATACAATATTGATAAGCTCAAACAAGGAGATTGTAATTCTGTAGAAAATGGCAAATATTTGGTATCTTTACTATTAAAAACCAAGACTGACCAATGTTTTTGGCCTTCAATTTACGATTGATCAATTCATCTTTCAGGACTAGGTTCTAGGGCAGCTTGATAATGGAAAAAAATAATAATCCCAAATATTTTGGTCAATAATGAAAGCATGAATATTTAACACGATTTACTCATTGACTTTTGAAAAGATGTTTCATTTATTGACCTTAATCAACAGTGAAAACACCTTGAACTGTGAAATTTCCCTTAATTCTCCCGTTTCAACTTGTTTTCTGTCCATTCAGAACACAAGACAAAATAAGAGTTTACTTGCAAAACATAATTTGCAAAATAATTGTTTTTCTTGATTACATTGTTTCTGTGATCATTAGAAGCCGAAATCGGAATCTCGATCAAAATTAGATTAATTGCACTGCCCTACTAGCTATAACGTTAACTTTAATTTTGGTTTATTTTCATGGTTTCGGTTTTAAATCTAGGGTAACATTCTTTCAGTTCATGCCTCCCATGTCATTATCACATTGAAGTCTCAGAGCTGAGCAAAGAGAAATCTCTGAGAATTGCAGGAAAAACCCAGAAGGTGGTTACCCTTGTGTTGTCCTTTGGTCACTGGGACCCGAAGGACAACACAAGGGTTATGTACTTCCGTTTACTTTGAGAATTGCTCTCTAAACCCCATCTCTTGTTAAGTAAGTAAGGTTTATTTCAAGAGCACATTTAAACACGGTTTAAGCTGACCAAAATGCTGTACAAACAAGCACTAAGGTGCTGTATTAACCCTTGTTTTGTCCTTCGGGTCCCGGTGACCGACACAAGGGTTAAACAACATGTAGCCTACTGATAGTTTTTTTTTTTTCTGAAGGTATTTTCCAGATTCAGCCATCTGGATAAAACAATAGTAAGAGCAACTTGAGAAACAGTATACAACATCTTTCTTGTAGGATGTGGGGAAATACCTTAACAGTTAAATGTTGCTAAACAATTTTTTGGGGTTTTGCACAGATTGCTAGGGATAACTGTTGCCTAGCTCTGTGATTCAAATCTAATTGTAATACATTAGTGGAAGAAACTAGGGCAAGGGTACAACATGCGCTCAGTGTCTCTTTTGGTAATAAAATTGCTCGGTCAGGGTATATGTGCTATTAGTTTTTGATGAGGCCGTTATGTTGCTCTTGAGGCCCACCACTGCTGGTGAATCAGTTCAGTTGAGAGAAACGTCTGGTATTAATCTAGGGGAAAACAATAAGTGGCTACTAGTGCTTTTATTTTCAGAGATTTTATTTAATATTTTTGCAGGTTACTGGTGTATGCTTAGGCTATGATGAAATTAGCATTTTCATGTCTAAAATAAACATCGATTTGATTTTTCCATGTCCTAAATTATGGTAATGAAAGTAGGGCTGCCCCTTCTTAGTCAATTAGTCGACTAATCAGTTGTTTTGGTCTTAGTCAATTTAAGATTTCTTTAGTCAGTCACTTTTTTAAATCCTTCATGCTGAATAACTTGCAATGGAAAAAAACCTCTCAGCACATCTGTGGTAAACACAAGATTTAAAGTAGTGCTTTTGCATGATCCTTTGTTGAGAAACTCTGTTTTGCAGGTCTGTCGCTTAAATCAACTAATCTATAAGTCGACAAAATCATATAAGTGTTAGTTGACTAAGAATTTCTTTAGTCAAGGACAGCCCTAACACCATCTTTAATCTTTTAAGCAATGTAGCACAGAAGGAAAGCCTGTTCAGCCATTACCAATTGACACACACTCAACAGAGAGGCCTTTTTATGTCCTTATTTATATGCCTAATATTGCAAAAAATAAATTGCTTCCTCCTGTAGGAGATACTGTCGCCATGTGTAATAAACATTTCCAGAAAAATCTCGTCATTTGTGAAAGACTTATTTGATGTATTGGCCCTCCTTCTGTCAGACACACACATCCAGTGTGAAGCATTTACTCTGCACCTCTGCACCATCCGTTAATTGTTAATCCTTGTTCGGTGTGTGTAAATCTGCACCATCTGTTACTTGTTAATCCTTGTTCAGTGTGTGTGCATATTGTAAATTATTATCTTGATCTGGAGCTGATAACCCTGTTTATCTTGAGCATGTTGGTGATCCGTCTGTGAAACGGTTATTACGTTGATCCCTCCAGGAGACAGAACCACGTCTGATAATAGAATTGCTTCTATTTAACACAACAGGACATGGCAGCGAGGATGAAAAGCTCTATTTTGAGCCACTTCATGGCCTTTAAATTCAGTCTTTGATGGTGCCTGGCCACTGGCTTATCACAAACTTCAACATTTCCGATGTTCACAGTAATTTCTTTGCCTTCTTAGCACCTTAATAACGTGCTGAGCGGAAAACATTTTAGCCTCAAGTGTTGTTTGTTTCTAGAGGCCAACCTCGGGTGTCCCTTGTGTTGGTGACAATGGGGGGAGATTCGATGTTTAGATAGTGAATGAGTCTCATGACTTGGAATGCGCTTGTGCATTGTGTCGCTTGAATAGAATGTGGCCTTGTTTGGGGGGGTGACATGGACACACTAAAGCAAACTAATGACAGATTTTACTGATCTTAAGTATGCTAAAATGCATGCTCATACTTGATACAAAAGCTTTATTAGGTCAAGAGATCATGGTCGGTACAGTGTTTTTAGAAATGAACTGTCTCCGCTTGGGCGCCCCTCGTATGTCATCTTTATATGTCCTGCAATTTGTAATTGTAACTGTGAATAAATGTTAAAAATATATATTTCTATAAATATAAAAGTAGGGCTGGGCGATATGGAGAAAATCAGATATCACCATATTCTTTTCCTAATACCTTGATATTGTGGCTATATAGGGTTGACAATTGGTGCTTTAACAATATCTTCACAATGAGATTTTATAATGACTAATTGCTAAGCTAGAACAGTCTGGTAACAGAAAATGACATCACTTTACTGTAATGCAGCCTTTAAAACCAGGAAAAGACAACACTTAAGCGATTTACGATACTATAATATCCAAAATCTAAGACGATCTAGTCTCATATCACGATATTGATATATTGCCCAGCCCTATATAAAAGTCTATAAAACATCAGGAAATGGTAAACAAAAATGCTGTCTCAGTTTTCCAGAGCCCTAAGACCCTGTTTACACGTACATGGTTATTTTTTACAAACGGAGACATTTCCCATCGTTTGTGCCCTTCGTTTACACGCAAACGGAGAATTCGCCTTTCTAAACACTCCGGTCAGAGTGGAGATTTTGCATGTAAACTGAGACAAACGGAGGTTTAGGCAGCAGAGAGAAGGAGGAAGTGATTTGTTGCTATTTTCGGGATTCTGATTGGCTAACGTGGGCTTGAGCTTCTCGTTACACTGCCACCTACAGGTTTGGCGTGCTCTTGACTGCATTGACGGCATATATACATGGGTACATGTAAACGAACCCTTTTCTGAAAACTGACAGCTGTGCACAATGTTATTTTTGAAAACTGAGAGGTTGAAATGTTCATTTAAGAAAATAGCCGGACACGTGTAAATGTAGCATAAGTCATGGAGCTTGTTTTGTCCGACCAAAACAGACCAACTTATTCAATTTACAGTTGCACACAAAAAAAAAAAACTCAAATTGAGAAGCTGGAATGAGAAAATGTTTGGCATTTTATCTTTTATTCAGCTATTAAAATAGTTGTGATTGATTTTTCAAATCTGCCATGTGGGTTATTTGCAAGGGGGTAATGCTGCGTTCCATTTACCTCGGAACTCGGATTTTCCAAGGTCAAAGTCGGAAACACGCCCCCTGATCTCAGATTTCCGAGCTTGGAACTCTGACAACCTCGCAGTAGCCAGAGTTCAACATGGCCGACCCCTGTATCAACAGTTGTGAAAGCTGCAGTAACCTAAAGTTATAAGCACTTCTGTCTTATTTTTGTCACTAAATCAGTCGTTCACAAAGGCATGTTCAACTTCTATCTGTGAAAAACGGCGTAATGCGTTATCAACAGCTATTGCTAACAATGGCTAACCGGGCTAGAGCTAATGAAAACAATGAAAATCCGAACTCATTCAACTCAGGTATGACGTCATTCCCAGCTCCGGCTTCCGAGTTCCAAGGTAAATGGAACGCAGCATAAGCCTCTGTTGCTACCCAATGTGAGTCGAGTGCAGATGTGAGTTGCGCATGCGTCACTTTGCGACAAGTAGCCTACAAGATGCTAACGGTGTTTTGAGCTAATGTTAGCAATCAAGTAGCCTACTAGATGCTAACGGCGTTTTGAGCTAACATTAGCAATCAAGTAGCCTACAAGATGCTAACGGCATTTTGAGCTAAAGTTAGCAATCAAACAATCATAGATAGCTGAAACGTTTTTGAAATGACTGCTAGCTACAAGTTAGCAGTCAAACGCAACAAAGGCTGACACTTGAATGGCGTTTTGAGCTAACGTTCAATCTGAGCATGCGCAACTCACATCTGCACTCGACCAGAGCCGGTCTGACTCGGCTAACATCGGGTATGACACGTTATGCCGTAAACCGTTTAAATCTGAGCATGCGCGACTCACGTCGGCACTCGACTCACATCGGGCAGTGACCCCTCTCTCGACAACCCGTACCTCCTATGGCGCCATTTTGATACTAACAAGCACACCACCCGCCATTAGCATTCCATTGACTGCCATTCATTTTGACGTCACTTTGACAGCGAATAACTTTACATCTGAAGCGTTTAAAGACTCTATTTGTCCGTTGTTTATTTCTACAGAAACACGACAATGTATAAAAGGCTCCATTACCTTGTATCTTACGTTATGGCCCTGTGTAGTTTTGTAAAAATAGGCTAATGATTGTGTCATAACCACGTGAGTTACTGTCGCTTAGTAGAGGAATTACCGTACAGGAGAAGCTCGCAGACAGTTTGGACTAACATTAGCTGTTGAAGTTTAATTACTAATGTTAACTAGCATTTTAGTTAGCAATAATTAGCCTGTGCCTATGTTATCTCCTTTACATATACCTACGCTCTCTGTCTCTGTAAGATTGGGAATGATTGAGATTTCTCTTGGCACAGCTACCAGAAGACTTCCAACTTTCAGACAGGTTGCTCACGTCACATCTACGTCGTCAAGCTTAGTTTGCAGCTGCGTAGTAACGCTCAGCCCTCACCAGGAAAGTGCTTCTAATCAGCTGTAGAATGTTGGATTCTAGAAATGATATGTGCAGTGGGTGTGGCCTCAATAGCCCTGCAGTAGGCTAAATACTAGCCCAAACCATTGACCTTTAGCTTAACATATGAAGGTAGCTAGCATGCTGCCTTTTGATTTACTATGGTTATATGCGTGCTAAGCTAACCATCAGCACTGTCTATTGTTTCCAGCCTATCAAGAACAAGTGGGCTATACAATTAACACACATATGTTAATAGCAATGGGTTATGTATTAAAAACTAAATGTTGGCCAGTATGTAGTAGCCTATGCTGATTACTGCGTGCGTGCATGTCATTGATGAATATAGAGGACATTCAACTGAAGGTGCATTAAATCAGGTTGTTTAACAAAGAATATGCTGCAAGAAGTTTGTTTTTTCAACTACATTTAAGTTCTCTGTTAGACTAACAGTATTATAACAACCAGTATTAAAAATATTCAGTTTATTCCCATTAATTGCCATGGAAAGTTTCCAACTTTGAAAATTCCCAGAATTTTGCAACCCTAAACATGAGTAGAGCTGCAAAGATTAATCGATTTTAGTTGTCAACTATTAAATTAATTGCTAACTATTTTGAAAATTGATTTGAGAAAAAGTAAAATTCCAGTTTCTTAAATGTGACTATCTTCTGGTTTCTTCAGTCCTCAAACAACAATAAACTCAAAAGCTTTGAGTTGTGGGCAAAACAAGACATTTAAGGGCACCATCTTGGGCTTTAGAAAAAACTCATCTACATTTTTCGCTATTTTATCATCCAAACTAATCGATTAATTGAGAAAATAATCGTCTGATTAATCGGCAATGAAAATGAACGTTGGTTGCAGCCCTAAACATGAGTCAGCTCCTTTTTTACTGCCAGTGAGAAGCTGTTCTTGTTTGATTACATACTTGCTGCACCATCATTGTGACTTCCTTTGACTACACTGACCGTATGTTTGTATGGTTGTAGGTGAGTAGCAATGGGACTGCTGCAACAACAGATGGCGAGGCTGTGCAGACAGCTGAAAATGCACAGCCTCTGCAGCAGCAACAGCAACCAGCACCTAATGCATGGCAGGTCATTAAAGGAGTCCTCTTCAGGTGAGTTTTTCTTTTTGTCTTTTAATCTGGCAGGCTTGCCTTCTCTTTACAAGCCGAGAGCAAGCCCACAGATAAAAGCTTACTCTGATACAAGGGATGTAATAAATACCTAAATACATGATGGGATATATTATGGTGGTGTCAAAATCCAAATGAAAGCTGTGTGCAGAGCCACAGCTCAGCTGAAATGCATTTTCTCCACATATTTGTGCAGAGTTGAGTGTGTTGCCTGTCTATCTGCCCTTTTTATATTTGTTTTAAAATATCAAGAACTGACTTGTTCTTTTTTTTCATTTGTATCAGTCTAACTTATTATATAGGATATTGTAAGTTGGACTGATAAAAATTCTATTGACCTTACTGATTTATGATGCAAGAAAAAGCATCTCTCTGAGTGAAGTATGAATATAATGCAGTTTGACTGGATACAGCTTGATCAGATTAGCCTCTTTGGTGCCTCCTTGTGGTTTCATTGTCCTGTAGTAGCTCTTTAGGAAAAAAAAAAAGATGTACCCAGTATTTGTCAATTTACAAATAAATTGGTATTAAGTAGGGGTGATGAGTTGGATTATTAAATATAACCCATCACCTCTGTTGCTCTCCTCCTTTTTATATTTTGTCATCATTCTTTATCTGTTTTTCCCTCTTATCTTTTAATCTTAATTCCTTATTTACAAAATGTTCTTTTTCTCCGCCACTGTTTCACTTGTTCCTCCCAGAATCTTCATAATCTGGGCGATTAGTAGCTGGTTCCGTCGAGGGCCGTCCACGCCAGACCCCAACACGCCAGCCGGGGCCCCCAGAGTACCCAGCAGGAACCTGTTCCCCAAGGACACCCTCATGGTACCCTCAGCTGCATGGCCAGCTGTTTTTTTTTTTTTAATAATTGAAGATGTTCATTCTTAAACACCCCTCACACCGTTTTCCCCTTAAGCATTCTGACAGCGAACCAGTATTATCTCTCCCTTTCACACTAACTCGCTCTCCCCCGACTCTGTAATATCATAAACACCTTCTTATTTTCTCACCATGCTTGCAGGACCTGTACGTGTACTTGTCCCAGGAGGAGGTGTTCTCCGACTTCAACAACACAGAAGCCCTGTTTTGGTTCCAGAGGGACCTGGTCTATGGAGACTGGACCGTCGGGGAGAGCGGGGACGGCTGTTACGAGCAATATAAGGAGTTGGACATCCCAGAGGTGAGAATTACTGAGGATAAAGGGGAGGTGCAATGTGAGATAGATGCAGCTGGAGAGAGAGGTGACAGACAGCAGACGGATGGTGAGAGGGAACAGGTATTTCAGGAAAGAGGAGTTAGTAATTAACTTGACAAATTTGAAATGTAGATGTGTGTTTGTCTGAAACTCTAATACTTCTTCCTGTTTGGTGTGCGCTTTCAGAAAGTCCAGCACAACGGTTCCCTTTACATGCACGTCTACTTCACTAAAACTGGATTCCACCCAGACCCCAAACGCAAAGGGCAGTATCGCAGACTGGCAACAGTTCATACAACACGAAGTAAGCACATGTGGAACACACAGATTGTAAACTATAAACAAAAGTTGTAATAATATATTTGAGAATGTTTAAGTGGTAACCTTTTATTTGTTTATTCTTTCAGTGCTGAATAAATTCAAGCGAAGAAAGTTTATGAAGACCAAGAATTTACTAACGGGAGAGACGGAAGTAGATCCTGAAATAATCAAGGTTGATACATTGTTGTTTTACTTATTAGTTACTATTTTTGTACACTGTAGAGCTGGACCGGAAAAGTGGGGCGCCCCAAACCAAAAAATATTAAATTTTTTTTTTTTTTTTTTAACTTTTTAATAAGAAGAGTTTTTTTTATGTTTGTTAGAATTACAGTAAAGAAATGCCAAACAATTTTGTATTTATTTCAGGTTTATTTAACAGGGACAATGCACACTAATAATTCATAAAAAAATGTACAGTGTGCCAGAATTAGCCGCAAGTGAAACAAACAAACAAACAAACAAACAAACAAACAAACAAACAGGCAGGACAGGAAAGACAAGATAGCAGCAAGATTTTGTAACTACATGTAATGTTGACTGTCCCGATTACCTGTTAGCCACTTCTTTTAAAGGAACACGCCGACTTATTGGGAATTTAGCTTATTCACCGTAACCCCCAGAGTTAGACAAGTCGATACATACCCTTCTCATCTCTGTGCGTGTTGTAACGCTGTCTGAAGGTTCCAGCGGTATCAGGCCAGCACAGAACATGCAGGTGAATGGTTCCAGTAATCCTACTGCGCCGAATAAGTGACAAAATAACGCCAACATGTTCTTATTTACATGTTGTGATTTGTAGAGTCACAGCGTGTATAAAAAAAAAAGACGTAACATGAGACACAGCCATCTTCTAACTGTAAACGAACCGGGAACTATATTCTCAGGTGGAAGAATATAGTACTTGGGCGGAGTGATTTGCTGGCAGCAAGCAGTTTTCAAACTCTGTTCGCTTCGGGAAACGACAATAAACTTTGAGCTAGCAAGCTACACGCTGAAAATGGCCCATTTTTTTATAGAAAATTTGGATCGCGCAACAAGGCAGGCCTGCTTGGTTCTTTCGGGGAATGAGTGTAAAGATTTACAAAGAACATGTTTACGACATTTACTATCTAACTGGGACGTTTTGGGACCGTTGCTATGGACAAAATACATACTGCAATAACACTAGTGAGCAAATTCAAACTGTATGTGTGGTAGATCCAGACCTCACTCCACAGCGCTGTGGAGATAAATCTGGCAATGCCAGACTAATCATCAATAGAAATAATGGTTGTTAGAGCAGCTAAGACGAACTGCTTTTTGCATTTGGTGTTGCAGCTCACTACTGACATGTCAAATCAAATGTTTCCTCACAGCGAGCAGAGAGCCATGGCCCAGTGGAGATCATCTCTCATTGGCACCCCAACCTCACCATCAACATGGTGGATGACCACACCGCCTGGGTCAAAGGCTCTGTACCTCCTCCTCTAGACCAACGTAAGTTCCTCACGCTCAATTCTTTGCTAATAACTGCCCATACACGGGGCTGTACATTTTAAAAGGGCTGTTTTTCTTAGTTCTTTTGGTGTCAAACCATCTTTGACATTTCCACTGTTCTATCACTAGATGTTAAGTTTGATGCAGTAAGTGGCGACTACTATCCCATCGTGTACTTCAATGACTACTGGAACCTTCAAAAGGACTACTATCCCATCAATGATACCCTGAAAACACTCCCACTGCGCCTCGCCTACTGCCCACTGTCCTTGTGGCGTTGGCAGCTGTACGCTGCCCAAAATGCACGTTCACCGTGGAACTTCCTACCCGAGGACACCTACGAGCAGTCCGATGAAGACCAAGACTCTGTCAAGGTAAGACGTCAAGGGTCAGGAATTTTAATAGATGAGATGGTGTTTTTGGTCCTTTGATGCAGGTTTGGGTTCCTGTATGTTTAGTTGCAATAATAACTCTTATTTAGATATTTATATTATGGTACATTGGAGAAATAACTGGTATATAATGAAACCTGAGACGCGTGCTGTGTCATTGTGGGGTTTACGTGGAAACTTTTATTCATTTAAAAAGTTACTATGAGGCAGGTGCATCTTACAACAGACATTTTAACTCCTGAGTGGTATACTACTTTCTATCAAATTATCTTTGTATGACATATGAAGTAACACTACATCTTTACTTAATCTCAGCTGTCCAAAAACACTGAAAGCACTTTTGTAATACTGTGAAAATAAATAATTGAAGGTTGTAACTTTTAGGTTAAAAACGCCCTCTCTGTATAGGTGGCCCTTTTGGAGACCAACCCGTACCTGCTGGGAATCACCATTGTTGTCTCCATTGTGCACAGCATCTTCGAGTTTCTTGCCTTCAAGAATGGTAAGATTGCAACAGCCGGTCTGGGTTGAGGATTTAACAACAACCACAACAACAACATGGATTTCACAATGTCAGCTCAATCTCAGGTTTAACTCTCCACCATCTCCTCCTCAGATATCCAGTTCTGGAACAGCAGACAGTCTCTTGAAGGCCTCTCAGTGCGCTCCATCATATTTGGAGTATTTCAGTCTCTGGTGGTGCTGCTGTACATCCTGGACAACGAAACTAACTTTGTGGTGCAGGTCAGCGTCTTCATCGGCCTTCTTATTGACCTGTGGAAAATCACCAAGGTCATGGATGTCAAAGTAAGTCAGGGCTACACTTTTTTTATTTATTTTTAATTTTTTCACAATATTGTTTAACAGAATTTAATTAATCTGTAGAAATTCAGAAAAAATATATCCTTAGAGCCAGTGGGCTCCTCTCCTAAAAAAAAATCTTAAGATTTCAGAACAACCTAATGCAGCCTATTTTTACTTATTAATCTTCAACCAGAACAGTGGGAGTTACCAGTAAATGTGTTAACCAGTGAATAAGTTGAGATGATGTTTGGTTTGAATGGAAACCAGCGGACTCCTCTACTAGACTGGCTTCATAAGAGACCTTGAAGCCTGTCGATTTACATTTGATGATAATAAGTCTTGCATGTTTTTCCTTTTTTCCCATTTTGTTAATCCAACTGCTAACCTATTGTGTCCATATATGTATTCTTCCTGCTGTGTTATTACCATATTCCAGTAACCATCTATGTTTTGTCTTTATCTAGTTTGACAGAGAGAACAAAATCGCAGGGGTGTTGCCAAGATTGGTATTCAAAGACAAGTCAACATATGTGCAGTCTTCAACCAAAATCTATGACGACGTGAGTTAAACCAATACTTAACTGCAGCACTCTTAACACAGGCCACATTCAGAGGACATTGCTTTCCAAAATACATTTGGAGGTCAATATATTTTATAACTGATGACTGACTCTGTCTCACTTCTATGAACGTCTGATAGTTTCTTAAGCTCTAGATTGTTAAGGGTTTCATTGTGGAGAAGGGCAGAATACCCAAACACACTTCTCTGTTGAGATGAATAAAATATCACAATCATGTGTTGTATGAAATATTATTAATTGGTTTGCTTTTATAAGTCAGTCTTATTACTGTTTCAGAATTTTTTTCTTTTTTTTTTTTTTTTTAAAACCTTTCCTCTCTTGTACTGTGAACAGATGGCCTTCAAGTACCTGTCATGGCTGCTCTACCCTCTGTTTGGCTGCTATGCGGTCTACAGTTTATTGTACGTAGAGCACAAAGGCTGGTACTCATGGGTACTCAGCATGCTCTATGGATTCTTGCTAACCTTTGGTAAGTGTCTGAAGCATTTATATACTCTGCTACTTATCATTTTGTCTTATGTGTCCTTTTTGTTTATAGGGACTTTCATTGTAATGCAAAGGCATTAATTAAAACTATATAAAAACAGCGTTCTTTTCACTGTTAGTCTCGTTTGTTACAGTTCATTTATGATTTATTTTATAAAAATTACAGTTTCAGAAACATTTAAAAGTTACATATCGTTACTTTAAGATTAAAACCTAAAATACAGTATTAGCTAAAGTTCAACATTGTCTCTTGTGTACTCATTTTTAACTCTCTTCCTGGAACTATTATTTATATTTATTTTCTCAACGTATTATTGATTTAATTTTGGCACATTGTGTCCAACAGGTTTTGTTCCTGTTTATGTAAATCTGTCTATAGAGGCCAGAGATTCGGCTGATTATCATAATTGTCTCTCTTAATTATCCTGTCTCTAAGTGGATGTGCATACAGCTAATATTTTCACACTTGCATCATGGTTGCATATCCAATTCCCAATAGCCTCTGCTAATGTGCTGTGTATTAATAGACTTCAGTCACATTGCCTGCTGTGTAATTTATTGCCTCTGGTGTAAAATTGTTAATATTTCCTAAATGGTTCCTTCCTTTCTATCTCTGTTTTTAGGTTTCATTACAATGACGCCACAGCTATTCATCAACTACAAAATGAAGTCTGTGGCCCACCTCCCATGGAGGATGCTCACTTACAAGGCTCTCAACACCTTTATTGATGACCTGTTTGCCTTCGTCATCAAGATGCCCATGATGTACAGGATAGGATGCCTCAGAGATGGTATGTCGTCCCTGATCTAGATTTTGTATTTATTATAAAGTAACCACGGTCAGGGGAAGTTAAATAATCACCTGAAACATCTTGTTTGGACCCCTCCCTTCGAGGCATAAACCTCTAAATATATGTGCGCCTGCTCTACCTACTGATCCAACCCGGCCACCACACTCCTATATTTAATCAACATGGATTCATAGATTGTGGCACTGGTACTAATCACAACTGCGTTGATGACTCACTCAGGGAACTTTAAATAGGCTCACAGGCAATCAGTTGTAACAGTTTTCTTTTACTTCATGGTCTGTGAAGTGTGCAGTCTATCGTTGATAATATGCTGGTGAAAAGTTTATTTTGGAGCTACTGTTATTTCTAGTTTCCTATTTGTAATTAGGACTGGGGAAATCTTAATACCTTTCTGAGCTTTCTTTCTGAAAGCTCTGATACATAGAACTCTGTGCATAATACAGAATTGCCTGAAAACCAAACAAACGTGGATGCCAAAGTTGTATTTTAAAACAAAATTAAATGGATATTTTGTCAGTAAATTGTAATTTTAACCCTCACACAAACAAACCTACAACCATCTTGATTTGTGTGACGTGAACGCTCTAAAGTTGTAAACATGGGAATATTTTCCATGCCTACCATTACACCCCCCCACACAGCATTAGTGCAGCTTGCTCATTAACCTAACCTTTTTACATGATGACCAAGTTTAAAGTTTGATTTGGATTTAAAAACTGTTTAACCACTATACTAAGTGGGGTTGTATTCAATGAGAAATGGTTAATTGGGGATTAATGCATTTCAATTATACATGTTTCTCACTGGACTAACCTCTGTTTCCTCTCTGCAGACGTGGTGTTCTTCATCTACCTTTACCAGCGCTGGATCTATCGGGTTGATCCCAACAGGGTCAACGAGTTTGGCACCAGCGGAGTGGACCACGTCCCGGAAAACACTGCAGCGGAAGATGCTGCTCCTGCAGCGGAAGATGCTGCTCCTGCAGCGGAAGATGCTGCTCCTGCCGCCATCACAGACAAACCAGAGGGGGAGAAAAAGAATGATTAAGCAAGACCACGCCCTTATCTGCCTCCCTGGCCCTCCCTGCTGGGGCAAAGAGGACTGGTGGAAATTAGGCAGGCAGGGAAGTCGTCGTTTAGCTGTCATGGACGCCACTACAAAACAAATGCAGTTCAACTGTTCCCTCGGATTTCTGTGTGGATCCACAGAGAATCATATTCAGTGTAGACTTGGTAAATTCTTATTTCTGTTCCCCGCCCCCTCGTTTTGCAGTTCAAGTGAAGTAAAACAAAACGTGATGTACTGTATTCTGTATGATTTTTTTCTTTTCAGAGGGTAACAATGTCTTGGAGTAGAGGTTGGGAGGGGGAACTGGTCGCAGTTGTTCTACATTTTTTATTTTATTTTTTATACAGGGGGAAAAAAGGCTAAGTGCAGCTTTTTTTTTTCGTTATGTAGATTCCTTGTGAATTTTTCTTTTCATTCCATGTGAGCACCGTGTTTCGGATTGCCTGGAAACTGGTGAGTAATGTTGGAGGAAACTGGAAAGATCCTGAGCCACCAAGGAGGTTGAAATAGAGAGGTGGTGACTGGAGACGAGATGGACAACCCTACAGGATACTACCCACAACACAGTGACTACTACCCTCAATTTTAAACAGATGGTTAATGTTCTAAACTTGAACATAAAAAAAATAACAGCCTTGTTGGTATTAATATAAATACATTAATATTGTCAGACTTAATTTTTGTTTTTTTAGTCACTGAAACATTCTTTTTGTATGTCCTCAAACTGTACAGAATCTCAGCTTGTCATGTTAATAATAATGTCTAGCAATAGCTAATTTGCAAGTCTAGTTTTAATTTTACCCCCTCAGCTGGACGTCCGATTTTCAAATAGTATCACCTTTACGCTCCAAACCAGATCACCTTGACAGACAGAGTGGGGCAGTCGGGTGTTTGCTGGAAGAATTACAGTGTCTCTTGTTTTAATTTTGAGTGCAGTAAATCCTGAAACAAAGAAGGTTCCATGTTGGTACATATTAAATTTTGATTCATTCATGTTTATAGTAAAATTCCATTGTGATTTAAAATGTCTATGCAAAGTTTTTTTATCTTACTCTAATTTTTACATACCACTCTAGATTTCAAAAACAATATTTTAGCATAAAACTTGCACAATAGGACAAATGGGTTATAGGATATACAGTTGGTGTGCTTATACAGCATGCACATTATTATGTAGTTAAGTCTTTGCACTCTTTTACCCTGATGGGATGAGTTATGTATTGCAGCAAATTACTATTTTCATTATTGATAGCAAATATGTTACCTGATGAAAAGCTTGTTTTTGGCTGAAAACTGACCATTTTTCCAGAACCCAATGTGATGATTTCAAATTGCTTGTTTTGTTCAACTAATAGTCCAGAACTTAAAATTATTTAATTTATAAAGAAATAAAAATGAGGGAAGCATACAATACTTACATCCAAGAGGCTGAAACCAGCAAATGTTTTGGTATTTTTGCTTAGAAAAGTGTCTCAAACGAAATTATAAAAAAAAGTTAGTACTTAATTATTAATAGGATTAATAGTATTTCAGTTGATCATCAGTCACTTTAAATTCAAATTGTAATGTTTGGTTAATTTGACAGACATGGTCAATGCTGGCACAAAATACAAAAAACAGATGTGTAAGCATTTATAACATGGTAAAAATACTGTCTAAATCTAATACTTTTTGGAAATCAGACTTGTAACATTCAATTTAAACCTCAGACCATGGCTGACAAACTTGGTTTCAGACCTCTATGTATAATTTTATTCATCTCCCAGGTTGGAAAAGTTGCTTTATCCGTAACACCACTGCAGCTGAGATGAATTATTAGTATTTTTTTATTTTTTTGAAACTGTCCCTGCTAAGTATGGACAGTTAAGCTGCTGAGTCACTGCTTCCTCTAAACGTTTCGACTTTCGCTTTCCATTTCCTTTAAATGGCCTGTCCTTTGTGTCTCCAGCAGGTGTCACTGTTGCGCTTCATAACATTGAGCAAAATGGTCTGAAAAGTTGATCGCAAATAAACTGGATTACGTCACTGTTTTCAAGGGCAGTTACTAAACGTGCAGCGAGTTTATAGGCGCACATTGACAACTGTAAATAATGATAAAAACGGTAATTCCCACTTCTCCATTAGTTTTTTTTTTTTTTAAAAACTGGAGCTGCAGGATAATTGCATGATGCAACAGGATAAATATTTAAGACTTAATTAGTTTCTATATCTGGGATAAACTGGTTTTGACTAGCTTGGATTATAAATTGTGTGTGTGTTGGGATGGAGGCTCGTTTAAGTACAAAGTAAGTAAATAAGTTCAGTACAAACACGATTACTTAATAGAAATAAAATCCTTTTTTGCAGTCACGGTCCCCTTTTGGGCTCAACATATTGAATATTGAAATTAGTAAAACATTTAGGCTGTAGCATGGTACCTGCTGTCCCCATGTGGTGGTTCCCCTCTGGGAGGTGACGTGACGTTCAGGGGATTTCCATACCCTATACCAGCCAATCAGAGCGAGGCAGCTGCGGAAACACAAAACTGAAGCAAACTAAGCTTCAGACATCATTAAACACACAGCGTCAAGTCCGTTTAACGGCTTTTCACGGGTGGGTACAGACACTCGGAGCTGGTTGGTAGCCTGACGAGTCTTTAACGTAGTTTAAAAAAAAGAAGAGACGTTTGGACCCAGAATAGACTACCGGAAACAATCATTTTGGAAATAATTCAAGGACACGCCAGCGGAGTTCATGGTCATCAAGGATTCCTCTCATGCGATGAAAGACATGGATATCTTCAACGGTAGGCCTATCTCTGGTAGGTTTAAAGTTATACTCTTCGTGTGTGTGTGTGTGTGTGAGAGAGAGAGAGAGTGTGTGAGAGAGAGAAAAAGAGAGAGAGGGCTGACATCATCATCAGGCATGTGATTGATGTCAGAGCAGAGAAGCCAACACCCATTCCCGGGAACAGAGCACTCATCACCTGGCTCTCACTCCCTCTGTAGTAGCCTTCTAGGTTTAACATTTAACAGCTGAGTTTTTTTTTATTTATTCTGACGCTTTCTGTTTGCCCTGCAGAGACGCGAGGGCCGTCAGACTTTGGTGAGTATAAACTCTTGTTATTGCTTTTTACATTTTGCTCAAGAGACAAACATAGTCATGCATGTGTGGGTTGTGAGGCGTTATTGCAAAGTGTGACCTGAGACGACCTCGTGCTGTAGAAGTCCGACGATCGTTAGTAGTTCTGCTTCCTCTTCTTTACAGAGGTGTTTGTTCTCACAAAGCCTCTAGTTATCTAGTAACTGGGAACCAGAAGACTGAGGTGGCCCCGAGATGCAAAACTAAACCAGACATCAAGACAGCATTATTAAGCTTATTTCATTTAATATATTTATTGCATTTAAGGCTGCAACTTATTTTCCTTATTCATTAATCTACCTATTAAAATTACAATTCCACAAAACCCAAGTTTGCATATTGAAATTGCTTGCACGTATTGGGATTGCAGTTTAAAACCAAGATTGAGTTTACTAAGTATAAACCAGCAAATAGGCCTATAGTCACATTTGAGAAGCTGAACCCAGTGATTTGTGTTCACACGATCTTTTAGCAAAATTACTTAAATGATTACTTGATTATCGAAATTGTTCCTCAAGGATTTTCTGTCGATTGCATAATAGATTAATCGTCTCTGCTTTGTTAATGTGTTATGCATCACCACAGCAGGAAACTAGTTTCAGTTTGTTTGGAAAGTGTCAGACATCTAGACCTCAACCACAGGTATAAATCTGTGTGCACATATTCAACTGTAAGTAACCATAGCAACAGCACTTAGGCACCTGTGCTGTCACTTAACCATTTCCACACAACACGTTTTATATGTTTTGGTAATTGGCCATGCCGGTATAAACACAATTATGCACATTTAGGTGTCCTGATATAGAAAATAATTGATTGTTTGGAGAAAACAACACTTTTAAGTTCATCATCTGTTTGTATATTATACAAACAGAAAAGCAAAGTGTTGTTATAACACTGAGCATAAAACGAAAAAAAAAAGCTTACATAAAATACAAAAACGTGTTTTCTTGTCCCGTGATTAGTTTTGTTATTATAAAGTAGCATTAATAATAATCACACTTATTAAATGGATAGCATTTAGTGTGTAGGCCTAAGACATTGCCTCTTTACCTGCAGGGTTAAAGGTCCCATGACATTTTTTTTTTTTTGGATTCTTATTGACCTGTTAATTATATACCTCTTGAAAAATGAAATTTTGCCATGCCTGGGACCTTTTTAATGTTATATTCCATAAAAATTTATACATTTGTTATGATGTTAGTATAAGCAGTCTTTAAGATGTAAAGACAAATAAAAACTTTGGGAAGCCATGAAGTAAATAAATATTAAGTTATGTTTTTTCATTGAGACTTAATTTATAATGTCTATCATTTCTCTTTATAATGTTATATCCGCACAGTTCCTTATTTATTCTGAAGGTTTTATCATTTTATATCCTTTTCACTAATATTTTGTAGTTGCAGCCCCACATCTCTGACAAAAAGTGACATTTTATGAATAGAGCAGTGTTATCTTTATTCTTCATTGCTGAGTATTGATAAATAATAAATCAGCTCTGACATTTTAATAAAAAAAAAGAAGTTTTCAGACATTTTACACCAACATTATTTTAGTTACATTGGTCATCATTTTTTACAGACCTCATTGAGGAAATCATCACAGAGGAGGGAGAGCGGTCGCGTGCCTCCCTCCCTAGGCCTCCGGCCCCTCCTGCTGACCTCCTCTGCCAGCCGCACAGCCAGAACCACAGGATGCCCCGCCAGAGCTCCCCACCGCCTGTCCTGGTGGCGAGAGGCACTGCATGTCAGGTGAGTGGGTACAAAAACATCTTTGGGTGTGCTCTGACAGTGTGATGTTTTTGTACCAGTGTACTCATTTTTGTTGTTTTGGTATATATCTGCCTGGTTTCATCTCAGTTTGAGGTTTCCTACATTTCCTAGACTAGACAGACTAGACTGTTGGCAACACCCAGAGGGTAGGCATGAAGGCAAATGGCGCAGCAGCGGACCTTGACAAACACAGATAATGTTTCACAATAAATACTTTTCTAAATGATTATTGTATATAAAGTGTTAGAGAAGCTGCATATTTTAGCTTCTATCTCAAGACTGAATATGGTTGTCATTTTAAAGATTTAAGTAAATTATCTATGAAATACTTTGTGCTATCAGACCTATAACTTTTCCCAGCTTGTCTTTGGACTACATTAATGCTAAAACAAATAGTCCATTAATCACATTTTTGACAATTATTTCATTCATCAAGTTAATTATTAAGCAAAAATGTATCTGGTTCTAGCTTCTCAAATGTGAGGATTAGCTGCTTTATTGTTTGTATCATTTTTATGTGAATATCTTCGAAGTTTAAGAAAGCATTCAGTCAGACACGCAATTTGACCATGGCTTGAGCATACCTTGGGCTCTGGGAACTTTTTATAGATTGAATGAAAAATGAACAGCTTGATCAATGAAAACAATCGTTTGTTGCAGCCCTAGACTATACACCACTATTGATCCATGTAAATACAGACACATGTCAACAGATCAGTGATCAGTGTGCTATTAAAAGCTTGTTAATAATAAACTAATCAACAGAGGAAGCTTCAGTCGGGCTTCTTCTCAGTTGTGATGTAAAAAGAGGTGACTGCAGCTTTCTTTTTTAAAGGATTGCATGTTGGTGGAAGACTGCAGTGTCATACATGTGTAGCTTGCAGACAGTTGGGTGTAGTAGTACACAGTAGTATTCAGGCAAGTTCGAGCTCTTACCATAAAGCACGTGGTTTACATATCAGAGTGTTGTAATCTGACAAGGCTGCAGCCTGCACAGACAGGTAATAATGTAGGGCATAAGAAAACATCTGAAACTCTTTATTAGCAAATTAACTGCATGTGAGATTGTTTTTTTGTTGTTGTGTGTGAATACAGTTTGTTAGCCCTTTAGCATTCTGCCCCCTTTTTCTAAAGGTGCGGGTTGGGGTACAGGGGATGTTTAGGGGGTGATGGCAGGTCAACAGTCGCTTCCACATAGAAGTGGTATACAGCATTTGAAAGCTGAGGACCTGACGAGAGCTTAGCACTTTGTGTCAGGTTTTTCTAGTCATTAATCAGTAAAAATGTAATTAATTGATTAATTATAAAATAAATTGTACATTGTGATATAAGTTTATTACCAGGTGAGCTACCCAGGCGCCCATTATATGAATTTATGATGGCCATTCTCATGCTCACTTATCATCTTTTAGGTTGTTGCAGCAGTTTTGGGGTTGATACCATTTGTAACACAGATTTGGTGTACATTTAACCATTTTTCCCCACTCAATAATTGATAAAAACAGAAATCCCTCCTAAATACCACACTAAGACACCAAAACCTTGAGGAACACCATAGAAAACTCCATACTGTGATTTGGTATCAAAAACTTTTGAGAGATTTCTGCAAGAATTGCATTTTTTGGCGATTGGATGGCGAGCACTTCTGATCTGGAAACTGCTGCCCTTATTTTCAATTTATTAATGGAAAGCCATACATCTTCTGTTTGTGGTTGGGAAGTTTCAATAGGCTGTGATTATCCTAGAGGTCACCACAGGTCATTTTAAACACAAGTTTCAGAAAATGGTCTCACTAAATTGAAATGGCTCCCATCACACATGAATACATTGAATCCAAATTGAATCCACAGGAGCCTCACCTTTTCAGTCATACCCAATTTATGCAACTCCAAGACAGTTTAGGGACCCCACTATGCAGAAATATTAAAACACACCTTTTTAGAATAGGCGAAAATAACACATTTATACTGCATGAAAACTGAAAAATGGCATGGTTATTGCCCAAAGTGCATGGGATTATCATGGCGTGGGCATATATGTAAAGGGGAAACTTGTGGGTACACATAGAACCCATTTTCATTCAGATACCTTGAGAAGAAAGGTCCAAGGGACCCCTTTGAAAATGGCCATGCTAGTTTTTCCCTTGCCCAACTTTGGAGCATAATTGAGCCACCTTTCCAACAAGCTAGCTAGCTACAGCCTCTGAAAGTCTTTGCGGCCTGTGATAGAGGCTGACACACCTCCTCAGCATGCTTTTCTGTGGGAGGAGACTGAGCGGGAGGGAGGAGGAGGAAGAGGAGGAGAAGTGGTTGGAAAAACTGTAATCTGACTCCTCCTTTCAGTTGGACGTCTTTCTGTTTACTAGCCAAACCCACCGAGGGGTGAAAGGTCACATTCTTTGCCCCGCGCTGCTTCTCCAATTGGTCTATCCACATCAGGTCGAGATGACTTCCTATTTCCTGTTTGCTGGCTCAGTCTGCTCAGGCTTTTGTTTAGCTCCAGTGTTTTAAGGCTAATAGGTTTGCCCAGGCTAACACGCTCATGACAACAGACGTCTGTGGCTTGTCAGGATATTGTGAAACATGATCTCGTGCAGAGGCATCATCCAGATCTCTGCAGCAACGGTTTAATGAGCCTGATTTCCTGCTTCACAGGTGACAAAGAGTTCAACGTTTTTACTTCTTTGTTCCCTGCAGGTTTGATTATTCATCTGTTGTTACACTAATGCTTCAGATAGTCTTAAAACTTGAGTGTGTTTTCTTTCTGATATTTTTTCTTCCTTTTACATGACATGGAAGCCGATCAGAGGCCTAACTACAGATAGGGAGCACTGCAGATAGATAAAGAAAGTAAAAGCAGCACTGAAGGAGATATAGTCAACAACAAAAGTCTAAGTGGGAACGGAAAGCTTGGCGGTCTGTGGTGTAACGGGGAAAAGAGATATCAAAATGCAAGAGGAGGAGTCAAACGAGCACATGGTTAACTCTATGCTCTGATAAAAAGCACATGTATGAAGAAAGAAAACATGCAGTGAGTCAGTTTTGCTGCTTGGTTTCACTGAAGCCATGATGCAGAATGCTTCACCTACAGTTCCATTTGCTATAATGGATTAAAGACATCTGGTTCTCTGTTTTATACTTTAAAAACAAGCCTGTGACTTTTTTTTCTCTGATTGTGAGTTGATGTTGTTTTGTAATGCTAAGGTGAAGCTTATGGGGCCATGCAATGATTAATGGAAGAGGAAAGTTGAAAACCCATTTTGTTACACAAGTTTTTGTTGTATTTTGTGAACTTTTCTCTGTAATCTGCTCCAGCCATTTGAAACATTTGTATTGTTTTATCTGTTGCCTGTTTCTATGCTACTGTCTTGGCCAGGTCTCCATTGCAAAACAGGTTTCCAACCTCAATGGCTCTTACTTGGTTAAATAAAGGTTGAATAATGTTGTAAATAAGGTTGTGTTATTGTTTTTCTACAGCCAACCTGCACCTTCCCTCAGCCCCAGCAGCAGTCGCGCACCCTTAGAGAGATGGCTCATTCTACTCGTGGAGCCGGCTCCCTGGCTGGTACTTCTCGGCGTGGTCGAGGCTCTAAGAGCTCTGGCTGCGTTTCCTCTCAGAACCACGGAGGCGACACCGAGATGCTGGAGCGGCTTCTGAATAAGCCAAAGTTGGTGGTGGTGGAGGAGCCCAAGGAGAGAGGCATGAGGTTTCGCTATGAATGTGAGGGACGCTCGGCCGGCAGCATCCTGGGGGCGTCCAGCACCGAAACCAACAAGAGTCAGCCTGCCATAGAGGTAGACTTATAACAGTTAATTGTGTGTGTGTGTGTGTGTGTTGGACATTAAAGGGGATTTACTATCTCTGAGTGACAGTTTTTAACCACCGTTGATTTAGTTTGCTGTGTGCACTTCAACCCCCTGTGTCAAAGGGTGGAGCTAGAAGGATGTGGGTTGTTGGAGTCAATTAGAAAGTCCCCACAAATCCCAGTTCAAGTGTGGTCAAAGATGGGCGGTTTAGGCCCTGCCCGCATACTAACAAACACTCCTACACATTCACCTTCACTTTATACAAACCTCATCACACGACGAGGAGGACACTTGAGGTGTGAGGATTTTAACGGTGAAAAATCAGTGAATGTCTGCAATTTGTGTAAATGAAGTGTCGTTATTTAAGTAAAACCATGATTTTTTATTATTTTTGGTGAAATTGGTACCTCAATTCAGTTACAATACAACGTCAGTTATAATAAGGGGAAAAGGAGGGGAGCCGTCAAATGCAGAAAATTGAGAACATTTAATATGCTAAATATATGCACAAATACAGACACTCCATGGTGTGAAGAACTCACAAAAAAAGGCTTTGATTGGCAGCTACTCTGAATTGCCTCCTCAGGCTGCATCTGCTGCATATTTTAATATTTAGTTTTATCAATTATTCTCAATTTGATGGCTCCCCTTCTTTCTCCTGTGTATTAGAAATGAATATATCACCATGTTGAACCACTTCGTATCACGGTGAGTGTGTTTTCATGTACCTGTGCTGTTTGGTTGTTTTTGTGTTCCAGATGTCAATATTTTTACCATTTGCCTTGCATTTTTCTGTCTTCTCCCTACTTCTCGATGTCATCTTCCTGTCCTGTTCTCTCTTTCAGATTCAAGGCCCGATTGACAACTTAAAGAGGGTCACAGTCACAGTTTCCTTGGTGACCAAAGACCCCCCACACCGGCCTCACCCCCACTGCCTTGTGGGTAAAGACTGCCCAAACGGTTCAGGAATCTGCAGGGTCACGCTCAATCCTCACAGCAACCGACGTCACAGGTGCTTATCCCATCCCTCATTTATCTCTCCTTCTAATAACTTGAAAAAAAAAATTCTTCTCTTTGACTTAGACTCTTAACATCATATAATTTGTTTCTTGCATTTTCTAACCTACAAAATGTCCTGACAAAGTGTTTTGTCTTCTGGACCTGCAGCTTTGCTAACCTCGGTGTCCAGTGTGTGAGGAGGAAAGAGCTGGATGTTTCACTTGAGAAAAGAAGAAGCCAAAATATCGACCCCTTTCAAAGTAAGACACACACACACACACACACACACACACACACACACATATACACACACATATACACACACAAACACACACACACACACACACACACACACACACACACTTCTTTCCTTGCTGTTTAAATTAATTGTGACTCATGGAAACAGACTTAGATTTTGTGTCTTTTCATCCCTCAGCTGGTCACTCAAAGGGCATTGAAGACATGGACATGAATGCTGTGCGTCTGTGTTTTCAGTGTGAGCTTGAGTGGGAGGATGGCAGAAAAGATTCTCTCAGCCCAGTGCTGTCAAATCCCGTTTATGACAAGAGTAAGAAACACACTCCTATGACTCTTGTAACCAACTGGACCAACAACAGGCTATGTAAATGTGTTTTGTGATTCTCACACATTGTTGCATGTTTTGTTTTTTCACAGAGGCCACAACTACATCACAGCTGAAAATTGGCCGTTTTAACCAGTACAGAGGTTCTTGCACCGGAAAGACAGAGATCTACATGCTCTGTGACAAAGTTCAGAAAGGTACGTTTCTGTTGCCCATGTACAAAAGTATACAGAGGGTGGACAAAACTAGGCTCACACAGCAGAGACTACATGGGACAAGCTAAGTGTAAAAAAGGCCCCCCGCTGGGCCAGATACACACCAGACATTTAGTATGATGATGATGATGTGACTCTCCCTCTTGAATCTAGTAAACTATTAAAACAAGGTGCAGTCGATACGAAATAAGACATTCTTCTGTGATTTTTTTTTTTTTTTTAAGGCAAGGATCAATTTTGCAAAGCTTATTGTTATTACTATTATTATTATTAGGGTTATTAAAGTGTACTTTACTTGAAGGTATCTACATAAGAGTGACATGACACTGTCATGAACGTGTCATAAACATTATAAACAAGTCATACTATGACTTTTTTATCACTTTTTTCGACATACTATACTGTGACTTTTTTTACATATACTATGACTTTTTATCACTTTTTTCAATATACTATACTATGACTTTTTTCGACATACTATACTATGACTTTTTTCGACTTACTTTACTATGACTATTTTCGACATATTATACTATGACTTTTTTACCACTTTTTGCTATACTGTGACATTTTTATGATTTTTAATGGCATACTATACTTTTACTTTTTATGACCTACTACACTAAGACTTATTTATCACTTTTTTCGACATACTATACTGTAAATTTGTTTGACATGCTATACCATGACTTTTTGGTTACACTTTACTTGAAGGTATCTACATAAGAATGACATGACACTGTCATGAACATGTCATAAACATTATGAACAAGTCATAAACGTTTATGACATAACGCTTCTTTTAGTAAGTGTCATTCGGTTTTTGTCATGACAAGTTATGGTTAGGGTTATGGTTAGGGTTCATGTGTCATGACTGTGTCATGACAGTGTCATGTGTTCATGACTGTGTCATGACAGTGTCATGTGTTCATGACAATGTCATGTCACTCTTATGTAGATACCTACAAGTAAAATGTTACTGCTTATTGCTTATGTTTAGTTGTCATTGTTATTATAGTGTTTTCTTGTGTTTTGCACATATGGTCTTCATTTTTGAGACATTTTCTTTTGCTATATCATATGATTTAGCAGTATGCAGTAAGCAGTCTTTGCACCTCTTTAAGTTGCCCTGGAAATTCATTTGCATTACAGCAAAACTAGTACTCGCCATTATGGCTATTTTACAGCAGCTGATGTCTGAATTGCTCTTTTGTTGTTGTTGATATCAACATGGAAATTGGTATTTACTGCAGGGTATTTGTAGTGAAAGGTATTTCTGTTATCTTGTCCACCTCTGTAGAATGAAAATTAACATCCTAAATGATTAAGTATCATGAACTCGACCTGAAGCTAAGGAAGACACATTAAAGTGGCTGTACAGTATTTTTGCTTGTTTGTGTAATCCATTAACTCAGATGTTGTAATGTAATCTCACTGTTGTTACTGTACTACTATTACACAAAGGTGGAGACAACACTTAATATGGTTCAGGTATAAGAAGATATAAACAGCAGGCAAAAATCAGGATTTAAAAAATAACGCTATATTCTAAAAGTAGTTTTCTCATTTTTCTGGCTCTGCGTGTTGTCACCCACAGATGACATAGAGATCATCTTCAGGAAAGGATCGTGGAAGGCGAGCGGGGAGTTTGCCCAGACAGACGTGCACCGGCAGATCGCCATCGTGTTTAAGACTCCACCCTACCAGGACCAGGACATCACAGAGGAAGTTGAAGTCAGTGTGGTCCTGCGTCGCCTGTCAGACCAAATGGAGAGCGACTCTGTTACCTTCACGTACCTGCCACACAACCCAGGTCAGTCAGCACCGAACTGTCTGGTCTGTACTGTTTATTAATGAATTGCTAAACTGTACTTGATATAAAGCAAATGAAGCAGATCATCTTAAACCCAGAAAGTTAGTTAAAGTACTTCTGACTCATTTCAGATCCATATGAGGTGAAGCGGAAGAGGAAGATAAAGTCAGACATCAGCTTCAGAGATAAACCTTGTGTGACAGGTAAAGCTCGAACGTCTTTCCTCCTTTAGATTTGATGTTTTCTTCATTCATGTTTAGTGGCAGTTAGAAGGTAAACTGATTCATTGAGGCAAGTCGCCTTTGTGTTTGTCAGACTGGAAAACGTAGGTGTTAAAAATAATAATATATATTATTCAATGTATTAATCTAAATCTGCAAAGGAACTAAAGCTATCGAATTAATGTAGTGGGGTAAAAGTATTATAACTATACTATATACACACATATATATATATATATATATATATATATATATATATATATATATATTACATACAAAGTAAAATCAAAGGTGCAATGTATTAATGAAAGTGCTGGGGTACTTGTTACAATGTTCCACGTTACAAGCAATTCTGTAAAAAAACTGTACAGAGAAGCACATCTACTCTCAGTTGCCAGGTACACCTAGCTAAACCTAATACAGTCCAATAAAACTGCTCCAATACAACAGTCCTGCAATAAATCCTACCTTTTTGTGATCATTTGTGAAATTACTCCTGTCACTATACCTCAATACAGTTCAACAGCCCCACAAACTACATCCTCCAAGATGATCATACATGTGAATCAACACATTTCTAAAACAGTACAAACACAAACTGAACATTATAACCTTCATGAAAGGAAGATTGATTGCAGGACTGCTGTATTAGAATACGTAAATCTTTTGCTAAGTGTACCTAATAAAGTGGCAACTGAGGGTGTGTGCTTATTTTAATATTTTAACATTTTGCATGATTATGTGTGTATTTTTGCCACATTTCTATTTCTTAGACCATCATCAGAATTGCCTACATGTCTTGAAATATCTGAATTTCTTTCAAGATTTAAATAATATCAAGTTTCAAACCGCAAAGATCTCATGATCCAAGTATAAAGCCCCTATCTATTAACGGACCTTTTATCATATTTCTAACTGGTATTTATTATCTCTGTAACACAATATCTTTCCTCTCCTGCAGCAGAAAGTGCACCTGCTGTGGAGCAGCCTTTCCACTTCCCGGAGCCTCAAACCATGATGTCTCCAGACGAGAGGCCTTGTGCTGCCCAGCCTGGGTCCTCCACTTTAGGGGCAATGTGTTACAACGAGCCCCAGGACTCCGACAATGGCACCGATGCGACGGCCATCCTTAACCAGTTGCTGGAAATGCCTGCATTATGGGACATGATTTCCGACCCGAGCTTCACTTCACCCGCTGGCTTTGAACAGGGGCCCGACCCAGCGTTTGCAAACATGGACATGAACTCCAACCAGAACTTTGGCTTGTATGCTCAAGACTTTTCACATTATAACTACAGCGACTTGCAGTTCAACATGCTTGTCAATGAGAACCAGACTCTGCAGCCAGAGGCACAGGACAACTCCTCCAACATGGTTCAGGTTAAGACAGAAGAGGAGCTATGAGGAACAAGATAGTCTGGATCATGAAGCTCTAGGAATAATTAGACATTTTGGGAAATTCACTTATTTGGTTTCTTGCCAAGAAAAGAAGATCGATACCACTCTCATGTCTCTCACCACCAGAATGGTATGGATCTTCTCATCTACAGTAACTCTCGGCAAGAAAGTGTATTTCCCAAAATGTTGAATTTCTCCTCTGGATTTAGAGCCAAACAAGATTGTGTCCACAATGTGTTTGTCCTTACACCACATCTTTGTCTGAAGACCTTGCTGGTCAAGGTTTTAGCAACCAGGAGCAGTTTAAAATCCCTACATATGTGCCGGTAAATGCTGCCAGCATTAATCGTGAGTAGAAGGTGATTCTCAGTTAGCGTGGAGCTTAAAAAGAGAAGTCATGAACATCTATATTTAACTTGGGAACAATAGAAACCCTCCCATGACTCGCGGTATATTGTAGTAAATGATTGGTGAGGTAAGACTGAAATACTTGTCATGTAATGTTTGTCTAAGGTCTGTTTTGTTTGCTTTGACATGATTTTGGGAAAAGGACCTGACTTACTATAAAAAGTTGATGTAGGATTTTAGTTTGAAAACACAAAAAAGTCTCATGTATAGTAGTTTCAGATCTACTCTTCACTTTGCTCTTGTCTGTTATTACTCTGTTGATGTGGCTGTCACCCCAGATGGCTTGTTTGTTAATATTTAATCAACTTAAATGCAACAGAAACTCATATTTATAGCTCTCTGTCAGTTCCCATTGTTTGCAGTTTCACTCTCGTGCTAAACATTCAAATTTCCACTCGCAGCTTGTCACAAGTCCAACTCCGCCCCCTCGCTGTAGCGCTGTAGTGTCAATATTTCAGTGGAGAAACAATAAAATGTCTGTGTTATTTTTGTCTTGTCGTTACTTCCTCTGAAACTGACTACTGTCTTTGTGATGATTTGTTAAAAGAAAGAAAAGATTGCAGAAAGACAAACAGGGATGAAAGTACTTTTGCATGTGACCTTCATCTGCCTGCCTACACACATTCCTAACCTGCTCGCTCACTTTCACAAACACAGAATCTTGGCAACAACAAGTAGATGGTTTTAGGCTTTTCATGTCTGAGCTTTAAATGTCAGCCATGTCACAAGACAATGTTAAAAACGCAAGAAACACTCGGGTGAAAGGTGTCCTTTGTTGTTTATAGTTATCAGACACCTTATTGTGGGCTGTTCAGTCGCAATCCTTAACTTCACACAATGCTTTTTTTATTCTCAAAGACTTGGCTGTCACATCCGAAAAAAATCTACTTCTCTTTTCAGTTTGTGGTTTCTGCTGAGTCTTTTGTAAAGCCACATACCTCCTGGGAAACTGGTAAAGCCACTTTAGGAATTTTTATAGACTGACCCAGAGTGAGAGGTTAACACCACTGTTATTATTATAATCCATACAGTTTACATGAAATCAAACCATTTTTGACACTATGTATGGTTGGATTATAGACTTTGAATCCATTTACAGTCTACAATACTATGACCTTTAATGACATACGATAAAGTATGACTCCTTTGATGATATTCTATAACTTTTTAATGACATGACTTCTTCAGGGATTTTTGTTATGACATACTATACTATGACTTTTTTACGACCTACTATAATTATTTTATGGAGTACTATACTATGAATTTTTTTATTCACTTTTTATGATTTTTTATATGAAATTTTTATGATTTGTTTTATGACATATTATACTACATCCGTCAATGTTAACACTGTTAAAAAACACCTCAGTAGTTCCTGCCTGGACCAATCATAGAAGTCCAGCTTAGAGTTGCTTAATTCTTAGCCGAGAGTAGAAAAAAACGGTTGAAACCGGAGAGTTCAGAACAGTTGGAAATCTGAACAGTTTAGCTCAAAGGGATTTCTCTAAAATGCATTTACCTCATTGTTTGAAGTTCTGGCCACGTTTTATGTGAAAATCCGACATAACATTGTAGATATGACAGAAAATATGGAAAAGCATAATATGTTCCCTTCAATGCACTTTGTTATGACACTATATTTTTATGGCGTACAATGTTATATTTTTTATTGAACTTTTTTATGACATACTATACGTGACTTATTTATGAATTTTTATGTCATACTATACTATAAAATTTTTATGAACTTTTTATGACATACTATACCGCAAATATATATAGAACTAAAAAACATACGGTCATTACTTTGAATTAATACCACTATTGATGTATTGGTAGAAAAATATAAGGATTATAAAGACACCATGAGCCTCTTTCCCCATTGGTTCCTAAAACTTAACCCTGGTAAAATGGCTGCCAAGTGGTTCCATCCTGGAATGGCAAGTCAGAATTACATGTCATATCTATTGTTCTATATCTATTCTATACCGTGACTTATTTATTAATTTTTTTTTATGACATACTATACTATAACATTTTTATGAAATTTGATATGACATACTATAAGTTTTTTTATGGCATACTATACTCTCACTTTTTATAAACCTTTTATGAAATACTATACTGGGACTTTTTTTTTATGATTTTTTATGGCATACTATACTATGACGATAACGCTTTTATCACTTTTTTTGAAATACTATACTATGACTTTTCGACACACCATAATATGACTTTTTATGACTTTTCGACATACTATACATACTATGACTTTTTTTCATCACTTTTGTCGACATACTAAACTTAAAACAAAAAGTAAGGAAATTTGTGTTTGGTAGATTATTTCTCTGTGGTAACAATGCTTTTTGGCAATAAATCTTATACCGTTGGAAAGCCTGTTTAGTTCCCTTTCAAATGGTGCCCCACTTGTAAGGAACATGCATTTGTGGGATGAGAAACAGAGCTGAGTATGTGGGTTGTTCCCATGAAAAATTTGCCAAATCGTCTCTGACAATGCCAAACAGCTTTTCTTTGCCGTTTATCACCTTTTTCAACATACTTTACTATGACCTTTTTTTTTGACATACTCTACTTTGACTTTTTTTTTATCACTTTCCGACATGCTATACTATGACTTTTTTCGACATGCTATACTATGACTATTTAATCATTTCTTTTGAAATAATATACTATGACTTTTTATCAGTTTTTTGTTCACACTGTACTATGACTTTTTATCACTTTTGTCCTCATACTGTACTATGACTTTTTTATCACTTTTTTTCGACATACTATACTGTACCTTTTTTAATCACTTTTTTCGACATACTATACTATTACTTTTTCGTCATATTTTGCTATGACTTTTTTTATCACTTTTTGACATACTATACTATGACTTTATTGTCACTTTTTTCGACATATTATACTATGACTATTTAATCACTTCTTTTGACATACTATACTATGACTTTTTATCACTTTTTTCCTCATACTCTACTATGACTTTTTTATCACTTTTTTCGACATACTGTATTAGGACTGTTTTATCACTTTTTCTTTGGCATATTATGACTGTTTTATCACTTTTTCCGTCATACTATTCTATGACTTTATTATCACTTTTTTCGACATACTATACTATGATTATTTAATAACTTCTTTTGACATACTGTACTATGACTTATTATCACCTTTTTCAACATACTTTACTATGACTTTTTTTCGACATACTCTACTATGACTTATTTATCACTTTTTTTGACATACTATACTATGACTTTTTTATCACTTTTTCAACATACTATACTATGACTTTTTTATCACTTTCTTCAATAACTATACTATCACTTTTATCACTTTTTTTGACATGCTATACTATTATTTTTGTTGACATGCTGTACTATGACTTTTTTTTTATCAGTTTTCGACATTTTATACTTTTTTCGACATGCTATAGTATGACTATTTAATCACTTCTTTTGACATATTATACTATGACTTTTTTATCACTTTTTTCCTCAAACTGTACTATGACTTTTTTTATCACTTTTTTCGATATACTACTATGACTTTTTTTCGGCATACTTTACTATGACTTTTTCATCATACTATACTATCACTTTTTTCGACATACTATACTATGACTTTTTTATCACTTTTTCAACATACTATACTATGACTTTTTTATCACTTTCTTCAATAACTATACTATCACTTTTATCACTTTTTTTGACATGCTATACTATTATTTTTGTTGACATGCTGTACTATGACTTTTTTTTATCAGTTTTCGACATTTTATACTTTTTTCGACATGCTATAGTATGACAATTTAATCACTTTTTTTCGACATACTATACTATGACTTTTTATCACTTTTGTCCTCATAATGTACTATGACTTTTTTATCACTTTTTGACATGCTATACTATGACTTTTTATCACTTTTGTCCTCATACTGTACTATGACTTTTTTATCACTTTTTTTCGACATACTATACTGTACCTTTTTTAATCACTTTTTTAGACATGCTATACTACTATGACTATGTTATCACTTTTTTCGACATGCTATACTATTACTTTTTCGTCATATTTTGCTATGACTTTTTTTTATCACTTTTCGACATACTATAGTATGACATTATTGTCACTTTTTTCGACATATTATACTATGACTATTTAATCACTTCTTTTGACATACTATACTATGACTTTTCATCACCTTTTTCAACATACTTTACTATGACTTTTACCATATTTGATTGTTTTTCAATTTGTTTTACTATACATTTATTTCTATGACTTTATTATCACTTTTTCGCACATACTCATACCATGATTATTTAATCACTTCTTTTGACATACTGTACAATGACTTATTATCACCTTTTCGACATACTATACTATGACTTTTTTATCACTTTCTTCAATAACTATACTATCACTTTTATCACTTTTTTTGACATGCTATACTATTATTTTTGTTGACATGCTGTACTATGACTTTTTTTTATCAGTTTTCGACATTTTATATTGTGACTTTTTTCAACATGCTATAGTATGACTATTTAATCACTTCTTTTGACATATTATACTATGACTTTTTTATCACTTTTTTCCTCAAACTGTACTATGACTTTTTTTATCACTTTTTTCGATATACTATACTATGACTTTTTTTCGGCATACTTTACTATGACTTTTTCATCATACTATACTATCACTTTTTTCGACATACTATACTATGACTTTTTTTATCACTTTTCGACATAATACTATGACTTTTTATCACTTTTCGACATGCTATACTACTAACTATATTATCACTTTTCGACATGCTATACCATGACTATGTAATCACTTTTTTTCGACATACAGTATTATACTTTGACTTTTTATCACCTTTTTTCAACATACTTTTACATGTCTTTTTCCGACATACTTTACTACGTTTATGTTATTACTTTTTTTTCGACATACTATACTTTGACTTTTTCAACATATTATACTAGACTTTTTTTATCACTTTTCGACATGCTATACTAAGACTTTTTATCACTTTTGTCCTTATACTGTACTATGACTTTTTTATCACTTTTTGACATGCTATACTAAGACTTTTTATCACTTTTGTCCTCATACTGTACTATGACATTTTATCACTTTTGTCCTCATACTGTACTATGACTTTTTTATCACTTTTTTCGCGATACGTTTTTATCACTTTTTACATGCTATACTACTATGACTATGTTATCACTTTTTTCGACATGCTATACTATTACTTTTTCATTATATTTTGCTATGACTTTTTTATCACTTCGACATACTATATATGACTTTATTTTTATCCTTTTCTATACTATACTATGACTTTATTGTCACTTTTTTCTACATATTATACTATGACTATTTAATCACTTCTTTTGACATACTATACTATGACTTTTCATCACCTTTTTCAACATACTTTACTATGACTTTTTTTCCGACATACTATACTGTGACTTATTTATCACTCTTTTCGACATGCTATACTAAGACTTTTTATCACTTTTTTCCTCATACTGTACAATGACTTTTTTCAACATACTATACTATGACTTTTTTTCGACATACTCTACTATGACTTTTTTAAAACTTTTTTCGACATACTGTATTAGGACTGTTTTATCACTTTTTCTTTGGCATATTATGACTGTTTCATCACTTTTTCCGTCATACTATTCTATGATTATTTAATCACTTCTTTTGACATACTGTACTATGACTTTTTATCACCTTTTTCAACATACTTTACTATGCCTTTTTTTCCGATATACTCTACTATGACTTATTTATCACTTTTTTCGACATACTATACTTTGACTTTTTCATCATATTATACTATCACTTTTTTCAAAATACTATACTATGTCATTTTTCGACATACTATACCATGACTTTTTATCACCTTTTTCAACATACTTTACTATGACTTTTTTTCGACATACTATACTATGACTTTTTTATCACTTTCTTCAATAACTATACTATCACTTTTATCACTTTTTTTGACATGCTATACTATTATTTTTGTTGACATGCTATACTATTACTTTTTCGTCATATTTTGCTATGACTTTTTTTTATCACTTTTCGACATACTATAGTATGACATTATTGTCACTTTTTTCGACATATTATACTATGACTATTTAATCACTTCTTTTGACATACTATACTATGACTTTTCATCACCTTTTTCAACATACTTTACTATGACTTTTTTTCCGACATACTCTACTATGACTTATTTATCACTTTTTTCAACATACTATACTGTGACTTATTTATCACTTTTTTCGACATGCTATACTAAGACTTTTTATCACTTTTTCTTTGGCATATTATGACTGTTTTATCACTTTTTCCGTCATACTATTCTATGACTTTATTATCACTTTTTTCGACATACTATACTATGATTATTTAATCACTTCTTTTGACATACTGTACAATGACTTATTATCACCTTTTCGACATACTATACTATGACTTTTTTATCACTTTCTTCAATAACTATACTATCACTTTTATCACTTTTTTTGACATGCTATACTATTATTTTTGTTGACATGCTGTACTATGACTTTTTTTTATCAGTTTTCGACATTTTATATTGTGACTTTTTTCAACATGCTATAGTATGACTATTTAATCACTTCTTTTGACATATTATACTATGACTTTTTTATCACTTTTTTCCTCAAACTGTACTATGACTTTTTTATCACTTTTTTCGATATACTATACTATGACTTTTTTTCGGCATACTTTACTATGACTTTTTCATCATACTATACTATCACTTTTTTCGACATACTATACTATGACTTTTTTATCACTTTTCGACATAATACTATGACTTTTTTATCACTTTTTCGACATGCTATACTACTATTACTATATTATCACTTTTTCGACATGCTATACTATGACTATGTAATCACTTTTTTCGACATATTATACTTTGACTTTTTATCACCTTTTTCAACATACTTTACGATGCCTTTTTTCCGACATACTCTACTATGGCTTATTTATCACTTTTTTCGACATACTATACTTTGACTTTTTCAACATATTATACTATGACTTTTTTATCACTTTTCGACATGCTATACTAAGACTTTTTATCACTTTTGTCCTTATACTGTACTATGACTTTTTTATCACTTTTTGACATGCTATACTAAGACTTTTTATCACTTTTGTCCTCATACTGTACTATGACATTTTATCACTTTTGTCCTCATACTGTACTATGACTTTTTTATCACTTTTTTTCGACATACCTTTTTTAATCACTTTTTTTTTACATGCTATACTACTATGACTATGTTATCACTTTTTTCGACATGCTATACTATTACTTTTTCGTCATATTTTGCTATGACTTTTTTTATCACTTTTCGACATACTATACTATGACTTTATTGTCACTTTTTTCTACATATTATACTATGACTATTTAATCACTTCTTTTGACATACTATACTATGACTTTTCATCACCTTTTTCAACATACTTTACTATGACTTTTTTTCCGACATACTATACTGTGACTTATTTATCACTCTTTTCGACATGCTATACTAAGACTTTTTATCACTTTTTTCCTCATACTGTACAATGACTTTTTTCAACATAATATACTATGACTTTTTTCGACATACTCTACTATGACTTTTTAAAAACTTTTTCGACATACTTGTATTAGGACTGTTTTATCACTTTTCTTTGCATATTATGACTGTTTCATCACTTCTTTTTCCATCATACTATTCTATGATTATTTAATCACTCTTTTGACATACTGTACTATGACTTTTATCACCTTTTCAACATAACTTTACTATGCCTTTTTCCATACCTTACTATGATCTATCACTCTTTCGACACATACACTTTGACTCTTATACTATCACTTTTTCAAAATACTATACCTATGTCATTTCTCAACATACTCCATACCATGACTCTTTATCACCTTTTTTCAACATACTTTACTATGACTCTTTTCGCACATACTCATACTCATGACTTTTTATCACTCTCTTCAACAACTATACTCATCACTTTATCACTTTTTGACATGCTATACTTATTATTTTTGTTGACATGCTATACCATGACTTTTTTATCAATTTTCGACATTTCATACTGTGACTTTAATCGACATACATATACATGACTTTTTATCACTTTTTGACATGCTATACTATGACTTTTATCACTTTTTTCCTCATACTTGTACTCATGACTTTTTATCACTTTTTTTTCCAACACCATACTGACATTTTTATCACCTTTTCAACATACTTTACTATGACTTTTTTTTATCACTTTTTTCCTCATACTATACTATGACTTTATTGTTACTTTTTTCGACATATTATACTATGACTATTTAATCACTTCTTTTGACATACTCTACTATGACGTTTTTATCACTTTTTTCAACATGCTATACTATGACTTTTTATCACTTTTTTCCTCAAACTGTAGTATGGATTTTTTATCACTTTTTTCGACATACTTTACTATGACTTATTTATCACTTTTTTCGACATACTATACAATGACTTTTTATCACTTTTTTCGACATACTGTACTATGACTTTTTTATCACTTTTTTCCCCATAATTGTACTCATGACTTTTTATCACTTTTTCGACAATTATACTATGACATTTTTATCAAGCTTTCAACTTACTTTACTGACTTTTTTTATACTAACTATGATTTTTATCACTTTTTTCGACATAACTATACTATGACTTTTCAACATATTACTATGACTTTTTTATCACTTTCATCAATAACTATACTATCACTTTTATCAATTTTTTTGACATGCTATACTATTATTTTTGTTGACATGCTATACTATGACTTTTTTTATCAGTTTTCGACATTTTATACTGTGACTTTTTTCGACATGCTATAGGATGACTATTTAATCACTTCTTTTGACGTTTTTATCACTTTTCGACATACTATACTATGACTTTATTGTTACTTTTTTCGACATATACTATGACTATTTAATCACTTCTTTTCAACATATTATACTATGACTTTTTATCACTTTTTTCCTTATACTGTACTATGACTTTTTTATCCCTTTTTTCTACATACTATACTATGACTTTTTATCACTTTTTTCCTCATACTGTACTATGACTTTTTTATCACTTTTTTCTACATACTATACTATGACTTTTTATCACTTTTTTCCTCATACTGTACTATGACTTTTTTATCACTTTTTTCTACATACTATACTATGACTTTTTATCACTTTTTTCCTCATACTGTACTATGACTTTTTTATCACTTTTTTCGACATACTATACTATGACATTTTTATCACGTTTTTTAACTTACTTTACTATGACTTTTTTTCTTCATACTATACTATGATTTTTTGATTACTTTTTTCGACATACTATACTATGACTTTTTCGACATATTACTATGACTTTTTTATCACTTTCTTCAATAACTATACTATCACTTTTATCAATTTTTTTGACATGCTATACTATTATTTTTTTGACATGCTATACTATGACTTTTTTTATCAGTTTTCGACATTTTATACTGTGACTTTTTTCGACATGCTATAGTATGACCTTTTCCACTCTTTTTTTTCGCACATACTATACTATGACTTTTTATCACATTTTTGACATACTATACCATGAGTTTTTTATCACCTTTTTAGACATACCTGTATTAGGACTGTTTTATCACTTTTTGGCATGTTATGACTCTTTTATCACTCCTACATACTCATATACTCATGACTTTTCATCACCTTTTTCAACATAATTTAATTTATGACTTTTTCCGCACATACTCTACTATGACTTAATTATCACTTTTTTTCAACATACTATACTGTGACTTATTTATCACTCTTTTTCGACATGCTATACTAAGACTTTTATCACTTTTTCTTTGCATATTATGACTGTTTTATCACTTTTCCTACTATACTATGACTTCATTATCACTTTTTTCGACATACTATACTCATATGATTATTTAATCACTTTTGACATACTGTACAATGACTTATTATCACCTTTTCGACATACTCATACCATGACTTTTTATCACTTTCTTCAATAACTATACTCATCACTTTTATCACTTTTTGACATGCTATACTATTATTTTTTGACATGCTATACTATGACTTTTTATCAGTTTTCGAGATTTTATACTGTGGACTTTTTTCGCACATGCTATAGTATGACCTTTCTCACTTTTTTCGCACATACTATAATCATGACTTTTTATCACATTTTTGACATACTATACCATGAGTTTTTTATCACCTTTTTAGACATACTTGTATTAGGACTGTTTTATCACTTTTTGGTATGTATGCGACTTTTTATCACTTTCGACATATTCATATACTATGACTTTTTCATCACCTTTTTCAACATAATCTTTTACTACTGACTTTTTCCGACATACTCTACTATGACTTAATTATCACTTTTTTTCAACATACCATACTGTGACTTATTTATCACTTTTTTCGACATGCTATACTAAGACTTTTATCACTCTTTTTCTTTGGCATATTATGACTGTTTTATCACTTTTCCACATACTATTCTATGACTCTATTATCACTTCTTTTTTCGACATACCATACTCATGATTATTTAATCACTCTTTTGACACACTGTACAATGACTTTATTATCACCTTTTCGACATACTATACTATGACTTTTTATCACTTCTTCAATAACTATACTATCACTTTATCACTTTTTTTGACATGCTATACTATTATTTTTGTTGACATGCTGTACTATGACATTTTTTTATCAGTTTTCGACATTTTATATTGTGACTTTTTTCGACATGCTATAGTATGACTATTTAATCACTTCTTTTGACATATTATACTATGACTTTTTTATCACTTTTTTCCTCAAACTGTACTATGACTTTTTTTATCACTTTTTTCGATATACTATACTATGACTTTTTTTCGGCATACTTTACTATGACTTTTTCATCATACTATACTATCACTTTTTTCGACATACTATACTATGACTTTTTTATCACTTTTCGGACATAATACTATGACTTTTTATCACTTTTTCGACATGCTATACTACTATTACTATATTATCACTTTTTCGGACACATGCTATACATGACTATGTAATCACTTTTTCCATATTATACTTTGACTTTTATCACCTTTTTCAACATACTTTACGATGCCTTTTTTCCGACATACTCTACTATGGCTTATTTATCACTTTTTTCGACATACTATACTTTGACTTTTTCAACATATTATACTATGAGTTTTTTATCACTTTTCGACATGCTATACTAAGACTTTTTATCACTTTTATCCTCATACTGTACAATGACTTTTTTATCACTTTTTTTTGACATACTATACTATGACATTTTTCAACATACTATACTATGACTTTTTTTCGACATACTCTACTATGACTTTTTTATCACTTTTTTCGACATACTGTATTAGGACTGTTTTATCACTTTTTCCGTCATACTATTCTATGATTATTTAATCACTTCTTTTGACATACTGTACTATGACTTATTATCACCTTTTTCAACATACTTTACTATGACTTTTTTTGGACATACTATACTATGACTTTTTTATCACTTTCTTCAATAACTATACTATCACTTTTATCACTTTTTTTGACATGCTATACTATTATTTTTGTTGACATGCTATACTATGACTTTTTTTTATCAATTTTCGACATTTTATACTGTGACTTTTTTCGACATACTATACTATGACTTTTTTATCACTTTTTTTGACATGCTATACTATGACTTTTTATCACTTTTTTCCTCAAACTGTAGTATGAATTTTTTATCACTTTTTTCGACATACTATACTGACATTTTTATCACCTTTTTCAACATACTTTACTATGACTTTTTATTTTATCACTTTTCAACATACTATACTATGACTTTATTGTTACTTTTTTCGACATATTATACTATGACTATTTAATCACTTCTTTTGACATACTCTACTATGACTTTTTTATCACTTTTTTCAACATATTATACTATGACTTTTTTATCACTTTTTGACATGCTATACTATGACTTTTTATCACTTTTTTCCTCATACTGTACTATGACTTTTTTATCACTTTTTTCGACATACTATACTGACATTTTTATCACCTTTTTCAACATACTTTACTATGACTTTTTTTTATCACTTTTCAATATATTATACTACTATGACTTTTATTGTTACTTTTTCGACATATTATACGGACTATTTAATCACTCTTTTGACATACTATACTATGACTTTTTTATCACTTTTTGACATGCTATACTATGACTTTTTATCACTTTTTTCCTCAAACTGTACTATGAATTTTTTATCACTTTTTTCGACATACTATACTATGACTTTTTATCACCTTTTTCGACATACTTTACTATGACTTATTTATCACTTTTTTCGACATACTATACTATGACTTTTTATCACTTTTTTCGACATACTGTACTATGACTTATTTTATCACTTTTTTCGACATACTATACTTGCTACTACTTACTAACTTTAACATACTGTACTTCATGACTTTTACACTCTTCTAATAACTATACGATCACTTTTATCAATAAGTGACTGACATGTATACTATTACTCACGATGCTATGCTTTCATCACTATACCATGATTTTTGATTACTTTCCACATACTATACTTATGATCTTTGTCACATACTCTATGACTTTTTACACTTCTTCAACTAACTATACCACTTTATCAATTTTTGACATGCTATACCATATTTTGTTGACACATACCATGACTTTTTACTGCTTTACACTGTGACTTTTTCACAGGTATCTATACCACTTTTGACACTTTTTTCACAATTACCATACTATGACTTTATTGTTACTTTTTTACATACCATGACTTTTAATCACTTCTTCAACATATTATACTATGACTTTTATCACTCTTTGAACCAAACTATGACATTTCTTTTTCCTCATAATTGTACTATGACTTTTATCACTTTTCACATACCATACTACACGTTTTCTAACCTACTTTACTATGACTTTTCATACTATACTCATGATTTATCACTCTTCTACATACTATTACTTTTCAACATATACTATGACTTTTTACTTTCACTCATACCTATGACTTTTATTGTCACTTTTCTCCATTATACTCATGACTATTCTATCACTCTTTTGACATACACTATACCATGACTTCTTTTCCACCACATACTTTACTATGCCTTTCACTCCCATTCACCAAGACTTTTATCAATCTTTCACATACTATACTTTGACTCTTTCCATCATATATACTATCACTTTTTCAAAATACTATACTCATGTCATTTTCACATACTCATACCACATGACTTTTATCACCTTTTTCAACATAACTTTACTTACGACTCTTTTCATCATAATTATACTATAACCTTTTCACTTTTTTCCACATGCTACTCACACTTTTTGACATACTATAGTATGACTTTATTGTCACTTTTTGACATATTATACTATATTTATCACTTCTTTGACATACCTATACTATGACTTTTATCACTTTCAACACCTTTGCCACCTTTTTTAACCAATTCTTTTTCAATAACTATACTATCATTTTTTTTACATACTATACTATGATTTTCATTTTTCAACATACTTACTAGGACGTTTTATCACTTGTTCCAAACTATGACTTTTGACATACTATACTATAACTTTATCACTTTATCCCAACACTATGACTTTTATCCTTTTGACATACTATACTATGACTTTTATCACTTTTCATACTGTACTTATGACTTTTTATCACTCTTTTTCGACATACCATACTATGACATTTTATCACTTTTTGACATACTATACCATGACTTTTATCACTTTTTCCCCCATACTTTTACTATGACTTTTTCATCATAATATACTATGATTTTTATCACTTTTTCCACACATACTCATACTCTTTTTCAACATATTACTCATGACTTTTTATTATTTCACTCATACCTAATACCTTTATTGTCACTTTTTTGACATATATACTCATGACTATTTAATCACTTCTTTTGACATACCATACCATGACTTTTTATCACCTTTTTCAACATACTTTACTATGCCTTTCTGACTACCTACTATGACTTTATTTATCACTTTTTTCGACATACCTATACTTTTGACTTCTTCATCATATTATACTCATGACTTTTTCCAAAATACTATACTATGTCTTTTTCGACATACCATACCATGACTTTTACACTTCTTTTAACATAATCTTTCATGACTTTTTCATCATACTCATACTATAATCTTTAATCACTCTTTTACATGCTAACAATTCATTTTGACATACCTATAGTATGACTTTATTGTCACTTCTACATATTATACTCATGACTATTTAATCACTTCTTTGACATACCATACTATGACTTTTATCACCTTTTTAACATACTTTAATTATGCCTTTTTTCTGACATACTCTACTATGATTTTTTTGACACTTTTTTACACGCGCTATAATCTTTTACTCACTTTTTTAATAACTATATCATCACTCTTTTATCACTCTTTTTCAACATACTATACTCATGACTTTTATCACCTCTTCTCAACATACCGATATGAATGTTTTACAATTTGTTTCGATATTATGACTTTTATGACTTTTGACATACTATACTCATGACTTTATTGTCACTTTATCGACATACTATACTTATGACTCTTTTATCACTTTTTGACATACCATACTATGACTTTTTATCACTTTTTCCTCATACTGTACTCGACTTTTATCACTTTTTTCGGCATACCAACCATGACATTTTATCACTTTTGACATACTCATACTTATAACTTTTATCACTCTTTTTCCCTCATAATTTTTACTAATGACTTTTTCATCATACTATACTCATGATTTTTATCACTTTTTTCACATACCATACTATTACTTTTTCAACATATTACTATGACTTTTTATTACTTTTCACTATACTATGACTTTTATTGCACTTTTTTCGCACATATTATACTATGACTATTTAATCACTCTTTTGACATACCTATACCTATGACTTTTATCACCTTTTTTCAACATACTTTACGATGCCTTTTTCCCCATACCTACTATGGTTTATTTATCACTCTTTTTCTCACATACCATACTTTGACTTTTTCAACATATTATACTCATGAGTTTTTATCACTTTTCGACATGCTATACCTTAAGACTTTTTATCACTCTTTTATCCCTCATACCGTGTACAATGACTTTTATCACTCTTTTTTGACATACCATACTATGACATTTTTCAACATACTATACTATGACTTTTTTTCGACATACTCTACTATGACTTTTATCACTTTTTTCACACAATGTATTAGGACTGTTTTTTATTCACTTTTTCCGTCATACTATTCTATGATTATTTAATCACTTTTTTTGACATACTGTACTATGACTTATTATCACCTTTTTCAACATACTTTTACTCATGACTTTTTTGGACATACCTATACTATGACTTTTTTATCACTTCTTCAATAACTATACTATCACTTTTATCACTTTTTTGACATGCTATACTATTATTTTTGTTGACCCATGACTTTTATCAATTTCATTTTATACTGTGACTTTTTCGACATACTCATACCATGACCTTTATTCACTCTTTTGACATGCTATACTATGACTTTTATCACTTTTTCCTTCAACCAGTATTTAATTTTTCACTCTTTTCGACATACTCATACTGATTTTATCACCTTTTAACATAACTCTTTATGACTTTTATCACTTTCAACATACTATACTATGACTCTTTGTTACTTTTTCGACATATTATACTCATGACTATTTAACCACTTTTGACATAACTCTACTATGACTTTTATCACTTTCAACATATTATACTATGACTTTATCACTTTTGACATGCTATACTTTCATGACTTTTTACCTCATAATTGTACTCATGACTTTTATCACTCTTTTTCAACATACTATACTTGACATTTTTATCACCTTTTTCAACATACTTTACTTATGACTTTTTATCACTTTTCAATATACTATACCTATGACTTTATTGTTACTTCCTACATATATTATAATCATGACTATTTAATCACTTTTGATATACCTCTTATGACTTTTTATCACTTTTTTTCAACATATTATACTATGACTCTTTTATCACTTTTGACATGCTATACTATGGACTTTTATCACTCTTTTCCCTCAAACTGTATCTTTAAATTTTTATCACTTTTTTCGACATACTATACTTATGACTTTTATCAATCTTTTTCGCATACAATTTTACTATGACTTATTTAACACTTTTCGCACATACTATACTCATGACTTTTATCACTTTTCACATACTGTACTATGACTTTATTTACACTTTCGGAAACATACTATACTATGACTTTTTATCACTTTTTCAACATAATTGTACCTATGACTTTTTATCACTTCAATAACTATACTATCACTTTATCACTTTTTGAATGCTATAATTTATTATTTTTGTTGACATGCTATACTTATGACTTTTTAAGCTTTATCTTACTCTTTACTTTATGACTTTTTTCATCATACTATACTATGATTTTGACGATACCTTATAATTCATGACTATTACTATGACTTTATTACTTTCAATAATATTATACTTTATCAATTTTTGATATGCTATACTATTTTGTTGCGATACGTATACTATGACTTTTTATCGCTTGACATTTTATACCGTGACTTTTGGACATGCTTTACGTACTATTTAACCCCTTTTTGACGCTTTATCACTTTTTCGACATACTCATACTATGACTTTATTGTACTTTTCGACATACCCACTATTTATCACTCTTCAACATACTATACCATGACTTTTTATCACTTTTTACATACTATACTTATGACTTTTTATCACTTTTTCCCTCATACTAAATTTCATGACTTTTATCACTTTTTCAACATAACTATACTCATGACATTTTATCACTGCTTTTCACCTTACTTTTACTATGACTTTTTTCATCATACTATACCTATGATTTTTTTATCACTTTTCCCACATACTCATACTATTACTTTTTCAACATATTACTATGACTTTTTATTACTTTTCACTATACTCAGACTTTATTGTCACTTTTACATACATTATACCATGACTATTTCATCACTTTGACATACTATACCATGACTCTTTTATCACCTTTTTCACACATACTTTTTACGCTTTTGTCCGATAATTCTACTATGATCTTATTTATCACTTTTATACGATATACTTTTGACTTTTTCACATATTATACTATCACTTTTTCAAAATACTATACTATGTCATTTTTCGCACATAACATATACCATGACTTTTATCACCTTTTTTCAACATACTTTTTACTCATGACTTTTTCTTCATACTATACTATACCTATAATCTTTCACCTTTTTTCGGACATGCTATACAATTACTTTTTGACATACTATAGTATACCTTTATTGTCACTTTTTGACATATTATACTATGACTATTTAATCACTCTTTTGACATACTATACTATGACTTTTATCACCTTTTTCAACATACTCTTTATGATGCCTTTTTCAGACATACTCTACTATGACTTTTTATCACTTTTTCGACATCGCTATGCTATACCTTTTTTACCACTTTTTTCAATAACTATACTATCACTTTTTATCACTTTTTTCAACATACTATACTATGACTTTTTTTATCACTTTTTTCAACATACTGTATTAGGACTGTTTTATCACTTGTTTCGGTATATTATGACTTTTTATGACTTTTTGACATACTATACTATAACTTTATTGTTCACTTTTATCGACATACTATACTATGACTTTTTATCACTTTTTGACATACTATACTATGACTTTTTATCACTTTTTTCCTCATACTGTACTATGACTTTTTTATCACTTTTTTCGACATACTATACTATGACATTTTATCACTTTTTGACATACTATACTATAACTTTTTATCACTTTTTTCCTCATACTTTACTATGACTTTTTTTCATCATACTATACTATGATTTTTTTATCACTTTTTTCGACATACTATACTATTACTTTTTCAACATATTACTATGACTTTTTTTATTACTTTTCACTATACTATGACTTTATTGTCACTTTTTTCGACATATTATACTATGACTATTTAATCACTTCTTTTGACATACTATACTATGACTTTTTATCACCTTTTTCAACATACTTTACTATGCCTTTTTTTCCGATATACTCTACTATGACTTATTTATCACTTTTTTCGACATACTATACTTTGACTTTTTCATCATATTATACTATCACTTTTTTCAAAATACTATACTATGTCATTTTTCGACATACTATACCATGACTTTTTATCACCTTTTTCAACATACTTTACTATGACTTTTTTTCATCATACTATACTATACCTTTTTTAATCACTTTTTTCGACATGCTATACTATTACTTTTTTGACATACTATAGTATGACTTTATTGTCACTTTTTTCGACATATTATACTATGACTATTTAATCACTTCTTTTGACATACTATACAATGACTTTTTATCACCTTTTTCAACATACTTTACGATGCCTTTTTTTCAGACATACTCTACTATGACTTTTTTATCACTTTTTTCGACACGCTATGCTATACCTTTTTTACCACTTTTTTCAATAACTATACTATCACTTTTTATCACTTTTTTCAACATACTATACTATGACTTTTTTATCACTTTTTTCAACATACTGTATTAGGACTGTTTTATCACTTGTTTCGGTATATTATGACTTTTTATGACTTTTTCGACATACTATACTATAACTTTATCACTTTTATCGACATACTATACTATGACTTTTTTTCAGTTTTTTCAACATGCTATAGTGTTATTTTTGTCGACATGCTATACTATGACTTTTTTTAATCAGTTTTCAACATTTTATACTGTGACCTTTTTCGACATGCTATAGTATGACCTTTCTCACTTTTTTCGTCATACTATACTATGACTTTTTTATCACATTTTTGACATACTATACCATGAGTTTTTTATCACCTTTTTAGACATACTGTATTAGGACTGTTTTATCACTTTTTTTGGCATGTTATGACTTTTTATCACTTTCGACTTACTATACTATGACTTTTTCAACATACTATACTATGACTTTTTTATCACTTTTTTCAACATACTGTATTAGGACTGTTTTATCACTTGTTTCGGTATATTATGACTTTTTATGACTTTTTCGACATACTATACTATAACTTTATCACTTTTATCGACATACTATACTATGACTTTTTTTCAGTTTTTCCAACATGCTATAGTGTTATTTTTGTCGACATGCTATACTATGACTTTTTTAATCAGTTTTCAACATTTTATACTGTGACCTTTTTTCGGACATGCTATAGTATGACCTTTCTCACTTTTTTCCATCATACCATACTCATGACTTTTTATCACATTTTTGACATACTATACCATGAGTTTTTTCACCTTTTTAGACATACTGTATTAGGACTGTTTTATCACTTTTTTTGGCATGTTATGACTTTTTATCACTTTCGACTTACTATACTATGACTTTTTCAACATACTATACTATGACTTTTTTATCACTTTTTTCAACATACTATACTGTCACTTTTTTATCACGTTTTTCAACATACTATACTATCACTTTTTATCACTTTTTTCGACATACTATATTATAACTTTTTCTACATGCTATACTATGACTATGTTATTACTTTTTTCGACCTGCTACACTATGACTTATTAATCACTTTTTTCGACATGCTATACTATGAGTGATTTATCACTTTTTTCGTCATACTATTCCATGACTTTGTCACTTTTTTCGACATGCTATACTATTACTATTTAATCACTTCTTTTGACATACTGTTAGGACTTTTTTATCACTTTTTTCGACATACTATACTATTACTTTTTCTACATGCTATACTATGACTATGTTCTTACTTTTTTTCGACATGCTATACTATGACTCATTTATCACTTTTTTCGACATACCACACTGAGTTTTTATCACTTTTTTCGACATTCTATACTGACTTTATTATCACTTTTTTCGACATATTATACTATGACTATTTAATCACTTCTTTTGACATACTATACTATGACTTTTCATCACCTTTTTCAATATACTTTACTATGAATATTTATCACTTTTTTCGACATACTATAGTTTGACTTTTTTCAATATACTATTCTATGACTTTTTTTTATCACTTTTTTCGACATACTATACTATGACTTTATCACCTTTTTTGACATGCTATACTATGACTATGTTATCACTTTTTTGACATGCTATACTATGACTATTTTCGAAATTTAAACATGCAACATCAAAGTCAGTTATCACATTTGCTATTTTATTAAATATAATTTGTGACAGTTTAGTATGAATCACCACACTTGTTACATACAAATTATCACTTCTGTAGCATTTAAAAAAAATAAAACATTAATGCTGTCACATTTTTAAACATATCATGCCACATTTTGTACTAATTACACATCTGTAACATTTTTGAACAAATCATGGCCTCTGCCACATATTAGTACAAATTATCACTTCTGTAACATGAAGAAATCATCAACTCTGTTACATTTTTAAACAAATCATGTCACATGTACTTATTACACACCTGTAACACAAATCATCACATCTGTCAACTTTCTGAACAAATCATTTTTCACATTTTTGTTAAACAACAATATTAGAGTTTAGAGTCGTCATGATGTTTGAAAAGAAAATCTGTAAACCCCTTATTGGTTTGGAAAGGTCTGTTAGTGGAAAGTCACAAGCGTACTGTAATCTGGGGTATAACTTGACACTGCAACTCTGATTGAGTATTGTAATGCATCAATAAGGCGCGTTCTGTGTTTGTTCTTGATAATGTTCATGTCAGAAACGGTTGATTCACCGAGATAGGTTGAGCCACACAAGGCAAGATGATATATTATGACTTTTTAACGATTTTTTTTTTTTTTTTTTTACATACTACACAATTACCTTGTAATTAAAAAAAGGTATGGCATGCTATTATCTTTTTTATGATGTACTATACCATGAGGGTTTTTAATGACATTTTTATGACATACTGAACCATGACTCTTTTATGAATTTTTATGACATACTATATACTATGACTTTTTAATTAACTTTTTTTGTGACATACTATAGTATGACAATAACAATACAAAAAAAACCAACTGTATATATATTGTTATTGCGTACTATACTTTGGCCTTTGATTAACTTTTTTATGACATACCATACTATGATTTTCTATGGCGTAATATACTAGACTTTTTACAACATACTATGGCTTTTTTAGGATTTTTTATGACATATTATACTATGACTTTTTTATTATTCTTTATTTTTACTATAAGTTTTTATGTATGATTTTATGACATACTATAATTTTTTTATGATATATACTATTCTATGACTTTTTAATGACTATATTGTTTTTTCAGCACTCCCACACACCTGTTTTTACAGAGCAGTAAACAAACAATGGAATGGTTTAAATATTTAACATTCATCCATCTGTGAAACTGGCGACCTCGTGTGTTGCTGTTGGCAGGTGTGCTACATTTTCTGGCTTTGGCTGTCACTGTTGACCTGACCTGAACACACATGGTTCACAGGCGCTGGGAAACTCCACACTTGATGGGTTTCCAAGGCATCTGATCTTGTGAAAAGAGAGATACACATTACTTCCTGTAAAATGGTGCCACCATACCCTGCTGCTGTGACTTGTCAGGACATATCCACTCTATTAGTTGTAACATGAGGCCATCTGAAAAAGTGGTTGTTTAACAAAGACTTTAATTAAAACAGCACGGTTGTAATGGCTACAGGAAGTGTTAGCATACATACTCCATGATTTACTTTCAGGTTTATTTAGAAGAAGAAGGTATACTTTATTTATCCTTTAAGGGGAAAAAAGTGTTTAATTCTGTTGTTTATATACAGGATAGCACCATGAGCCGTGTGCCTTGCTCAAGGGCACATTGGCAGTAACCAGGAGGTGAACTGACACTTCTCCAGCTACCAGTCCACACTCCGTACTTGGTACTTGAACCGGGACCCTCTGGTTCCCGAGCCAATCTTATGAAGACACACATACAAAGATCCTTATAAAATATGATGTTTTCTTATAAATTAAACTACCCAACAGTAAATACAAGTACAGCTGAAACAATAAGTCGATTGGATGGATCAACAGAAAATTAATTGGCAACTATTTTGATGGTCAGCCAGAAAAAGTCCTTTTTCATGCAAAAACATGTCATGGTTCCATCTTCACGATAGCTACTTTACTTTATGAAGTTTGGATTAGCCTATTGGTTAGACAAAACAAGCATTGTGAAGATGTTACTGTGGGCTCGGGGTAATTGTGACAGCATTTCTCACCATTTGAAAGAGAAAATAATCACCAGACTAATCCTTAATAATAATAATAATAATAATAATAATAATAATTAGTTGCAGTTTTATACAAACAGTTAAAAATTAATTCAACCTCAACCAATATAACAGTAAAATCCAGCTTTTACATTAATGCATGAGTGATATAATATATAATAATGTATAATACTATAACAGTCACAGGGGACATTGTTCTTCCTTTTTACTTTTAATACTTTCAAGTACATTTTCCTGATATGCTTACATACTTTTAGTAATATTTTCATTGTGGTATTAGGACCTTTATTGTAGGATCTGAATATTTCCTCGACCACTGATACCCGTTACAAACTGCAGGCATTCACCTCAACTTTCAACTGTGTGATGAGCAGAGATGTCTGTTGGTTTGTGGAGACTCTGGGGAAAACTGAGCAGACAGGATGAGTCATGTGTGGTGGAAATGATCAAATATAGAAATAATGATGTAAAGAGATTTAATCAGGGAGCTTGTTTGATTTTTAAGCTCAAACGTATGAAGGTGGAGGCTTAATTTTCCGTTGCATCACTCAGATGAAGTCACTAAAAAAGAAGCTTTCACTGGAGTCCCACCCACTCTCTGTCAGGTGAGCACAACTGTTTATCAAGCACTTATTGCTTAGTCGCACACATTATGGTAAATAATCCGAGGTGGAAGCAGTATTCAGCTCTTGTACTTTAGTAAAAGTAGCATTACCATGGTGTAGAAATACTCCTTTTAAGTAAAAATACTGCACTCAAATTTTAACTTACGTAAAATTACAAAAGTATTAGCATCAAAATATACTTAAAGTATCAAAAAGTAAAAAAAGTATGCACAATGCTCCATTCCAGAATAATGTATATTATATTATTGGATCATAATAACTGATTAATTAATATGCACATCACTTTAATGTTGCAGTTGGTAAAGGCAGGGCTACTTTTATTTAATTTAGCCTATATACTGCTGGGTAGCTTTTGAATTCCCCGCAGGGATCAATAAAGTCTCATCATATCATAATCTATAATAATACATCCTAATATATCAAATATATGTAGTGGAGTAAAGTAGAGTATTTGCCTCTGTCATTTAGAGGCAAATACTTCCAATAGTTTAGACATTTCTCTCAAATGCACAAATGTCAACCTCATGGTGGCGCTAGAGGAAAATTCAGGGAATCATCAAAGTAATTTGGTCTCATCGTTTGGGAACAATGAATGCCTGCACCAAATAACATGACAATCAATCCAGTAGTTGTTGAGATATTTTAGTCTAGACCAAAGTGCTGGAATTACCTACATTGCTATCCCTAAAGTTAAACGATAACTTAGTTTGATACACCTATAAAAAAAGAAAAATCAATATCTGGCCAAAGGTGGACAGTACAGGGGATTGGTAAGAAGGCAACTACCATGATAAATATTTACACAAGTAAAGATAACATCAGAGAGAAATGATCTGCAACAGGAGACAGCAGATTGAAGTTATTGGCTAATGATTGTTACCATCAGGTAAATTTACCTGATGAAGGCCTGGGACCGAAACGTTGTATTTTTCTAAATAAATTATTGCTTGCATAATGGTCAGTGTGCGGGATTTTCTCTCAACAATTTTTGATCTGTTACCTTTGATCATATCCTACGCACCTGCCCGACTAAAGAGGTGTGCAAAAAAAGTTTTCTCGCATTGGCTAATGATTAAAAAAAATTTAAAAATGTGACACAGACAGCTCATACATGGGCCATAGTTCATGGATGGCACTTTCAGACAAACTAATCTTTGCGACCCGATTTAAAATGAAAAGAATTTGGTCAAACAAGCCTTATTTATCTCAGGGGTATAAGGACGAAGCAGCCAGATGTTCGTCTTAAATTTGTCTTCTGGCAGAGAAAAATTACCAGACGTGGCACTTGGTTTGTTTTGGATGATTTGCTAATTGTTTGCACTACGTATAGGAAGGGGGTAATTCCACAAAGAGGTTGTATCTATATATGGAGTAAATATTTCTGTTTACAGGTGCAAGGTATCATTTTTTTTCTTCTTGTTGCCAGGTTACAACACCCACGGGAGTCCCCACACCCATAGGGACTCCCCATCTTACCATAATAGCTGCAACCACAAAGCCACAACATCAATACAACTGTCCCAGATCGGACTACAAGTGTTGAAAGCGAAACCAGGCAAGAAACGGTTGTTTTTATGTTTTCGTAAACCTCTTCTCAGTCTTTTTTTTTTTCTTCTTTCCATTTTGCAACTCAAGCACCATATAAGGAGCTTAGCTGCATCAGTGTGTCTTCATGGACAGACGTGTGGTTTATTACAACACTTGTTATGCTGTTCTTGGCCAGGTCGCTGTTGCAAATGAGAACCTGTTCTCAACGGCCTACTGGTTAAATAACGGTGAACTAAAAAAAAATACAAAATAGTTTTGATGACAGTACTACTTATCATGTTTAACAAGGAAATGCTAAGAAAAGAAATAAAACATAGTATTTTCATAGTTGTAACATATTTAACTGCAGTTTTATGGGCTTGATTGATTTCTGGAGTTCTTAAGTTGTAACTTGATTTGAATAAAACAAAGTAGGCTTCATAAATCAAACAATGTCTCACTCTATTAAATGTTTCAACTTTACTCATTTAAAGCATTCTGGTTCCATCTACTGGTGACAAACAAGCATAACATGTCCTGGGTTTACAGTAGGAACTGTTTACATTCTTGCAGAGAGCGCATGAAAAGTACCAATACCACTTATTAAGAGTCCATAGAATATGGGTGTATCATTTTAAAATGTAAAGTATCACCTTAGCCACACACTTCCTGATTTGAAAGGTTTCTGGGTGGGTTATTTTACTATTATGTCCTCTGTTCTAGGGGTAAATCTCCAACCTTGCCCTCTGATTGCTATATTTGGGATTCCTGACCCCTCACTTGCACTTAACCCTACACAAAAGGACATTATAGCTTTCACATCCTTACTAGCAAGACGTCCCTTTTTGTTACATTGGAAGTCTGCTAAATATCCTTCTATCTCCCAGTGGCTCAAAGATATCATGTATTTTTTCCGTTTTTGAACGGATTAAACAGCTCCAGCTTCGTATTTACCGTACAAACGTAAGAAGATCAATCTTCTTATCTAACTCTCAGCTAACAAGCAAAATAAGCATATTACTCAAAATGTCAATATTACTAAAAAAGACCTAAAATGATGTAGTGAATTATATAATTATTTAATAATTACTGGAGAACAGATGAGCAGAAACAAGGTTTAGGAAAAAAGGGGAATCTTTTATTTTTTTTAGACATCCTGTACAAGGGCCTGATATCACAGCTGGTCGGGGAGTATTTACACCGACGGAGGCTTTTTTCCTTCATTCTTAAAATGCCGTCAATTTTTGGATCTTAAATGCAAGGGGGGAAATAAATAAGAATTACTCCAACATGACCTCGTCCCTTGTGGTCTTTTATCTTTGTTTCCCTCCCAGAAGGAAATACAAGTTGAAACTACAGGAAGTTCTCCCGGGTGAAATAGTTTAAGAAACTTTGTGATTTCCACCACAATCTGCAGAAGCTTGACAGTTCAACCTACGTCTGAAAAGCTGCCTCTGTTGTCACTTATTCTCTATGAGGTGTGGCTCCGAGAGCTTTTGGACGTGCAGCTCCTTCACCAGCTCCTCCACACAGGCCTTAAACAGAGGCTCCGGCTCCTGAGAGACAAGAGGAAGAACGAAACAGGGTCAGAACCAAGTGATAACCAAACCTAATGATTACTGATTTGTAATGAAAGTCTTTTAATTGAAAATTGAATATATTTGCACTCTGTCTTTCCCATTTCCTATAAACCTTGCGGCCTGCAATAGAGGTGCATTAGCTCTACTACTTTGTTTCTGTGAGGTAAAGTGGCTGAAACAAGGGCTGAATGAGGGGCGAGCTTCAGGCAGGTGTGTTTGAGGATTTTGTTACCTTGTGCTCCAGCTGCCTCTGTTTCTCCACGGCCTCCTCCAGACTCAGACCCAACCACTCTGCCTCCTCCTCTGGGATCTCAAACTGCTGCTTTGACAGAAGGAAGCATAAAATGTCATTTGTTATTAATGACAACTCTTTCTCTTGTACAGTAGCTGGTAAAAATCAGGGTTAGTTTTAATCACTCAGTGGACTTGAACACATCCCATCTACCTTGTATTTGTTGTAGACCTTCTCTCTCTTGACAGGGTCGGAGGGGTAAAGCTCTGTGTTTCTGTGTGCCAGGCGAAGCAACATGGCCCTCTTCAGGTCCATCCCCAGCTTGGAGTTCAGGTCTTCCTTTGATGTCTGATAGAGTTGGATAATTACAAATCATAAAAAAAGCCAGACGGAATTTTTTTTTTATTTTATCACACAGGAGGTAGCGCTCTCTTACGCTGAGAATATAGGAGTCGAAACCAAAGGCAGCATCGATGAGGTCCAGAGTGCGTGCTGTGACTGTGATGGTGAACTTGTGATCGAGGATCTCGCTATACAACTCTCTCTTGAACAGCTGTGGTTTCCATGTCTTCTTCAGACGAGTCGACATCTATGTAAAAAGACAATTTAGAAATGTACACAGCTAATGTATCCAGCTACGTCTCTAACATTTTGCAATTAATTAAAAAAAAACTTGAGCTACATATTTACATTCAGTACAGCTGGATTTTGTAAACACACAACTTATAATGTACTTTAAGTGATTTCTATGACAGGGCTGTTGAGTGTGTCCACTCGACAATCCCATTTAGTCCAATGAAAAATACAAAAGTGTAATAAACAGAGTGGAAACTTATTTAACCTTGTAATGTATTTTTTATGAATGAATTATAATGTTCTTAATGTGAAGAGAGGGGAGTTGACAGCAAGCAAAGGGTGACATGCTAACAAAGCCCAAGCTGGATATTAATCTACAGCAGCTGGAAGCTTATACTGTGTGTATTATGGTATAATCAAGTAATGTCAACACACTGTACTAGAACTAAAAAAAGACAATGATCTTCCTGGAGACTCACTTTGTCATTATTGGCGTATCGGAAGCCTGATATCCAGCCCTCTCCTCCCCAAAGGCCGTCCTGGGAGCTTGGAGGGTAGTAGATGGGTATCGGGACATCCTGCACTCGTTCCTTCTGCCTGGTCGTTGGGTTGGCTCGGTACTGGACTCCCAGAGGTCTCCAATGGACAGGTCTGGGATCTTTCTGCTCAAGGGATTTAATGTAGTGTTTGGGGAGACGAGCGTAGATGCCCTGCTTCAGTTTTAGAGCCTCCCAGATTTTGGGGGAGTATTTGTGTAAAGGCATAACGGACTATCTTTAAAAGTTAAATCTGAAAGATAGAATAAGGAAAATGTCAGGTTGAAACATGTTACTTAGTGAAACCAATAAGAAAACCAATAGTTCCCTGCACAGCATTATAAATGTTGAAGGCAAAGCAATCAAATAAAATAATAAGAGAAGACTTGCTGCAAGTGAATAACTGACTTAGTTGACAGAACATAATCAATTTCAAGGTACGGTTTATAGTCACAGATTTACAAATAATAATGGTTTTCTGATTTTCTCAGTTCCTACAGTTTGTCCTAGTAAGTAATGAGTTCTAGGTATGTAGGTAACAATTACATTCATCATTGATAATCTGTCTATTTCTTTTTTGACAACATAAGCGTTTGGTCTATAAAGTGTCAGGCAGTAAAAAAATACCCCACATGTGCCCAGTGACATCTTCAATGGCTTGTTTTGTCTTTCTTAAAAGGTGGAAGCACTGAGTGTTTTGGATTTTACTTGATAAACTTAAATGATTATTATTCAACATAAAATGTTACCCTATTGAACACCCCACAAACAAAAAATCCCCTGCCCATTTTGCCCAGATTCCCAGTAACCAACCAGTGTTTCTACACTGGAATACTGCTCTGCTGCAGAGACTGTTAAAGACCCAATGTAAGCGTCATATGATATCTGATGAAATACTAAAAGGGGTTTAAAACTAAATTTTGACACAGGTCCTCAAGGTGAAAATTAAGGAGCAACCTCAGGGATCTTACCATGTCAGGTTTTATTGTGAGGCATTTAAATTAATTCCTAATTAATCAAATCACCACAAAGTAATTGCCACACACATGACCTGGGGCACCTGATGGTCTTATGACAATAATACAGCCTAAAAAAATCACTCTGAACTTGTGTTTTGGTATTTGTCAATATATCTTAAAGTGAAGATATAAACAGACAAAGAAATTTAAAAAATTAATAATTAACGTTAATTGAAATAGAAACGTTAGTTAATTACAGCCATGCTACAGTTTGGGACAATTAAAAGCTACTCTGACATGATAAGTGACAAGTTACTTTTAGAACTAAATAAATAGCGTTGCTAACGTTAGTTAGCAGGACGCTAACTGGCACAGACCAACAACACAGTTATACATCGAAACAAGGCCTCTACTAGTCTAATATACCGTCGAGAGCTCGTTCATATGTCTGTCTTACCGGGTAAAAAGAAAACAATTAACTCCACCAAGTAGAATGTGAGTTTTTAATCTAGGTTAGCCCAAAACTAGGCAGGCAAGGACATCATGCACAATCTCCACCGCACAAGCAGATTTCCGCATTGGTTGGCCCGCCTACACCAAAAAGGAGAATGATTGGATAGCGGCCGGGAATTTTCGGAGATTATTGGCTTGCACAAGCTGTCAATCGGTGTTGTTTTCCGGGCAAAGCGGATGTAGAAAATAAATTCACAATAAATTCTCCTTGCACAGTAACCACCACAGTGGTTATAGATTGAACACATATGTATATGGATTGAACATGTATTATCAATATCATATATATACTTTATATACATTTTGCAAATTGTTCTATCATTCATTTTGTGTATTTATTTTCGTGACTACTATGTTTAATTTTATCACATTATATTATAATATATTAACTAGACACTAACTATTTTTTTCTCTTTTTGAAAAAAACCAAATTCCCTGCTCTATGTTCACAGTAAGAAATTATTTAAAATAAAGATATTAAGGAAAAATTTTGATTTATTTAATTTCCTATTAATATTCTTATTTCCTATTAATGTGTTCATCATATTCATCACTTATTCATTTCTCATTTTGGAGGATGCATTATGTGAGCAGCATTTTAAAGTTGTCGAGGTAAAGATGATTACACAACTTTAGTTAGTTTAACATGTAGCCTACTAATTATGCTTTTTTTTTTTATAAGAAAATCATGTTTGGATATACAATCTCAAATGAACCTATGAGCCTACTATAAATGAAAAAGAGCGAATACAAAATGTGATGCTGTTCCTTTTAACAATTTTGAACTTTTATTGTCAAACAAGGATAGAGCTTGAGAGGAAGTAGGTTCGTGAGGTAGTAAGGGAATTTTTACGGTTTGTAAATTGTGTAAAACGTAAAAATGGAAAACGACTGGTGTTCAGAATGTGACACTTCAGCCAAATGTTAACATATCACTCCTTAGGAAGTCTACAGCTCACGTCATGTACGCTTAAATCATGTGAGATAATAAGTCAATATTTGCTTCACCAAAGGGATTTCAAAGACGGGAACTCACGGTTCCTCGCCCGAAAGGTGGAATTGAACCACTCTGCAGTTATGCAGCTACAGGTTTGAAGCCTGCACCCCGGACCACCGAGGATCATCCGGGCACTTCAAATATGTCTGTCAGATGTATATAAAGCTCATACCAGCGAGAGTCTCCTGAGTCAGGGTGTCACCATAATAACTCTAACGTTGGTTTGTATTTCTTACAACGAGCTTGTGTACACAAAGTATAATCAGGTCCCGGATGCCCTAAAACATGTTTACGTCAAATAAACACACAAACAAGGGAAACATTTGTCTGTGCTGTGCTGTGTTATGCAAAGCAGGCGCATTGTGATTGGCTGTCTGAAAATAAAAAGGTGGAGCCACATGGTGTCGTCACAGGTAATAAATAGAGGAAATATACACAAACAGAAATCCATTTTTGACATTTCATAGCAGGAAAGATACAGATGTAACTGTGTCTATAATAATAATGAACATTATTAATGGCTGCAGTCCATTTAAGGTGTGCCAGTTGTTATGCTGAGCCTTCTGCCTTTGGTGCTTTTCCTGCCGTGCCATGAAAAAGCCCTCTGTGTGATCTCTCAGCCTCACATTGCCTATATATACTGCTATATGTAGACACAAGACACTTTTATGAACACTACACATTACACACTTGCATGTCAAATTTAAATATGCAAAGTAGGTAGGAACTATAGCTGTCAGATAAATGTAGTGGTGTAGAAAGTACAATATTAGTGGAGTAGAAGTAACATAGCAAAGTAGCATAAAACACAAACACTTCAGTAAAGCATAAGTACCTTTAACTTGCATTTAAGTACAGTACATGAATGTACCACCACTGGGTGTATTACTTTTTGTATATGCACATGCATACAGTATTAAATGACTCATCTATTTGCATTTGTTCTTGTAATTGTGTTGCTGTGACACAATAATCAATACATTTTATATATAATCTTGAAATGAAAATAGACACATTTTAGTATAATTATTTGTTTTATTTCAATACATACAAAAGGTTCAGGTACAAATGAAGCAACACAAAAAAATGCCTTTATTTTGACAGAATTTCACTTGATATTGCTTAAAATTCTTTGGTGCAGCACCATATTAATGTCACAAAACTAACAGAACATTTACATATAATGTGCAGGCAATGTTTTGGAGATTACACATTCAAATCTGTTCATTCACCTCTACCTTTACATTCATTAATTACTTTTTCTCCAGGGTTTTCAGTCAGAGGAAGGTGTTCTCAATGACCAGTGTCTGGGGCTCTTCCTTTGTTTCCTCAGCTGGTGGTGCCAGCATGCTCCTGGTCTCCTCCTCTAACCGAGAGCAGCACATATTCCTAGCGCAGGCCTTTCCACAAGCGAGGCTGCAGGTCAGAAAAGGAGGCAGGGAGGGGTCCACTCTGTGCACGACAGGTGAGGCGTCCCCCTCACTGCCTGCAGAGGACCCAGAACAGGAGGCAAACTCTGGCTGAACGGTGCAGCAGCTCACTCCTACACTCTGCAGCACCTTCGTGACCCCCGACATCAGATCAGCACACCTGGACATGTGTGAAATGATATAGAGTTTTTAATCTGGACAAAAACACATTTATGATAACCAGCCAGAAACAGCCCCTAGAATATATAAAATTAATTTGAGTATGATTGGATTGGACCCCCTATCGCCTGATGTGAGCTGGGACTGGCTCCAACCCCCTTGTGATAATGCTCAGGATGAGAGGCTATATATACATAAAGTAATGGATGAATTTGCTGTGTCTCATCCCAACTGTCATTTTTTTAAACCGATACTTATTACAGATAACCCTAGCTCCATGAGCTTTAGCTAACGTTGAGCTTTACCCACAGTAACAGTACACTAATTTAGAACGGCAAACAAATACGTTTCATAGGTGTCCAATTATACTGTTTGATTACAAAAATTAAATCCATACCTTCCAGCCAATCAGAATTGAGAATTCCTCAATGGCCATGGTATAAACAGTTAGAACCACCAGGTACAAAAATCTAACTTTTCCACTTCACCTGTGCACTGGAAACCCAGCATGGCAGTGTACATGTACAGAGGCCACCATGAATGATTCAGTTAACTGCCAGACGTGGAGGTCGTGCACAGCCTGCACCCCAGGGACACTCATAATCCTCCGCCCGAGGTCTGACACACAAATGTGTGGAGGTGTGGCCTGTAGCAGCAGCAAGCCGTACCTGTGCACCTGAAGAGATTTACCAGTAAAACGACATGTCAGTAAGGGGTTTGGATGTTTTTATGCTTCATGCCTGCTGTGACACAAATTGCCCTCTGGGACAAATAATAAATTGATTGATTGATCGATACAGCTGCAGCAAATTGTTGTTATGAGTGGGTTGAACTCTTAATGTGGTCTTCATTAGAACTTCAGCTAAATGCTCAAAAGCAAAATTGTAACTAAATGGTATGACATAAACACACAGAGCCTGACCTGTGGCGCAGCTGTGGAAATCAGCGTAATCACAGCCAGCAGGGAGAGGCCAGGATCCAGGTAAACCAGGAGGCCACAGGTTCCAGAGCTGTGCAGGCATTGCGGGCTGACCAGCAGCATCACCAGGCCGATGATCAGAGCCAGAAAGGAGGTACAAAGGCCCTGAATGACGAGGACGAACGACAGGAGACTGACTGGACACTTGCTGCTTGGTACCGTCCTCTCAATGTGATGTGATGACTTGCAGACTGGGGAGGCACTAGATGCATTTTGACTGTCTGAAGAGGGAGAAAACATGATCTTCAGGTATGTGATTAAATCAAAAATTTCAACTTTGTTAACGTTTTTAACGACAATCATTGAACGTTGATGAGCAAAACAATACAAACACCAACAATATATGTAAAAATTGTAATTTCCCCTGCAAAAAAACACCTCACCCATACCAAATAGGCAATTTCATTTAGTCACATATGGCAAAACAAAATATTTACATATGTTCGTTGAATTCAAATGTTTTTTTTCTTCATGTGACTCTTTCTTTTACGGGACACTAAAGTGAGAAAGGTGACAGTCCAAAAAGCTAAACTTTCTTACCAAGATGTCCCATGCAGGTGTTGTCTTTGGAACTCTCCGTGATGTCATGTGAACAACTCTCACACTTGCAAGCCTTCACAACTGCAACACCGCTGGCTACGTCACAGTCCCTGCTGTCCTGTGTAGCTGCTGCATGCAGGTGGACTCCTGGCTGCTGTCGTGGTGTTTGAGAGTCAGGGACGCTGGAGGTTCCTGGGTTACAGAGGACAAGCGCCCCATTGTGGAGTGAGTCATCCATGGCCGATTGGACATGGCTAACGTCATCCAGGACTCGCCCCGGCTCAGCCTGGCCTTTGGTTTTCTCTGCAGCCAAGACTGTGGGAGTCGAACAGAGGAATGAAAAACAAACATGGACACTGTTTGATGTTCCTTACTTGGCAGCTACTTCAAAGTAAAAATCTGTCAGAACAATATAATCACCTGGACAGGCACACTAATTCTTCTGTAGTAAAAGATTATGATTACATAATGCCAGTGTAAGTATGTGCTTTCAAATGACATGACTAACTTGGTGAGACAGAGAGTGGGGCTCTGCAGTTGTACTTTATGCTTCATGCATCATTGTGAGCTGCCACAAATTCCACATTCTCCTAAATGCAAACATTTTAGCCACCAGAATTGCAGTAACTAGTCTTACACGACATTAGACTTTAAGGTCCTTAAGTACAGTGGAAAGTGTGGTCAACAATTTATTATTGTATCTCAGATTAGATTGATCACATTTATATTGTTAACCAGTTGAAACTGGATGTCATGCGATCAGACTCCAGTTGTAAAAATCCCATTAGGATCTATACCACTCCCATGTAGCCTATATGGTAAATGTGAAACTACAGCTAGCATCCTGTTAGCTTCGCATCAAGAGTAGAAACTGGAGGGAGGATAAACACAAGCCACAACCTGGCAACCCAAATGTTCTCATGAATGGCTTATAACTAATCTAAAAAGCATTTGTAAGTGATTTATTGACTATTAATAAAACTATTAGTTACAGCATTTATAAAGAGCCCTTATTAGAAAATGACAACACACATATTGTTATACTTTATATGCATGCATCAGTTCTCAAAGTGAACATGTGATCTGTAAGTAGGCCTAATGTTACCTTTGTGGTTTTCTTCAAAGTGAGATTCAGGCTCTGTCTGCCCGCTTGCCCCAGCTCTCTCATCCTGCAGCTGAACCCAGTTCAGCCAGACCACCAGCATCTTATGGAGCACGCTGAAAGCTCCAACCACCACAAGCAGCAGGGGGCGCTGCACTGGCTGTGGTTCCAGGGAAAAATTGCTGATTTCCATGAAGTAGGAGAGACACAGAGAGGTCAGGAGGAGAGTGGAGATGAAAGCCCCCACAGGCTGTATCCTGCTGCGGGTGTAGGACACACCACAGTCTGAAGACCCACCAGTCTGGGTCCCAGGTTGAGATTTGATGGATGACACTGCAGGCAGGGTGGAGGGAAGTGCTGCTGAGGAGGAGGAGGAAGCATGTGGAGGAGATGCAGAGGAGTCCAAAGTAGAGATTGGAGGTTTTATGATGCTTGCTGCTTGAGGAGGACGAAGAGCCATGCGCAAGAGGATGAAGAGTGTGTGGAAACCATCCACCAGGGTGATAAGGGATTTGCACAGCTGACTGATGGTGACCTCGCACACCAGCAGCAAGATGGTCACTCCCAGCATGCACCCATGTAGCACCCTCATATCTGCAACTGAGAGCGCACACTAGAACTCTTCGTACATTCAAACACAAGCGCGCACGCACACACACGCGCACACACACACACACACAAACACACACACACACACACTCACTCACTCACTCACTCACTCACTCACTCACTCACTCACTCACTCACTCACTCACTCACTCACTCACTCACTCACTCACTCACTCACTTCTTCTAACAACCTCCATGCTCTACATTAAGCTCATTATTTATTTTATTTAAAAAAACATGGATGTAAATGAGATTTAAACACAAATTTCCATTTTCTCCCCTCTTGTCACTTTCTAGTTCTGTTATTAACCACACCAGCATGCCACAGCATGACTCATAATTCACTACTGTACAATTTTGAGGTACTTGTATTTTACTTAAGTATTTCCATTTCCTGCAACTTTATACATCAAGTCTGCATCAATTCAGAGGCAAATACTGTACTTTTTACTCTTACATTCATGTGATGACTTCAGCTAAAAGTTAGTTTGCAGATGACATGATGTATTATAGGTGAAGATAAAGCTTTATTGATCTTGGGGAAATTCACAAAGTACCCAGCAATTTAGAAAGTAATTCAAATTAGCCTCCTCTTATCAGCTGCAACATTAAACCGATGTACAAATTAATGCATCAATAATTATAATCCAGCAATGATATATATTATTCTGAAATGAACCATAATGAATACTTTTATTTAAATTTGAATGCATGGCTTTTACTTGTAAAAGACTATTTCTTCACCGTGGTATTACTACTTTTACTTAAACAAAAGATCTGAGTACTTCTTCCACCAGTGACTGTAAGTCATGAATAAACCAGCATGTACATGTAACACACAGCAATCTATTTGCACAAGCGACACTTAGAAATCAAAGTTAAAGACAAATGCAACAAATGTAGACAATCTACGCATTTTCTTTTCAGTCTAAAGTTGAATTACCCCGGAAAAGTGGACGACCCTCGGCCAGCAATCAAAGACAAGTTGAGTTCTTGGATGTGATCTGTGTGCCGCAATCAGAAAAATGTCATTCATCGTGCTCACCATCTCTCCCTGACTGTGTCCCACCACACTCCTCCTTTGCTGTAATCACAGTCATGTGAGCTGGGGAGGAGGGGGTGGTGGGATATCTTCCTTTCCTCAGTCATCCCTGTTTGCATTCCCTCCTCAGCTCGTTGGTGGGAGAATACCTTGAGTGGACGAATACACAGCCCACCCACCCTTCACACACTCTGAGCAGATCCAGTGAAGCTAATTTGCACTAATTCAGTGTGCCGCTGCACTGCATGCAGCATTGGCACAAATGTTTTTTGAGTTTTTTTTGTCAAGGAGGGCAGGCGATGCAGCACCCAGTATGTTACAGTGAGAATTATACACCCTCTGATTAAAAAAAAGGTAAAAAAAACAATTATTACAATTATTAAAAACAAAGCAAAAATGAAGTGTGTTATGAGTTATGAGCTCTTCTGTCTGTGGGAGGTTTCCAGTCACCTTCCATGTTAGAGATTATTTTCCTACAGTCTGTGTTATTTTCATAGCTACTGTGATGCCTGTTGTTGCATCCAGTCTTCCGAGAGCAAGAGAGAAGTAAAGGCTGCCTGTCTTTTTTGGATCTACTAAGGTAGTAGAAGGTAGAAGTTTAGTCAGTAAAATATCGACATAATTACCAATCTGCTGCTTTCATCTCAGTTTTTGGCATTTTATTTAGGATTTATTTTAGTCTGGTTTATTTGCAGCAGTTTCTAACTGCCCTCCAAACTAAGAAATGGTTACCAATGAGTTGTTATATTTTGGCATGCTGGTTTTGGTTGATTGTAAAATTGTTGCAAATATTAAGGGTAAAATTCACGATTACAATTCATGTATTCCTTGTCTATTATTGAGATAACATTCAATGAATTGCAAGATAATTGCGTTGGCATATTCCCTTGTCTTAGAAGCAGTGTGTAGTTTTACCTTTATCTAGTAAAGATATTTAAAAATCATTAAAATAAAACGTATAATAACCATAATAAATCAAACAAGAAAATATTATTTGATGGTGTATTAGCACAAACACTGGATACAAGAAGAACCAGATAGCCTGGCTCTGTCCAAAGGTAACAAGCACCTCTAAAGTGCGTTAATTAAAACTTATCACATCTAGTTTAGTTTAGTGAGCTTTAGAGGTGCTGGTAGGTGGATTTTGGAAGAAGCTGTTTCTCCCCGTCTCCATCTTTTATGCTAAGCTGTAGCTTTATATTTATCGTACAAACAAGATGGTGTCAATTTTCTCATCTAACTCTCGGCAAAAAAGCAAATAGGCATATTTCCCCATAAATTCCCAAAAATGGTTCATTTAAAAGCTATTGGGTTTTGTCTATTTTTGCATTTGTTAGCTCTTTCAAGCTCTGTCGAAGGTGGTGCACCCTCTTTGTCCCCCTCTTAGCACTCATGAACCCACAGATGATGCTGCAGTCCCATCAGCCCCTGCTCATGTGTGCCCATGTGCAGGGGTCTGTTGCAGTCCACTGGACTGCGAATCAACAGGCCAGATATGGGCTGACACCACGGATAAATCCCTACTGTTCTATCAGCATGCCAGCACATTCCTGAGGCACGGCTAAGCCCAAGGAGAGACCCAGCGAGGAAGCATTTGATCACTTGCCACTGTCCCCTAACAGAGAGAGAGAGGCCACAGCAGTTTGGCAAAACCTTTAAGCACCCTCAAAGCTGAAACAAAGTTTTTAGTTATGAAGCTCTGCCTGCTTCTTTATCTTTGGAGAATTTCTTTAAAGCTATCATGATTGTTTTTTTGTGGGCACTCGGAGGCAGCGGAACAATCTGAAAACACAACATTGACATATCATAACCTTATAAAGTTATGTCAAACATGTTAGCAAACACTTGCTTATTCACACATCCAACAGACATGGAGCCACTTCTGATGTTGCTTTGAGAGCGTTTTATGTATATTTACTATTATTGGATTATTATTCATGCATTATCATTTTATCAGTATGTTATCTTGCTTGAGCTTCTTAAAGTGCAGACACTTTGCTGCTTGCTCCTGCCTCTGCTTGCATATTTCTTTTTTTTATTGAACACTGACAGATTTACATTTCATGACAGTTTCAAATGAAGGTACAATAATCCATCATACAATACAAAGCAGGAATGCACATACATAGACATACAGTTAGACAATAAAGATCTATTCTCCCCAAGCCAACCCATAGAGCCCTACTGTTATTGTACTCAGACAATCAGACCCCAAGTCAGTTGTAAATGGACCCCAGACTTTATGAAACTGAAACGGTTCCTCTCTCAGATAGAAGCTAAGGGCTTCGAGGGGCATAAACTCCAGTACACTGCATATCCACTGGGCAACGCTAGGGGGTTCCTCTGACACCCATTTCAATAAAATACATCTTCTAGCACAGAAGAGCAGCATTTTAAGACGTTTTAGCTGATTAGAAGGAATATCTGGAGGATGGTCTATACCAAGAATAGAGAATAAGGGAGAGATGTTCAGTGCCTGTCCTATTATGTCATTAATTTCTTTACGAACAGCTTCCCAAAATTTGTGAATATGTACACAGTCCAATACACAGTGGACATATGAACTTTCCTCAATCTTACACTTAACGCAAAACTTTGATAAGTCCGGGTTCATTCTGTTCCTCTTGAGTGGAGTGATATGTAGTCTGTGATTAATCCGAAATTGCAGTTCCTTGGCCTTATGAGTGGTGAGACACTAGCTGCGGGCTGAGCGCAGCATATCAGTCATCTCATGAACAGCCCAGGCAATATAATGATGTAGGCTAGTTTCTACAGACACAGACTGCTGCGTGATAAACATACAAAGTATTTCCGCAGGCTATGGCAACACACATTGACATATATAAAATGGACCAACAGATCCCGTTGCCCTGGACGGAGACCAGTGAAGGATATTAGAAGCAATTTTCCGGTGAGCGCTGAGCGTTACTGCGCAGCCTCCAAATGAGCTTGAAAACGTAGATGTGAGGTGAGCAACCTGTCTGAAAGTTGTAAGTCTTCTGGTAGCTGTGCCAAGAGAAATCTCAATCATTCCCAATCTTGCAGAGACTGAGAGCGTAGGTATATGTAAGGAGATAACATAGGCACAGGCTAATTATTGCTAACTAAAATGCTAGTTAACATTACTAATTAAACTTAAACAGCTAAGTGAGTCGAAACTGCAAGCTTCTCCTGTACTATACGGTAATTTCTCTACTGTGCGACAGTAAGTCGCTTGGTTATGACACAATCGTTTCATATTTTTACAAAAACGCCTCCTACGGAGCCATAATGTGAAGTACAAGGTAATGGAGAATTTTATACAGTGTTGTTGTTGTGAACAATGGACAAATAGAGTCTTTAAACGCTTCAGATGTAAACTTATTCGCTGTCAAAGTGGCGCCAAAATGAATGGCAGTCAATGGAATGCTAACGGGAGGTGATGGCTTGTTAGCATCAAAATGGCGCCATAGAAGGTACGGGTTCCGAGGAGAAGCTTACCCCCTTGGCAACACACAGCAACACAGTATCCCAAGCAGGGCCTGAAGTTAACTTTTTTTGACCACCAGCCACGGTGGCCAATGACTTTTTACCAGCCAGTATTTTTTCTAGGAACCTTACCAAAAAAGCTCAGGATGCTGCAAATGTTGGTATAATATGAAAATGGCTGGTGGGTTTAAGACAAAAAATAATTTATTGAATGAATCGAATATGAGCATATCTGTCACTGTCAGTGGCTTGTTTATCTTGACATTGTTAGTTAATTTCCTATCCTGGCCTGACACACACACACACACACACACACACACACACACACACACACACACACACACACACACACACACACACACACACACACACATCTGAATCTGAATCACGTCTGAATCACTCAATTCTCATTGGCTACCTGCCAATCAGGTAGATTGACAGGGTTACCCGCCAATTGCAAAATTCACCCGCATTTGGCTGGTGGTCGGGTGTTAATTTCATGCCCTGATCCCAAGCCACTTCTACATCAATAAGCAACAATTAGAAACATATTGGGAATAGCATTATCAATAGCATTAATCACATCGAGTATCAATGTCACTGCCGTGCTCTCTCCTAGTTTCTGCATCGTTTGTCGTTGTGGCTTTCAGCAGCGGAGCGATTGTTTGGGCAAAGAAAGTCTCTACGTCTTCAGGCATGTCAAAACCTTCTCGCTTACCTTGAAAAGTCACCTGTAGCTTTGCAGTGGGTAGCAGGCCATACCGTACACCAGGGAGATCCTTCATCTTCGCTTTAAAGGAATACGCCACTGTTTGTTGAAATAGGGTTATTCACCGTCTCCTCTATATTTATATAGGTGGGCAAATGAATGGTTCTGCGGCCAGCGCAAAGTCAGTGTTCCTGGGTTGCTGGACAACCAAATGCTGCTGCCCTGACTGAGCTCCGCGGGGCTCGGCGGGCCGTGACTTTACGCCGGCCGCAGAGCCCCGCGGGCTGCCGATATCTCTGTGCCCGAGTAGCAGTGCTTCGGCTGTAGCCTACTTCCACCCAATATAGTCCCAAGTAAATATCTACCTAGGAAATCGTCTAGTCTTAATCTGTGTTGTATCTGCATTGCTATTTTTACTCGTTGTGAATACGCAGGCCACAAGAAGTAATTAGGTTTTGATTTTGTTGTTGTTGGGTCACTTTTACTCACGACATGCTAACGGCAACAAAGGATTCCATTCGTTACGCTAAGCTAAGCTAGTGGTGGCGGCGCCGGACTAAGACAATGCATGCACTGAGACAAAAATGCGTTTGCAAACCTACGGCGAATAATCCTATTTCAACAAACGGTGGCGTATTCCTTTAACATCCTTGAAAGCAGCCCTCTGACGAGCAACGTCTGGAGGTCAATCCTGAAAAATATGCACCCTGTGCTTGCGAAAATACAGCTTGCCCTTCTCCCGTGATAGTTGAAGTATTTCACGTCTGACCTGGTTGTGATGCACCCGCACGATGATCGGCCGGGGGGGTCACTTGGGGTTTAGGCACCAGGCTTCTACGAGCCTGATCACAGATGGGCAGTTGATTTGGCTGGATGGGCATTCCCAGGGTCTCGCTGAAAAAGTCCTCCATAAATGCTGTCACCTGTGGTCCCTCAGTATCCTCCGGGATGCCTATCACTCGTAGGTTTTGGCGGCGGCCCAGATCCTCTAGCCTCTCATATAGGGTAGCATTGTGCTTAGCCAGTTTGGCACAGAGGCTTTCCAAAATCAACATCTCTCTGCGAGGTTTCAACATCTTCCAGGCGGCCCCCAATTGATAGTACAGTTGATTGCAGAGTGTTAATAGAAGTGTGAGTTTCTTCTCTGAACTTTTCAATTAGGCTAATCACGTAGGTTCAGGATAGTCATCCTTGTTAGCGCTCCCTACATTGCCACCGTTGCTTTTACTCGGAGTTCCACGGTCAGGGGTGTTTCTCTTTGACTTAGGCATTTCACAAGAAATATGCAATGTTATAATAAGCCTATTATGACGAATCTGCAGTCACAAAATATAAAGTTTGCATAAAATTATTGTCGAAAGTTTGAGGCGCAGGTCTGGGACACGTCTACTCTCTATCCATGCTCAGCAGCGCCCCCTTGCTTGCATATTTCTGCTGATAATCTTGCTTTTCCTCTGTGAGAAACTATAAGCAGCGGCTCCTGGTGAAACGGAGCCCACACACAATAAGGGGCACACCCTGGACTTGATTATCTCCAAGGGTCTGAACATTTCCAAGGTTGTGGTGACTGATGTTGCTCTCTCTCTGCTTTTTTTGATAGCGCTGCAAACCCTTGGTGTTCTCTCAATGAGCTTCATGAGGTAGTCACCTGAAATGGTTTTCACTTCACAGGTGTGCTTTGTCAGGGTTAATTAGTGGAATTTTTTCCCTTATTAATAAAAAAGCAAAGGGTGGCTACTTTGAGGAATCTAAAATATAAGACATGTTTTCAGTTATTTCACACTTTTTTGTTAAGTACATCATTCCATATGTGTTCATTCATAGTTTTGATGCCTTCAGTGAGAATCTACAATGTAAATAGTCATGAAAATAAAAAAGGAAACGCATTGGAGGAGAAGGTGTGTCCAAACTTTTGGCCTGTACTGTACATGCTTCCACTCACTCAGATTATGGAAAACAACAAAATAAGTTACCATAGTTATGCGGACGACACACAAATTTACATAACCTTATCGCCAGGGGACTATAGTCCAAAACGAAAACTGACTAAGTGCATTGAACAAATTAACGACTGGATGTGCCAGAACTTTCTTGAATTAAATGAAGAAATACTGAGGTGGGTGTTTTTGGAGTAAAAGAGGAATGATTAAAAGTCAGCGCTCAGCTTCAAACGACAATGTTAAAAACAACAGACAAAGCCAGAAATCTTGGTGTAGTCATGGACTCAGACCTGAATTTCAACAGCCACACTAAGACAATTACAAAGTCAGCCTATTATCACCTTAAGAATATATCAAGGGTTAAAGGACTTATGTCTCAGCAGGATTTGGAAAAACTTGTCCATGCTTTTATCTTCAGTAGACTTGACTACTGTAACGGTGTCTTTACAGGTCTCCCTAAAAAAAATCAATCAGACAGCTGCAGCTGATTCAGAACGCTGCTGCTCGAGTCCTCACTAAGACCAAGAAAGTGGATCACTTCTTCATCAAATGTACATACAATACACATAACACAACATACAAATATATAGTATACAGTACAATTTACAATAGTGCAAAAGGGCAGGTAGCAGCGCATACGTTGTAGTTGTATTAACCTCTTTGAAACTACCATAAGCCGCTGAGAGGCTGGGAGCAATCAACACCTGTATGACGCACCGTTTGAATAATCCAGTTCAACTCTGGGATATGCGCTTAGTGTCCAGTCCAAAACAAGAATAAGCAAAAATGACAAAATCCAGTTACACATGAAAATGAACGTGTGAAAGTAAACGTGGATGCGGTGAAATTTGCGTTTGCGGTCAACAGAAATTGTAAGAACCCAAACTCACCTCCTCTCTATCTTCCGTCATGCAGGTGCACCGTTGTAGAGTATTTAGACAATGATTATTGTCAGACCAACCCCTGTTGTTTGTGCAATATTTGTATTCTTCTCTAAATGTTTTTATAGTAAGTGCTTTTTTGCACTTCGTCTTTTTTATTATTTGTATTTTGTTTTATATATTTGTATATAATTCCTTTCTCCCTGTTGTTTCTTGTGAGTAGTAACTGTTGTAGGCTTGTCCCAAGAGTTTCATTTGTCTAGTTCCTGTGCAGATTTAAAATAAATTACTTTGAACCTTTGAAACCAGGACACAATGTTGTGTATAACTAGTTAATGTTTATTGAAATACCTTATCCTGGTCCAGTTTGACTCCCTGCTGAGAACAAGCATGAATTATGAAATAAAGTCCAGTTTCTTCTTACCTTAGTCTGTTGATATAACAAAATAATTCACAGAAAAAAAACTTTACATTGACCGATTCTTCAACCAGTGAGGTGCTTAATCACGTTTTATATTAATGTTGACAGAGACAGTGCCTCAGGAGTTTCTCTGAAAGTTTGATGAGTCATGAAAAACAGAGAACAGGAGGCCAACAGAACATTATGAAATATTTAATTTCAACCAGAATTTTACAATAACTCCAACCAATACAACCCAAACCCTGTGGTGCTCCTGGTGGAGTTTAAGAACCCAGACGCTCAACAGTGTCACAAAGTTTCTGTGCACTGAACAGAAAAACTACAAAAAACACACAACAGCAAACTACAATCACTGTATGGCAGGTTTGTGTGTGTGTGTGTGTGTGTGTGTGTGTGTGTGTGTGTGTGTGTGTGTGTGTGTGTGTGAATAGACCTTGATTCAACTCACTGTGATACAAGACCCTTTTCTTTTGCAGTATGGATATTTTGAGAGTTTATAAATTTCTCCAGGATTGCACAACATTCTTGTACGGCTCACACTAACCAATAATGTCAAGAGGAAGGAAAAAAAAGAGTCAATTTTCACTTTAAAGAGAGGGGGTAAGACAATCTGAGTAGAAAATAAAGGTCCCTTTATAAATTACATTTTCTGTGGTGGTGATACTGTATGTTACAGATAGGTTTGGACTGGGGAACTTTAACACATATCTGTGATAAATGGGGTTGAAATGTATTAAAGAAAACTTAACAGTTACACAGCATGAATATATACAATGTTTAAAAATCTATTCAACAAAAGGGTTGCATGCATTTAGACCAGTGGTTCCCAACTACTGGTCTAAATGCATGCAAGTTGGATCCTTTAGCCATGAAATGATTAAAGGAATAGTTTAACATTTTGGGAGATACAAATTTGCTGTCTTATAGAGACTTGAGATGAGAAGATCAACACCGCTCTCATATCTGTACACTAAATATGAAGCTACCTTGGACAGTTAGCTCAACATGAAGACTGGAAACAGCTAGCCTGGCCTAGTTTTACCCGGTAGGCAATTTGTTAATGTTTAACCGGGGACCGGGTCCGGCTTTGGGATTTATCAGTGCACAGCACAGTTAGGCTACGGATATTACAGAGCCATGGTCGAGGTCATAGATTCTAATTTGCACCAACCTCAGTCAGATGAAGGATTAATGTGTCAGGCAGATTAGACTAACATATTCAACTAAACAACCCCTCCACTCTCTCTGCAACTAGGCGATGGCAGGTCAAAGGGGCTTGTTTTTTGGTCATTTTTGTAACAAGGGTGATGGCATCCCCCCTCACATCACGTACTTGTTTTACCATGTCTGGCCTCCGGGACTATGTTTTTTTATCAACATAATGACGAAACATTAATAAACGAATGGGATGCATTGGTTTTCCTCGGTTTATACATTTCTCTTCAAAAAGTAATTGGCAAAAGAAATTAGTAGTATAGTAATGTAGTTTCTAGGAGACAGGGTTGCCTGAGTAGACTGCTTCATTCTAAGGGGTCAAAACACAAAAAGGCTACTGGTAGAGATACAAGACAAAGGACGCTGTGTTAAGTTAGAGCCATTTGACTTACTGGGGCTGTGTGTAAGCGTTAAAGGGTAATTAAAACCATATTTATTAACTTCTGAATGTCTCACAATCTCCTGTATTATGGGGAGCATTACTGGCGAGAGTGGATTAGTGGAGTCTGGAATTCCTCACATACAGAGCAGAGCTCCCACCCTGCCCTCGACCCCCTGCCCACCGCTACACACCCTCACTCCAGGGTGTGAGGGAGTGAAGGTTTTGTTGGAAACATGTGCTTTCTGCTTTATTTCGAATCCTGTAAATCTACTTTTTGGAAAGAGATGTTGCTTTTGAATATTTCCGATGTAGTCTTTTACCCCTGCTAGCAGCGTGGCTCTATGTCCAGACTGAAATATCTCAACAACTATAGGAGGGAATGCCATGTTAATGACATTCCCATTAGTCTCGTACTTTGTTGAGTGAATTATCATGTTTTATCAAACATGTTACGGTCATTAACCTCGGTCACTGTGCTCGCACTCACTACAGACAAGCAGCATCCCTTCTTCTCGGTTGAATTTCAATCTTACTGTGCCATGAGGGTAAAGACCCACTGAAATGGTGGTGGAGCAAAGTTAATATTGTATTAAACACTTTGCAAGGCATTGTGGAATTCCCGGCAACGTAGGACTGACCAGCAATACAAAAAAGGAGTTTCAAAAGTTGAACATTTCAAACTTTAAAGAAAATTAGGGTGAACTTTGCCTGCTGGTTACACAGTATTTTGCCAAAAAACTGACATCAAGCAATGCAGTAGTGGGTCAGGAAGTCAACAAGCTACTCACTGCCACATTCTTTGGAAATGTGAACAAAGGTTTTGCCAGCTGAAATCCATCATCTCTCACTAGGATATTGCTCTGCTAGCTACCCACACTAACGCTAAACCAAAATCACATTTGATTGGAAACATTTATGTTACTGCACAGAGTTCAAGATGGGTCATCAAACATATTTTTTTGTTTTACAGAAAGAGGAATTTTGATAAAAGATAAGATAAGATAAAAATTTTCAACACATATAGCATGTAACAAGAGAAACATGAACAATTAACACAGGGAGTGGATTAGAACTTGGAAAATGTATTTGTCATTTTACGGACTTCAGTCATTGCGGTGTCTAATGACACGTTCATGTCATATCGGAGTTGTCGTAATTACGAGTATCCGACTGGTAAACAGTGTTCACGTCAATATCAAAGTGGTAATTTCGACTGAGAAACTCCGGCCTCCGGGACTTGACACTAGGGCTGGGCAATATGTAGAAAATCAAATATCACATTTTTTGGACCAAAGAAACCAAAGCAAACATTGGGGGAATGTCTGAAATTTTTAATTTTGAGTTGCAGAAACATGTTTTTTTTTTTGCTTTTCTATGCAGAGGTTGCAGTGCGAGGGGTTGTGCATTAGTGCCAAACACACAAACCACCCACCTGATGTCTAACTATATCAAAACATGATTGTCATTCTACACTGACAGCCCCTCGGTCACTCACAGTGAGGTTTCCAACCTCCCTGGACTGAACCACAGCAATGTATTTATTTTTTTGTTAGGTACTGACCAACAGAAAGTCAAAAAAAAAAAAGAACACTTATAGGGACTGTACTTTTTAATATTGTATTAAATAATTAATTGTTTTGTATACAAGTGATGTATTGACTCCATTTCCTGCAAAACATCTCTGTAGGTTTCAAAATTCACTAGATGTGTCCAAAAATCCCAACCAAACTTGATCCAAACACATTTTTCCATCTGCAGAGTTCAGGCATTGAAACATTCAGTCATATCATTTAGTCATTACATGCATTTATTTGAGAGGAACAAATTTCGCCATACATATCTTTGTGATTACCAGCACATTTCAATTAAGTTAACAAATTATTATTAAAAATTTCTAAAAATTAAAGCATAACAAACAGCGGGGGCAAACTATCGCTTGGGTGAAGAGGAGCAGGAGGGTTGAATGCTGCTCCTTTTAAGAAGGAAAAAAAAATAAAAAATACAACACACCTGCCCGTATCTGCTTCAGGAAATAATCAAAGCAGCTCTCTTCACGAACATACATGAAGTTGACATTTCGTGTGAAGTTTCTTCCTAAATCCTTGCTTGGGAAAATTCAGGACAGAAGTTGTATTTGAGCAGAGACATCAGCGCCTGCAGTGTGTTGTATACGATGTTGTTTAGACTGTGGTATCCTTTCACTTCTGTCTCCTCTGTGAGAAAACAACACAACCACCACTGCCACCTTGTGGCCACAGCCTCACCCAGCACAGTAGTGTTGAAACAACCAGGACTTTGATGAGAACCAATGTTTGCTGAATTCGTGCGTTTGCTTTCATTACTGCACCCCGACTGCTATAGTCAACCATTCAACCATATTTACCTTTTCTTCCAACACAGATTACCTTTCCCTCCCCCTAAAAAACAAAACTAAATATTTGCTCTAGTTTGAATCTGAAATATACATCAACAAAATGGGGTTCATCTTTAAAAGCAACCCCCAAAATGGAAAAGAAAAAAGATAAAATGAGGATGGAGGTGAAGAAAAAAAAAGGGGGAAAAGTAAATCAGAAAAGGCTCATATAGCTATAAAATAAATAGAAAATAAGTGATTTCTCAAAGCAGCCCAAAAGAAAAAACAAAGACTGAACCTGAAGTGGTGAGTTTTGAAGGCAACATGAATGATGAGCTGGAGCGGGGAGATGGCAGAAAGTATCAGTGAAAGACTGAGGGACAGGAGGAAGGAGGGGGGAAATGTCGACAGAGACCGAGCTGCTTTTCTTGAAAGAGTTTGACACAACAATGACTGGTCGAACAAAGCAAAAATAGTGTCTGAGCGTTGTAGAGAATCAAGGAAAAAAAAAAGATGTAAATAACTCAACCAAAAGCAGACATCTTGCTTTCTGACATTCGCAGACATTCTGGTTTTTTTTCCCCAGCTGGGAGCAAAATTACCGACTTCAAAAAGCTTTCTTTTTTTTTGTTGCAGCGGAGGCAGGCGGAGAGACAGTTGCAGCTCCTCCACATCAGATCTGAGAAGACTGACCGGAGGGGGACGCTGATTCCTGAGGGGCCAAAGTGAGCAGAGGAGGAGAAAACACAGAGAGGGAAGTCACTTTGGCAGAGGTCCCTTAAAAGTTCTTCTTTCCCAGAAGGGAGAGAAATGGTCAGGAGTTGGGAACTGACATAAAACGTTGACATTTTAACAGACACGTTAACATCTTCAGCTTCCTCGGATATAAAAGCCTTTGATAGTGACCTACATCCACCTCTAGAACAAGTGTTTAAAGCCAGCAGGTCCGCTCAGTAGGGCCCGTCAATGCTATTTTGTCTTGTGAATGTGCCATCAACCCCACTTTTCTCATTATCACTGTTATGTCTTTGTGTATGTGTTATGACAAAAAAAAAAAAAAATAATATATATATATATAGAATTGCTAGTTATTCCTCCAACTACAGTGGAAATCTACACAAGAGAGCAACAGGAGGGCTGTGAGAAAGGTCTGTGTTCCGTCTTTGGTTAGTGTTTAACCCCCCAGCTCTCTTCTGTCTCACTCACAGGCGTCTGCTTGTCTATAAAGATTGCAGATTGACGAAATGTAGTGATAACAGAGTGATTTTATTTCTCTTTTTTTTTTCCTCTCTCTCTTCTGCATAATATGCATATGTAACTGTTTCTGTGGTTGACGTAGTGTGGATGTAGAGGGCATCTTTTTTGTCACAGCAAAGCTCCAGAAGTCGATTTTGTATTTATTTGTTTCTTTCTCTAATTTGCTTGTATTTTCAGAGCTTTGACTGTTAATACCGGGTCTTTTGTCCTTTATGGAAAGGTTGTGTGGATGGTAAAGTCAAAGAAAAGACAAAAACATTGCAGGGCAACTTGTCATGTAGTAGAGCCAGACAAACTATCGACGGTGCCGTTTTCTCCCGTTCTCGCCGTCCCTCTGAAAGTAGAAGACATGAGATTCATCAATCCTGAATTTAGCAGAGAACATTTGTAAAACCAAACTCAAAGCTAACCTAATGATCAATGATCCTCAAGAATCTCCTTCTCAATCTGTGCACACTGTTGTGTCTGAAGGAAGCCATTTCAGTGCTTTTTTGCAGCAGGTTTTGCCATTAAAATGCTACTTTGGCTGCACAAATACATTCAAAACTCAATTACCTTCTGAGGATGCTGCCGGCCTTACACCTCGTCTATACTGGCCACAGAGCAGCAGCAGCACTCGCAGTCCTCCGTCAGAGTCTATACTAGCTGTGTTCACTGCGGTGCAATTACAAGTGTTTGCAACTCTATTTTGATTTTATTATTTTATAATAATATTTAATTTAAAAACACCAGAGCATTTCTTTCAGGGACATTTGGCAGGTTTACTACAAGTCTAAAGTAGCTTAAGACTTTAAGGAAAGATGCGTTTATTTAGTGTCCCAGAGCCTTTCAAACACAGCTGCAATTCAAAGTTTTATGGAGAGGAAATGCATTAGAATATTTGGGAACACAATGAAGAGTAAAATATAATCTCTACAAACAAGGTTATAGGGATACACTGGTTATTGTCTTGTTGTCAAGAATGTACAAAAATATCCATTAAAAAAATGTCTTTGAGTCGCATCAGCTTCAAACTTGAACTATTTGGTAAAATCTTTCCCCAGTTTTCTTTTCTTTACCGATTACAAGTTAATTTATGTTTATGAATAACCAATAAATCCTATGATTTCAATACCGTTTTGTTTTAATGATATAACAAATTTCAGCTTGACATTCAGAATCAAATTAGAAAACACATTTGAAGTAAAATAAAAAAAACAAAGCTATCAATATTTTAGGAAGTTTCCTAACTTCTTTTTTTTCTCAACTCTCATAAGTTATTAAGTGGTAAGGATTGAACCATGGTTTCACAGTGGAGTCTTAACTGTAAAGCCCAATATTAGAGCGGGTTTGTTCAACTGCAGCGATGTTCCATTAACTTGTCATATTTTTTACTTGCTAGGGGCCTTTAAGAAACTCACCTGGTTAATTTTCAAAACCATTCCACACCGGCTACCTGTACGATTGTCAGCCTCGGTGTATACAGCGCATTCGGAATGTGTGTCTCAGTCAGGGTTATTACTGCAGTTTACGGCCTTCTTGCCTGTTTACGGCTTACAGTCAGCTTTGTGCGTTAGCTAGCCAACAGTTTGCAAGGCTGCGGTAGAGATGCATGCCCAAAAGAAAAGCCCATATCTCTGGTCGAAAGGAGAAACACACCTACTTTGAAACATTATGTTACACTTGGATATCAACAGGTTTTTGGATATGCGCAAACATCGCAATGTCAACGTTTTACAAGAAGGTGGTTGAAGGAATGAAAGAGGGAGGCTGTGTTTGTACGGTCGAACAAGTCTGCCACCGGTGGAAAACTTTGCATGGCTGCATGTAAACATGAATATTACTGAAATATTCACTTTCATTAGACATGTAAAAAGCTTAGTGTGAATATTGTCTTTTTCGTTATAAGCAGAAAAACCAGAATAATATGTGCATGTAAACAGTCTGTGAGTGATCATTGTGATATTGTTTCAGGAAAGAAAGGTAGTTTCATTATAGAAGGGAAGAAGTGGCTTGAATTGTTGAAATTAGTTTTTATTTGATGGAGTTTTATATTCAGACCTAGTTGTTCAGCATGAAGAAGACAAAGTGCTTTCGAAGAAGTAGCTTCTGCAAGTTGACGTCAACAATATGATGATGAATCTATTTCTGCTTGTGATTTGTGTTCATCTATTGTGTGTGTGTGTGTGTGTGTGTGTACACACACACACACACACATATATATAAAAACAAATGGTTTACCTCAAAACCTCATGGTGCACCTCATGGTGCGTCTCTCCCCGTCTCCAAACTGGCTTCTAGCAGCAGCTCCTCCAGGTCTTGTCCACAGCTGACACTCACTACACAATGGACACATCACACACATTACCAAACAGGATTTTCACACCTAAAACCAACTTAATATATAAAAAAAAAATCAGCAGAGATCAGTGGTTACAGTGACTCACCGTGCTCCATCACACAGCTGCCGGGCTTGGGGCTTTCGGCGTCCAGAAGATGGAGGGAGAACTCAGGCTTCAGGCCGTTGGGTAAAGCTGAACCGACTATCTCCTCCTCCGGATCCTCGGCAAAACACTCGTCTTCATCTGCAGAGCTCTCATCGGGTGAATCCTCGTCTTTGACTGGGGAGACAGACTCGGTCGAGGCTGGTTCGGGACTCTTTGAGGCTTCTCCTGCTGGAGGATTTAACTCCTGAGCTCCACCTTGAGTGACAGATGGTTCCTGTTGATCAGTCTGGATAGAGAGAACAGGCTCTGTTGCCTGTTCATCTGCCTCCGTTTGCTTTGGACACGGTTCCTCTTGGGTTGGCTGGCTGTCCTCTTTCTCTGTTAAACTGGGTTTTTCATTTTCTGACAAGTCGGCTGGCGCTTCCTGCTTCTCCTCTTTTGGAAGGGCCTCCTCTTCTTCTGTTTGGTTTGGTAACTGGCTCTCCTCTGATGCAGTTGATAGCTCATCCTGTAGCTGTTCAAGAGCAATTGTTAACGGCTGCTGCGATTGTTCTGCAGGGATACTAGTCTGGGTTTGACTAAAATCTTCTATAAGACCTTCCTCCTCCTCTCCTTCCTTCTTTTCCTCAACACAAGTGGGCTTGGGTTGGGGGCTTTTAATGCTCTCCATTACCTCCTTAGTGAGCTGAAATGCTACAGCCTGCGCAGATGAGGAGTTTGATGGCAGGACTAGTGCTTGTTGACTTGGATCTGTCAATTCTGGGTCTAAAGTGCTAGCTGTCGCATCCTCTGTGGGTTGACTTGTAGACTGTGGCTCTAGTGTAGTATTTACTGCGGACTCTAAGTGTGCTACAGGACTCTGATCTTTGAGTTTACAGTCTGTTGACGGAGCAGCTGAGCTCTCCTTCAAGTCCGCCTGTGTCAGTTGTGTTTGTGTAGGTGTTTGAGATGAGGGCGGTGGCCACGTCGGCTGTGTCGTGGGTGCGCTCCCGTCTACCGGCTTCTTTGAGGCCTCTTTAGCCTGGCTGGGAGCTGCCGGTGCACTCATCTGGAATTGTAGCTGCTCAGGGGGGCTCTCCACCCGAGTTACCATGAAGATCTTGTGACCCCTCCCTGGACTAGAGACAGATATACAGCGACCAGGAGATGGAGGGGTGCCACGAGGAACTGCAGATTCTGTGACGGTGATGCCGGAAATGACACTCGGGCTGCCAGTAGGTGAGGCAGACAGGGTTGAGGATGTACACGAGGCACTGAGGAAGGGCTGTGCAACCCCTGTCTGGATTTGAGGAGCAGTCTGATTTAAGCGAGGGGAGGAGTTTGACGTGGAAGAGGACTTTGTTACCACCTCCTCATCCTCCTCATCCTCAGTGTCTGAGTCCGACTCCAGGATCATTTCAGGAATGGTAGTCTCATTGCTGTCTCCTGACTCGCTGCTTGTTTGTCCTTCATTTCCTGGCGTTTCACATTTTTCTTCTACCTCTTTCCCCCCTTTGTCCCCTCTCTCCTCTGCTGCTGGTTCTTCCTCCTCTTCTTCTGTGGTCCCATCCTCTGTGGCGATTTCAGCCATGGATGCTGACTGCCTCATCTTCTGCTCTGTTTCCTCCTTCTCCTTAGCCAGGATGAAGTTCCTCTTGCAGCCATTCTGGATCTCAGCCAGCAGGGCGCGCTGGGTCTCAATGAAGCTCTTTACCTGAAAGACAAAAAAGCACGTCCCAAACATGGATATAAACCCCAAGAATTTCAGAATAAACACAACTAAATTAAAGCAATCCCTACAATCTCTTTTGAGTCAGTACTTTTCTTCAGGCTGCTGTTTCTCTCTCTCCTCTCATTTCCTGTCATCTCTCCACTGTTAGCTATTTAATAAAGGCATGATTCAATGCTCCGAAGAATCATAAAAAAAGGCTAAAGCTAGTGTTATTCTGTATTTTAATAATGGTCAACAAAGCCAATGAAAAATGTAATTAGTTGCATTAGTCCATCTCTCTGTAGCACTCAGAACGAAGGCCATTCATTCCTGAAAAAACAGGTCATATAAAATAAATAGTTTCATTAAAAAAAAAATTCTAAAAATTCCTAAAAACAGCTGGGCACTGTTGTTCTAAGCAAAAGTTACTCAAACAGGAGTAAATTGTGCATCTTATGGGGATAATTTTAATTGTTATGGTGCTCTCTTGAGTATTTGCAACAGCAGGACAGTGTATTGGGGATTTACTCAGCCCTGAACCATCTGCCTTACGGACACAAAGAATGAATGCATACATGAAGATTTTGTGTACTGGTTGTGAAAACAAATATCCCTCGGGACAATAAATTTAAATCTACTCAATCTAAACTAGTGTTGATTATCAGTGGTGCGCGGATGTGTTTTTAACAGTCTTGGGACAACAATAGAGCACAGCGGAATAAGATATGTCAGGCTTTGATTAAAGAGGTCAAGTTTTGGTATTTTTCCATGGGATTTGACAAAAAAAAAAAAAAAAAAAAAAGATATCACCAGACTTATTCTTTTGTAATCTGCCCATTTCTGCGAGGATCAGGTCAGTGGACAGCCAAGAATGTATGATTGCGTCAACCATACATGCATCACAAGCGCATATGCAGGCACCAAATGTAGGGTAAAGAGAAATCCATGCATTATTAGTCTCTTTACTTCCTCTCCTCTATCCCCTTCCCCATGCCTCGTCTCCATGCTCACAGTTTCTTTCTTGGGCTCCCGGTCAAGGTCGAGACGCAGCAGAGACGTGTTGACTTTTAGGGCGAGTGAAAGGGCCATCAGTCCACCTGTCTTGATCTCATTCTCTCGAAGGTCCAGGCGCAGCAGTCTGGGGCTCTCAGCGATGAATTCAGCCACAGCCACAGCTCCTATAGCACAGATAAAAAAGAAACAGGAGTCTAAAAAAGACAGCAAGACAGCAAAAATCCTCCAAAAAAAAAAAAAAGTTATAGTTCCCACCTTCACAGGACAGTTTGGTGGAAGCGAGGCCCAGTCTGAGCACAGAGCGGTTCCCAATCAGTCCGTCTTTCAGCTTGTGGACTCCTTCGTTACCCACAGAGTTATGGCCGAGGTTCAGAGTCTCCAGACTCTGGGTGCATGGCTGAGGGAGGCAGAGAAACAACAGAGATATTATGTTTAATAGTTTTTTTTAGTTTTTTATTAAATACAACTGAGTGTTTCTTTTAGCAATGGGAGAGTGCAGTTAAGTCTTAATAGCTGGCGTGCCAAAGCTGTGCTTGGGGTGGTTTGAGACCTAAAACATGCAGTTTTATTTATGTTAACATCTTTTTCATTATGTAAGAAATCTCTATTTCTTTTGTTATTTTGTCAGTGTACAGGCATTTTTCCTCTCTCTTTTTCTGGCAATGGCGATCAAGTAGACTGTGGTTATATCTGGGGTTATGAATCAGGCAGTCATGGGATGTCTTTTTATCTGCATGAGGGTTTTAGGACATTAGATGAACAATACAGACATATTGCAGACTGAACCAGTAAATAATATCAGTAACTGTTTATCCACAAACATATGCATCACTGATAAATGGAATGAAAGTTGTGTGTTACAGTGACATATGTTAAAACCACAACAGCACAATTTGTTCATAAATCTTCACTTAATCACACCACTGTTTTTTTATTTAAGGACAACTCTTTTCTGTGAAAAATATGATTAAAATTAAAGCTAAATTCAGGGTTATCAGCTCGTCAAACATGAGCAACATGCAAGCTTCACTATAACACTGCTCATATTGAACAAAAAGGAGTTATGGTCATTACAGTAGTAAAAATAATAATCTCATAAAACAGTAATGTGAGCAAGAAACAGCCTGCAGATTATATATTATAGTAACTCAATAATAGTATTTATGCTTTTTTTGTAAACAATTTTATGTAGTCACAAAACTAAAATTTCCACCTCACGGTTGTATGCTTCGGCCAATCAGTCAGGTTGCAGTTTACATCCATGTCTGTCCAGACTCATATAATATATGTAGGGATGACTTTGAAGGAATTTATTAAAAAGGTATTAAGATAATGTTTTGGCGAAACATGGAGGCTTCATACACACATCTTTAACCAGGCAGCACAGAAGATATATACAATCGCCACAGTTTCAAGATTAGTTTCACCAATTCAGTATCCAACCAACCAACCAAATAAATAAATAAATAAATAAATAAATAAATAAATATAATATATATATATATATATATATATATATATATATATAATCTCCCTTTCTGTTCCTGAGTTATGGCCTTGAATAATGGCCAGAAAAGTGCCTTTGCACATCATTATGATGTCACAGTAAATTTGACCTTTGACCTTTTAGATATAAAATGTCATCACTTCATAATTGTATCCTACTAGACATTTGTGTGAAATGAAAATTAAAATAGAATGCCTCTGGCCACGGCTGTCGCCGGCGCAGAGGCATTAAAAAACAGCAGAAAAAAGGTTTATCTTCCTCTGACAAGACTGAGGCCGTAATGACTAAAACATTGAGTGAACAATTAGTGTGAAGATAATGTCTTGATAGATACGTCTTGAGCTCACATCTGTTCACAGAGCGAAATATGACTGCACAAAATGTAGGCTGCATTTACGAGGTGCCTACGTGGAAATCCAGTCAAACCAGACGTCATTACACCAATTTACGCATTTCAATAATCTCTCACCTACACACCTGTCACATGCAAGTTCCCACAAAGAAATCGGACAGCGATTTCTCAAGTGAAATGCAAATATGAGTCATTCATCTAACAATGAAACAGTTGTTAATCTTATTTGTTTTAGGTCCTTCAGACACTAAAGTGGTTGAAAAGCTTCATGAATAAATCATTTGTTCAAATATTGTCTTTAGCAGATCATCCTTACCCTCTCTCGGTTTTACTGGGTCAACTGTAGCCATTAAATAAACAAAAGTCATACCAGGTGTAGACGAGACTGAGCTACAGTACAACATGTACATGTGGAAGTAAGCTGAGGGCCAGCTGACGAACATGACCAGATAGGAGGAGCAAAGAGGCAAAACAAACAGCAGAGGTCCATTTTGATTGATAATTTGAATTATCCCTGCCTAAGCTGTTATTGACACACTGCCACTGTTTTTCTCTTAAAACCTCTGATAAGTGTGTGTGAGTGTATGTACCAGTGCAGCAGCGAGGTAGCCCATGCCATTGTGTGTGAGCTGGTTGTTCCATAGCACCAAAGTGACGAGACCTTTCCTCTGCTCTTTTAGTCCTTCGCACACGTAGGCCAGACCTGTGATGACAAACAGAGAGACAGAGTTAGTACATTTGTATTTAACTTTAAAATATCCCAGTTTCAACAAAACATAAACATAAAATGTCTAATTCAAGGCGGTCTGATGCATTAGCAACAGCGTGTTTGCATTGCATTTTACAAGCTGTCCTAAAAGCAAAAAACAACCTAATTTACTGTAACAAGTATTATTCTGAAGAAGAGGAAAACAATATATTTAGATGAATTTATCCCTGACCCTGTGTATTTGCATCTGGAAGTGCTCAGTGCTAAAATGAGTTTTGTGTTGTGTGTGCATCTATTAATCAAGTATAGATGGAAAAAATACTGTATGAAACGCAAAGCAAGAAACACATTTTTTTTCAAGACTTGGTTATTTTTAGCTCATTAGTCAGTCTGTTATGCAGACCTCTAAACAGGGATATTTGTTTGGCCACGTAATGCTGTTTAATCCAAATGAATGGCACTATACTGTATTCAGTGGTGACAATTATATAAATATGATAATCTGTCATAAACAAAACAAAAAGGGTAAAATGTAATTCTTTACTGTTCGAGCTGGGAACCAAACAAGTCAGTTAATCATATTCTGAATTTAAATGAAAACCAAATGATCAAACATATGACTGTGGTTGAGCTTAAAACAGCCAACAAGCCTATCATGTTCAACACAGCTAGCAGATGATCTAACTCAATTCATTACCGTCTCTTTGTAAACACAACAACTCTGTGCTGCAGCTGGTAAATTACACCTTCTGAAAATATGAGATTAGGGCCCAGTTGCTTTACTGGTTTGTACTAGTCAGCATGCCACAATACTTTTTGAACACATGCTCATATGCAGACTATTTAATGAGTATTTAATATACCTTGGCACAATATGTGCATTGCTTTTATTCTATTTCTCTTTGTAGTACTTTTGCTGCGATGACCTAATTTCCCCACATTGATCAATAAACTCATCTTATTGGAGTTTGTGAAAGGTACTGAGGGTTTTCTTCAACAAAACAGCCCAACCTTGAGAAAACATACTATAATGAATATAATACAATAATGCTGCAGTCAGTATGTGTGTAGTGTGTGCACTCTATCACTGCTGTGTACCAGAGTCTAGGATGTGGTTGTTGCGCAGGTCCAGGATCTGAATGTTGTAGTTGAACTTCAGCAAGTTTCCAAGTTGGGCCGAGTCCTGCAGGCCATTGAGCTTGTTGTCTGCCAGGTACAACTCCCGCAGGTTCATATTCATCTTCAGAGCTGTAGCTGTCCAGGAAAACAAATTATAATGGAAGGTGGGGGAAGAAGAAAAACAAAATGTTATGAATAGAGGGCTTAACTCTTGGAATAGGAATCTCCAACACTGAAGGCGGGGCTGAAAAGAGAAACCGCTCTGCCCATCTTACCCAGTAACATGAGCGGTCTGCCAGACAGACCAGCGTTCTCCAGGTGGAGGACTGCCAGGCTGCCACTGATTCTGAGTGCTCGTGCAACGAAGGGAGCCGAGTGGTCCAGCAGGGGAGTGTTACGTGCATCGAGATACTGCAGGGAGCTCGTCTGACAGGGAAACACCAACAGAGATACAATTAATTTGGTATGCAGGGAAAACAGTGTGTGCAATGATGTCCTCATTATGTGATAAAAACAATCTTTGTGTTCCTAAGGCCAATAAAATAACACATTTATAAAGGACAGGGAGTATAGTCAAACAAGGTAAAAATGGCCTTTTGAGATGAGATTGTCTTGTGGACTTTATGAAAGTAGATGACCTATAACATCTGGCTAACACACATATAAACAAACATTCTGCTTTGATCTTTAGTCCTAATCCTATAACCTCTTGTTAGATAGATAGATACTTTATTCATCCCGAGGGAAATTTTAGCTGTGATTACACAGTACAGGCCAAAAGTTTGGACACACCTTCTCATTCAATGCGTTTTCTTTATTTTCATGACTATTTACATTGTAGATTCTCACTGAAGGCATCATAACTATGAATGAACACATATGGAATTATGTACTTAACAAAAAAGTGTGAAATAACTGAAAACATGTCTTATATTTTAGATTCCTCAAAGTAGCCACCCTTTGCTTTTTTGATAGCGCTGCAAACCCTTGGTGTTCTCTCAATGAGCTTCATGAGGTAGTCACCTGAAATGGTTTTCACTTCACAGGTGTGCCTTGTCAGGGTTAATTAGTGGAATTTTTTCCCTTATTAATGGGGTTGGGACCATCAGTTGTGTTATGCACAAGTAAGGTTGATACACAGCCGACAGCCCTATTGGACAACTGTTAGAATTCATATTATGGCAAGAACCAATCAGCTAAGTAAAGAGAAACGAGTGGCCATCATTACTTTAACAAATGAAGGTCAGTCAGTCCAGAAAATTGCGCAAAAACTTTGAATGTGTCCCCAAGTGCAGTCGCAAAAACTATCAAGCGCTACAACGAAACTGGCTCACATGAGGACCGCCCCAGGAAAGGAAGACCAAGAGTCACCTCTGCTGCTGAGGATAAGTTCATCCGAGTCACCAGCCTCAGAAATCGCAAGTTAATAGCAGCTCAGATTAGAGACCAGATGAATGCCACACCGAGTTCTAGCAGCAGACACATTTCTAGAACAACTGTTAAGAGGAGACTGCACGAATCCGGCCTTCATGGTCAAATAGCTGCTAAGAAACCACTGCTAAGGAGAGGCAACAAGCAGAAGAGATTTTGTTTGGGCCAAGAAACACAAGGAATGGACATCAGACCAGTGGAAATCTGTGCTTCGGTCTGAGGAGTCCAAATTTGAGATCTTTGGTTCCAACCGCCGTGTCTTTGTGCGACGCAGAAAAGGTGAACGGATGGATTCTACATGCCTGGTTCCCACTGTGAAGCATGGAGAGGAGGTGTGATGGTGTGGGTGTGCTTTGCTGTTGGGAATTTATTTAAAATTGAAGGCATACTGAACCAGCATGGCTACCACAGCATCCTGCAGCAACATGCCATCCCATCCGGTTTGCGTTTAGTTGGACCATCGTTTATTTTTCAACAGGACAATGACCCCAAACACACCTCCAGGCTGTGTAAGGGTGAGCTGGACCGCAGAGTGAAGGCAAAAGGGCCAACAAGTGCTAAGCATCTCTGGGAACTCCTTCAAGACTGTTGGAAAACCATTTCAGGTGACTACCTCTTGAAGCTCATCAAGAGAAGGCCAAGAGTGTGCAAAGCAGTAATAAGAGCAAAGGGTGGCTACTTTGAAGAAACTAGAATATAAGACATGTTTTCAGTTATTTCACACTTTTTTGTTAAGTACATAATTCCACGTGTTCATTCATAGTTTTGATGCCTTCAGTGAGAATCTACAATGTAAATAGTCATGAAAATAAAGGAAACGCATTGAATGAAAAGGTGTGTCCAAACTTTTGGCCTGTACTGTACATGTAGCTACTGTCGTAAACCGATGAACACCAGCTAAGAGCTTCATCAGACTCCATACATAAAACATGATCCTCAAATAAACAAATGTGAATGACAAAGATGACGTGTATGGACACTGTCACCCAGACAAATGCACTTCAATATTGGTTTTCATCTGCTTTATCCCAGGCCTCACCTCAGGGATTCAGGGACAAACACTTGTCAAAGAGTTAGTGTGATAAGATCTTTTGGGCTTTGCTGAAATTAGCTACTGCGACTTTTTATTGACAAGCTACGACACAAACAATCTACAAGCTGGTGTCTCCAGACAGCTCTTTTTTGATCATCAGACACCGGAGGCTTGTAGAAAAGGGAAAGCCTTTTACAAACACTGATCCAAAGAGGAATAAGCTGCTCTCACAGTAACAGTTGTGATTACAAGACAACTGCAGTGCTCATAAATATTTGTAAAAACAGTAATTATATCATTAGTGATTAAGAATTTGTTGTTTTTCCCTCTAGGTGTAGTAATAAAGCAAATCTTAAAAAAAAAAAAAATTTAAATAAATAAATACGCCACAATATTAATAACAAAGGCTGCAAAGTAATTTGTGGTTTGGCAAACATTCCCAGTAGAGACTGAAGTCAAAGATCACCGTAAAGGGCACATGCAAGACTTTGGATGAGCAAGTGAGGAAAAGTCCACCACTATGTCGGAGCGCTGACAGAAGACAGCAGCGCTGCACGACACAAGTTCAGCCAGACATAAAAAAACAAACAGTGGATAGATCAATCTTTGCCCCTGGGCACAAAGCTACAATTACAGAAGTAGAGGAAAATACATGTCAGTGGTATTTGAGACCAAACACCCTATTTGTTGGGCAAACATCACGCATAACATGAAATACTGCACACAGTTTAGTCTTAAGGCTGAAGAACTTTCTCACTTAAGACAACAAACACTCAGATCAGTGTAGTCCACCACACCCTTTTTTATTTTAAAAATAATTACTTTTATTGTTCATCTCTCTCTCAAAACTGCCATCATCCTGTTTATTCTGTCAGAATTCAGCCTGTAATCTTCTTAATACTCCATTATTTATATACTTGTGCTGGAACAGCCTGCTATCAAATATCAAGTTGACAAAAACAAAAAGGACTTTTAAAATGGCATGCCTCTAATGCCATTTTCCTGTTGCGAAGGCACGAGGCACATCTTTACATGCATGAAGGCAATTTTAATTCATTGGACTTTACTCATGTTTCTACTACTTGCACTTTATGGTCTTTGTACTTTTTTAGTTTTTATTATCATATCTATTCTTTTTGTGACACCTAATGCACTGAAGTAACACAAATATGACTTATTTATGTTATTAATGACATTTTCATTTGGCGTTTTTGTTGTATTTAGGTGTATTATGTGGAATCTTAAATTATGGTTTAGTTTGCAGTAATGTAGTTTAGGACTATTGTTTAATTTTGTGTTAACTATTTTAATGTACATGTTAATGTCTTTTACAATGTTGGGAAAAAAAGTGATCATACTTTAAAATGTTGCTCTTTGGAGTGTTTTGTTGATCTATTAATAAATCCTTTCCTATTCCCATCTTGTCCTTTTTCCCTGTACACAATGTTTTCCACTGTAGGGGAGGATGATCTCTCACCTTTCTCATCATGTGAGCTGCAGCCTGCCATCCCCGTGTGCCAATGTGCTTGTTGAAGGAGATGTTGAGATGTGTGGCTGACTCATAGTACTCGATCATGTCAAACAGAGCTGATGCACCCTGAGAAGCACAGACAGAGAATATGAGAGATATATTAACCATTCTGGTATTTCAGATTAAACTCCAACTGTTTCAAACAAATCTCACAGTCGTCACAGTGCCAAAACCCTGAAAGAGAGGTTACATGATATAGTCTGCAGCTACTGTAGTTGCCATGGTAACAGTCCTTCAGAATAGGTGAGACCGGCTGAGGTGTTTAAGCTGCCTCAGGTAGGGGTAAAGAGACATCTGTCTGGGCTACTGTCCACAGCAAATAAAAAGTCAGTGAACATTAAAGTAGTGAACATGTGAAAATGAACCGTGTAACAGCTCTTATCTTCTAGATGTAACAACACTGAATGAAGTCAATTTTAGAGTAGGGCTGCAACTTACAATTATCATTTCAACTATCGATTCATCAATATCAGAAAAGAGTTGAAAATGGGGTAATACATTTCTTTCTTTGTCAGATCAACAGTCCAAAATCCAAAGATATTTAGTTTACGGTCACTTATGACACTGAAAAGCTTTTTAATTCCTCACATACGACAAAGCGAAGCTTGAAAAGCAAATGTTTGCCATTTTTGCTTCAAACGACAAAATAGTTGTCAATGAATTTTCTGTTGCCTGACCCATCAATCATTGTAGCTCTAGATTAATTTCTTCATTAAAAGTGATCTGCAGATTATTTTCATAAATCAGCCAAAAAGAAAATTGGGAAAAATGCCCATCATGATTTCCCAGAGCCTAAAGCTTGATTTATACTATACTATATACTATACTATACCCTCGCTCTATCACCCACTCCCCACACACACACACACGCCGGCTCGACGCACACACCAACGCACGAGTATAAACATCAGGCCACTTATGTAAGCTACGGCGAAAGCTCTGCGTGGAGACTCCGTAGAACCATAAATCAAGCTTAAATCTTTTTGTCTAACCAACAGTTTAAACCCCAAAATAGTCACTTCACTATTATATAAATATATACATTTGAAATATAAGTATAAAAACAGTTAATATATTTTATGTTGAACAAGTAATTAGGTAATTGTCGTTTCAGCTAGGTTCTTGTAGTTATAAATGTGAAGAACAGCATTAATTACAGGCGGAACAATTGTGGCGCATAAAACCCTGTTTGGTAAAGGAGCAGATACAGTAAAGGACTAAAGTGAAATGTCAGGTGATGCAGCCAAAGTACACTCATGTGATCAGAGTGTTATAATCTCATTTTGGTTTTGGTAGTGCTGTGGAGTGCATCCCTTTCATATATTACTAATATACTGACTATGTAAAAGGAGTTGATGAAACTGAGTGGTGAATGTCTGGTTATTCTGCATTTTTAGCTCCGCCAAGGAAGTTATGTTTTCGGTTTGATTTGTCCCTTTGTATGTTAGTTGGTTTGTTGGTTTGTCAGCAGGGTTACGGAAATCTACTGGCCTGATTTTCATGAAACTAAGTGAAAGGGTGTAGCATGGGCCAAGGAAGAACCCATTACATTTTGGAGCAGATCCAAATCACAGGGCGAATACACAAATTATTTTTCATTTTTGTGAACATAGCGAAATAGGGCATTTTTGCTACCTTTATGTGGTGTTGGAATATTCTGAAAAGTTAGTTCCAGACTGGGAACATTCACACTGCATTAACATTGTGAAATAGGGCATGCCTTGGCAGAGGTCTGCGCTCTCTAAATGCTAGTTTCAACAAGTTCCAAGCATTATTTTAACAGCAAAATGAGTTACTGGGTCCTTAGCTTTAAATGTGTGGATTCCGGGTCTTTCACTCAGCTCCTGTGTGCAGCCAATTTCAGGATGTGACTAGCAGATTAAAATGGGAGTATGTGCGTATGAGTTTATCCTCCACTGAGGCTGATGAGTAACAAAATCAGACAGGCTGCTGCATCTCGTGTCTCATAGCCTTTTCTCCTTAGTGTGTGTGTGTGCGTGTGTGTGTGTATACTGGGAAACATTACTGAGTAAACACAAGTGTGTTTATATACAGTGTGGGGAAAGAGGAGTCACATCCAGCCCAATAATAGCCAGGCTGTCAGTGCTCCCCATTGCTGCTCCTCCCGACACTTCCTAAAACATCTTTTTAAAACAATTTATTCTCTTTTCATTTTCCCATATCATTCCCAACAAGAGGGTCACTTCATTGGCTCTGCCAAATTTAGCCATCTACTGTATGTATTTCACTTTCATCTTCAATTCCTTTTCCATCCCACCTTCCTCTGTTCTCCCGACTTCCTTTTCTCATTTCAACACATGCTTTTCTCCGTTCAGCGTATCATTTAATCTAAACCCAAGGCGGGACACTTGTCTTAGACGGAGACACTGCTCTCTGGTGACTCAGTCACTGAATCATTCAACCACTTAATACTTCTGGGGCAGTGCTCCCTGTTGGGTGAAAAAAGTGCTTACGTCACTCTGCATTCAGGTGTGTGCATGTGTGTAAGCTGTGTGTGTATTTTCTAAAACGAAGATCTGTTAAAAAAGAATTATTTACAATATTGTTCTATGTATAAAAAAAACTAAACAATACTAAAAACTAAATCAGAGTTGCAATTTTTGCGATTAGCTGCAGGTGAAGTAAAATTACACAATAAAATTTTCCTGCGTACAACTGGGTAAAATTGAGAGTTCCAGAGTGAGAGTGAAATTTGTGAGTTCGACGTAGTGACGCATTTTTCTATGCCATCTTGTGAGGCTGGACCTATACCATATAAGCCATATACACAGAATGCCCAGGTAGACAACTCCTGGTAAATAACCTGATCTGTCTCTAGCTACATCATCTGGATAATGACATCCAATCCATGGGTCTTTGCTTTACACCTGGTATTTAAATGTGTTCTTATTATCATTAAGTTGTTGGGTGAATTGTATTAGTTTAGAACATTGGAGGAACTCAGAGTAAACAAAGGAAAGCCTTTACAAACACAAGGAGAAGATGCACCCTCTACACAAATAGGGCTGGGACCACTTATTTATAATACTGATCTCCATCAAGACACTGTTACGGGCACTGTTACTGCCTGATAATCATTCGAAGCAGTTTGTAGCATGACGTTGTCCCACTATGTTATAGTCTATCTAAAAAGGTACCATGTGGAGTTTTTAGGTTATGTTTTTAAATTCACTATTTTCTACCAAACTAGACAGTGTATCTTTGAGGCCTAACAAATGTGCTGAAAGCATTTCCTTCCACATATAACAATTGCAGAGCAGATTTTTGAAAGAATTTGAAACCAATATGATAGGGCTGTCAAAAGATAAAAAAATTTAAATCGCGATTAATCACTGAATTTCTATAGTTAATCGCAATTAATCGCATATTTTATCACATGATTAAAATTCTATTATTTTGCAGTTCAGAACTGTTTTTAAGTACATATTAACAATGGAAAGCAATTCTTACCAGTGTATCTTGATTGGGAATCAAATGAATGCAAAGAAAGTTACTTTATGAACTTGACTTTAAGATTTGTATTTGTTTATTATTTACTGTAAACAAAAGAAAAATGTGTGAATCTGTCATTATTGCACAATTCCTCCAAGTACCTAACTAAAAAACTCTATCCTTACCAGAGTCAATATAGTGTTTAGTAACTCTTAAATAATTTTGATTACTCACTGACGTCCAGTGATCACCGGTTAATGAGACAGTGTTTGCACGTTCCAGTTGGGCTGCTTTCTCCGTGTCGTACAGGCTGTGTATGCGTGAAACTACTGTCCCCCTCGACGGCAATGAGACGGGTTAGAACATGCCAACCGTAGTAAGTCTTTAACACACGAGTCCTCTACGATGCTGACAGGTCTGCAGTTAGTTGCCACCCATTTCGCAAGAGCTGTAGTAATTTTTGGGGATTTGGTTTCATCCACAGGTCGGCAAGTAGCACTCGTAGCACTCTCCAAAATACTGCTTTGCCTGAGTGGGTAGCATGCTAGTGGGTAGCATCAACCTGAGTCACGTTAATTAGCTCGTAGGTGGTAGCTCAAACTTGACGTGCTTCAGTGATATTTTAATTTGGCTTTACACAATGTGCATATGGCTTTTGACTTGTCTACGAGCCGTCCGGGAGTTTTGGAAAATAAAAAGCAACATTCAGAATTGTGTTGCTTTTTTCTCCATCATGCCTGCAGCAGGAAGAAGTATGGCAGCTTGATGATAAGTAACGGTGCAGCGAAGTGTAAAATAAATTAATAAATGCTGGCATGCGATTAAACAAAATGAATGCGTTACGCTCGTCCCTTAATCACATCGCGATTAACCCGTTAATGCTGACAGCCCTACTATATTGTTGACATCCATGCTTACTTGTTAGCAGTATTCTTCTTCCTTGGCTTTGTTGATGAATTTCTATGTATTTTTTGGCATGAAACAGTATAAAGTATAAAACCACCAACGGCGTGTATCCTGGTTGTCCTTGTGTGCATCCACATGATACAAACAAAATGGGGACTTAAAGACATTGCTCGTAGCACTAATAGTGGTCAAAAACTTCACAGGATACCTTTATTTCATATTCACTTTCATGGAAATAAAATCAAACTGCACACTTATAAAAATGTGACAGCAACCCAAAATTATCCTCAAGTCCGAATAGGTCTCTAAAGACAGGACTATAATTATCACACCATCTACAAGTGTCGTGTAATACAGCAGGAGAGTGGGGGCTAAATCAATTCTGCGGTTGGGTGAAAAGGGTGAAAGTACTGACATGGCTTTGCCGGACAGGAATAAAATAATGAGCAGTAATTAAAGTGACCCTTTGTACCCTAAAGAAACGTGTCCTATGTGACTCAAGCAGAGCTTGTGTGTGTGTAGTATATTTGGAGTTCTGTGTGAAAGGAAGTGGTCAAGGCCTGCGTCCCTCTGCTCCACACTGCAGCACTGTCTCTGTGCGTGTCTACAGCCCAAACGTCACTAATGGTGTTTACACAAGTGGACATCTGGAGTAATCAGAAAACCCATGACACTCCACATCCTGCCAGTACAGTGAAAGTGAAAAAGTGGATCAGTGTGACTTGACGGCAGAAAGAAACAAGTGAAAGAGTAAGAGAGACAGGCATGAATTACGGATGAAAGATGGAAGTATGCTAGCTGCACTGAGAGAAATGAAGGATGGGAGTGAGAGAGAGACAGATTTTAAAGGCAGGATCTTCTTACATCTTCATCCAGGTTGGTCTGCTCCAGGTCTATCACTTTAAACTGGACCCTCTTCAAAATCTCTTCCAGAGACTCACATGCTTTGTAGTCCAGCTTCTCACCTAAAGACATACGTTGATAAATAATAAATTTGTAAAAAACGAATCGCCCAATGTAAAAAAAGCATGGTATCTGTTGATTCCCACAAGTTGAATTTATAGTATGACTTTCAGGCTGTTATTTTGGTGCTTACCTTTTAGATCTAAGCATTCATTTCGCTGAGTCAGGTCTTTCAGTTCCTACAGGAACAAAAAGAAGCAGTGTCAGTAAAAGTTGAGTTTGTATATTACCCCATGGAAGCAAACTTTGCTTTTCACATGTTGAAGCTCACACATCACACAGGAGGCAATTCAATACATTGGTACTGGAGATAAAACACAGATCGTGTGCAAACTAAGATAAACTTGCTTTTGGGAAAAGCATCTGCAGGACACGTTTGCTCAACTCACCTCTGGTGCGTGTCACTGTATTTTGAGTTCTGGCCCCATTGGTAAGTACTTAAGTACTTTTTTACTGCATGTGAATACTGTCCCAATGATGACAACTTTGATAGGAACAGTGTATTAGATAAAGAAGGGCTCTGCCATTCCTGATGCCGTTTTTCAAATGTGTTGTTCGATTGTGGATACTTGCAGCAAGCTGAGCCATGACTAACTGTGACCATTCAAGCCTAGCTGGCATGGTTTCCCACAGGACAGCATAGCAAGGTAAAAGATGTTTCCCTTGACGACCGCACGACACATTGCATTTCCTACAGCTGCTTCACAATAAAAGTCTCCCTGTGGTTCGCTTGTGAAAAAAACTGAAGCAGCAGGAAATATTTGGTGTACATCAGCACTTAACACAGCTCTGATACTGCTGAAAGCATTCAGTAAATTGAAAAATAGGGCTTATGAACAGGCATGTAAGGGTGACACTAAACTCCAAACCACAGAGATTCAGTTAAAAGCTGAAAAAGTACTTAAAGCCAAACGCAGTAAAAGTTTGAAAACTTTCGTTTTTTAAAATTTTTTTTTTTGACAGCAGTAGAAACGACACGTGTTCACGACTCGGTGCACCCCAGCACCATAAATGCGGGCTAACCCTGTCTGATGGAAACATGGCCGAAACGTGCCTCCACTCGACTATTTCATGTTCCATCTGTACCGCTGTCCGTCTCTGTGTTCAACTTGACCATGTAATTTATCCTGTGATGTAGTCCCGACAACACAGCATCACAGATCAAAAGGTGGAAAGATATTTAACCTCTTGTCCTGGTAAAACACCCAACCACCCGTACAAACATGAAAACATAAGAGTGCTGCCCTCGAAACTATTTACCAGCAAATCCCTCTCTCTCTAGTCGACTGCCCAGCCCATTCAGCATGAACTCAATAACCTCTGCCCCCGTACCACACTACCATCACTTATCTGTGTGTCTGAACATACTGATGATGGTTTAGTTGTACAGAGGGTTCATGGCCTCATGCATGACTCAAAAAAAACATGAGGTTATGGGATAAATGCCACATCTAAAAATCTGTATTGTCATAATACAATCAGCAGGAAACACTTTGACACAAAAAACACACTGTAGTAGAAGATAATTAAAAAACTCTAGATGTTCTTTATTAACCAGATGGTGTTGACTATGTAAACACAACCAGACACACAGTTTGGGCAATTTAACAGCAAGACCATCTTCACTTACAATTAAAAGTGCACCTGTCAGAATGACTTTATCAATGTAAATACCTTCCTGATAGAACCCAAAATAGTGCTTGATGCATAGTGTGCCTCAGCACGAGTGGTGGTATGAGTGTGTGTGTGTTTTGTGGGTGGACTATATTGAGCTACTGGTTCTCTTTCTTTGTTCATACAATTCTGTGGTGACTTTTGCTAAACTGTGCCTCTGTTATGTATTTGCACTGTTTTCATTGCGTTTTATTCAAAGAACCTTCAACAAGCCAATTTCCTATTAATTGAGGTCAATAAAGAAATAGGACAAGTCTAAGTCCAAATCCATGGGCTGGATCTTCGATAAGAAAGCGTCCTTTAGAGGACCTGTTGACCAGGATAAACCTGCATCTTCTCCCTAAATGAAATATGTGATGTAAATAACACTCTCCTTGCCCCCTCCCCTCAAACCCCTCAACAGTGACAGAATTAAAATGTAAAACTGAAAAAAAAGTTTAAAAAAAAAATGAAACCAGAGACCATCCATCCATATTCGTCCGCTTATCCGGGGAACGAGTGACATGAAGATAAAAACAGACTAATTCTGTAGGAAACACTGGCTAACCTGGCTTTGTCTGAAGGTACAATATCAATCTACCAGCACCTCTTATGCCTTTGGCCAGTATTTGTGCTAAGCTAAGCTAAACAAATGGTACAACCACTGACCTAGGATCCAGCCTGCATGACCTTTAAACTTCATCCCTAATGAGAATGATACGTCTGTGCTTAAAAGGCATTATAGAAGCAGGTGTGTCTTAGTGTGAGACATTGCATAACAGAGAAAACCACTTGTCCCTGAGGGAATTGCTGCAGCAGAAATGTGACAGAAGGCTACCAAGTGTCCAGGTCTCAAGACTCTGTTGGGAGTTACTGCAGAGCAGGCATTCAACATGCAGCTTCTAAATGGTGACCCTTATAAAACACACAGACACAACTTTCACAGAAATGTACATGACCTGTAGGACTCCTGGCAAGCTGCCATGTGTGCAGTGCAGTTGGACTTAATAAAGAAAGCATTTAGAGTGAAAGAGGGAAAATAATGTAAAAGGCTGACCCTCTCATGCAAACCCCCCTCTCATCGGTCAGCCATTAGGTCTGACTGGCTTGTTTATGTGCCTGGTTACTGCAAGGATGACTAAGCAGAAATGAGAGGGGGCGGTAGTGGACCAGAAGACTACATTGGCAGGGAGGGATGGAGAGAAGCCAGGCATGAGCAAACGAGCAATCGCAAAAAAGCAGAATATGTTAGGAGGGAAAAAGGGAACACCTCTGTGATGACCATCCCTGGTCTGGTAAGTCCCAGTGGAAATGTACCCAGACTGTAGGATTAAATGAAGTTCACAGCTGCAGCTTAGCACAGGGATGTGCATTTCCACAAGTAGCTGAGATGTTAACCCAACTTCTTTCTCTCAGCTGACCAGAGGCCTGTACTACGAATCCAGATCAACATGCCCTGGATTTATTTCAGTTGCCCGGCTTCACCTAACCTAACAACCGCGGTCCTGCATAAACTGTGTCACGACGGTGGTTAACAACTACTTCAATCAACCCAGGGTTTCCCAATCCGGCGACGCGCGTACACATAACAGACACGGTTTAGGAGGCAAAACGCAATACAGTCGCTGCTTCCTACAACAGGAAGGAAAGATGGCAAAAAAAATAGCCGACGCTGGAAATGCGTGAATCTAGGGCTGCACGATTATGGCCAAAATGATAATCACGATTATTTTGATCAATATTGAGATCACGATTAATTATCACGATTATTTCTTGTTTTATTGTCACATAATTATATAATTATAACTGCGTTTGCATCCATATTGTGCTACATTCCTACTAATACATCCATATTGTGCTACATTCCTCCTTTATTGAAGGATACTGTGAAGGAGTATGCCATTTCAGCTGTTGTGCGATCGCTTTCACACATGCATGTTTGCCGTGAAAGATACAGGCAACGCGCCAATTTTCTGTTCGACTGCTAACGGCGCATGTGGTGCCTGGTATCTACCGGACGAAATAGCTACACGGATTTCTGTGGCTCATTACACTGCCACTTACATGTCTGCGTTGCGCTCTGATGCTCCGAAACCCACGTTAGAGGCAACATAAACATTGCTGAATGTCACGCTAGTAAACACTAATAACACGTTACACAGCAGGTAACGTTAGCCTACCGTTACCCACAGTAGTAACTGGATTAAAACACGGCTAAAATGCTGACTGCTAAACAGTGTAGTGTGTCTGTATTTCATTGTAGGATTCCAACAGCGGGACGTCCAACAGTCCGCTGCTAAAGCTATGAGCTAAAAGACACAAACTAGCACTGGTCACTGCTGTTGTCTGAAAAACAACACAGACGGGACAAAACGTTGCGTTTACTGGTAAACTGGTAAACATTGTGTCCGGCTTATGATGACCGACTGCTACCTGTTGTGGAATTTTCCTCACGTTACTCTGTCCTCTGTGACTGTCTACATCTAGAAACTAGGCAGGGAACAGCTCTGATTGGCTCATGGAGACATGTGATCAGACAGTGGTTTATGGAGCGCTCGATTGGCTTTGCAAAAACTGTTCTATGAAGAGAATGACGCATTTTAAATATCGCTCGATCACGCAAATTTGATCGTGGAAAGCCAAAATCGTGATCGTGATTAAAATTCGATTAATTGTGCAGCCCTACGTGAATCACAACGCTTATCAATAGCACTTCCCCATCAGTCAGGCACAAGATCCGACCATAATTACACTTGTGCTTTCCATAAACTGTTGTTGCTTTAGCCTTTTATTTCAGTTGCAACCTGCAGTGGTAAGCGATCTTGAGAGCAAATCAAAAATATAAAAAACATAATTCAAACCGATGTGCGCATTGGCAACACGCGGCTCAAGAAGCTGACAAATAGAACTCCCTCTGCTGAAAATCTATATCTTTCATAAAAATACCCATTGGGGAATGTTAACAGGGGTGTCAGTCTCTAAATGTTTTAACTTTTATGAGTGCACCTCTCGCTCTCTCTCCGCGCACAGAGCTCCAGATCTTCTAAGAACGGTGACGCCGTTATCAATCGAGTATTGATTGGTCAGTAGGAGGTGCTTTTACACCAGTTGATCTCTAATCTCCCAACCAGGTTAGGTGTTCAGCATAAGTTACCATAGCGATTTAACCCGGAAACAAGTGATCCACCGTCGTGATACACAAAACCCTGGGTTGAACCTGAAGTTACCTCGTTAATGCCAAATCTTGCTCCGCAGTACAGGCCTCAGGCCTGTGGGGATTTCTTTGCAGTCTCTCGAATCACAAATGTGTTTCCATCTGGGGCTCACTTTGCTTCAACATCATCACTCTTAAAATGGAGACACACTTGCAGGTACAACTGTGCAAAGCTCCAGTGGAGAGGCCCGGTTAAGAGTTTTATGAGTGTGTGCTACAGTTACTGTGACAGAACAAACCGGAGTAAGTGCTAACGTGCTGCAAACGCTAGAACTGCCAAATCCTTCGTTTGACTAGAGGGGAATTGGTTTGGTGACAGGATGTTCCCACAAAAATACAAGTAGAGAGAAAGGCACATACCCGGTTGCATTTACATGTTTTTTTAAGTATCAGTTATATCAGATCAACATTAAAATTCCCAGTAATGGCTGGGAAAGAGAGCTCCTTGTCTTTATTAGACAGAGGCTCTCATTTTAACAGACTGTTATTCTTTTGATACAATCACATGAAACGTATTGCTTTATTATGCATTATCATATTGCATGCAGCGATTTTAGGACAGTGTACCTGGGAGTGTTGCCACCACAGGCAGTGGAAATATTGCCTGTCTGTGCTAAAAGATGACAATTACATGGTCACTATTATTGTCCAGAGGCAGGACAAATGCAGCTCATCTCCCTCTAGACACAAAGAAACCAGGCAGAAATCTGCTCATATTGCTTCATGGAAACTCTGCAAAAAAGGCCTCTTTTTGGTCCTTCACAGCGTTTCCTCTATGTTGATAGCATAGTGGTGGTGCGCCACGGTAAAATTTCCAGCGCCATGGTATCAGAAATAGGGCAGACGCACAACAGGGATTCCGCTATGTACACCACGCACCACCGTTCCTTCGGCTGTTTATGAAAAGTGATAAAGTCGTAGAGCTGTCTGCTCTACTGAACTCAAGCAAACTGTCATCTGCTACTTCACTCAATAAGTGATAAACCGACAAGCGGCGACATGAAATCCGCAATTACGCGGGTCCCGTGAAATTTGACAGCTACAGTTTATTGGAAAATAGTGTTGGGCGCACTGACATTGATGAATTTACTGTTTATCAGACCCCCGATGAGACAAGAAGCTAATGTTAGCGAACGCTGCGGTGGCGGCCCCTCTAATTCTGACTCCCGTAGCAGGAGAACGCTGTATTCCCCCGACACGCTGTATTAATGTTACTGTTTTAAAACCGTTTTCCAGGTTAGTGGGAGTGCATACCGCTCAAAAACCAACATGAAAAACGTAGCTAGTAATGTTCACTCAGCGTTTAGTTTTGTTAGTTGTAAACTGTGTGTAAAATGAGCGGTGACGTTAAATCACCCTACGGTACCGTCTATTTGCTGGATGGTTTCAAGGTAACGGTCGGCAGCAGTGGCGGCTGCTGGTCATTCAAAGAGGGGAAGCTCATTTTTGGCCTACATCATAAAAATTGTCCATTTATTTATATTAATATTATAATAATATATATATATATAATAATGTAATAATTAAATATTATAATACTAATTTATAATATCTGTGAGAAGGTTTCATCAAGAGGCATGGCCAGCAGTTCATTTTCTTTGTCACGGTACTAAGTGTTGATCTAACCCTGCTGTTTAATTCTAAGTTTCTCCTCGTAAGGAAGAGTTTCAAATGGCTTTGCCAAAATCAGGTTGACAATATTAGCATTGTCTGCAATCATGTGCAGTTTGCTAGCTGGCTAGTTCACCCCTACAACACTAGCCTAGCCTACTGTATGAATGAATGATCGAACAAACGATGTAACAAAACAATATTAAACTCATAGGAGGAAATGTGGGAATTAGGTTAAACTGAAACAAGGAATGTGGTGTATAATTGTATGAAATGTATGATGAAAATTGGCTAGCAATTTCGCCAAGCAAATACCAAGAAATAGGTTGCAGCAGTTCGTCTTTCAACTACACTTGCAAAATCCGCGATGGGACTGAGATGAGCTCTGCTTGAAGTTGAACAGCTTCGGCGACTTTTTATAGTACAAAATCGCTGTCAATCAAAACTTCGACAGACCCTCCAATCATCACGCAGAAGCCCAGCGTCCAGGCCAGTCTACTGCTCCATTGACCCCCAGAGATGCTGAGCGTCCGTGGGCGGGACATAATCGCAGCATTTATCCAATGACCGTCCAGTTTCGAATCACTGAAAAAAAACTGCTCAAAGCAGTCCCATTGAAGTCAACGGACGCTAGGCTTCAACAGGGAAATGCACTGAGACGCTACGGGAATGTATGAGAAGGACATCGAGTCAGCTAATTCTGAACCAACTCGTCTTCGAGATTAATGTATTCTAACGCATTTTAGTCAATAAAATGTTAACACAATAGTACATATTTGACCATTACATTTTAGAGATTTTGGGGGAAGCTGAGCTTCCCTTGCAGTCTTAAAGAAATCGCCACTGGTCGGCAGCTAACATTAGCAAATACAAATAATAATTCCCATATGAATAATAAACTTCATTGATAAAGCACGTTTCAAAACAAAATAAGTTTTGCAAAGTGATTTATACGATGTCATTGATTCGGCAAGTCTCAGACTTTCAGGCAGGGAGCTCGGACCACCTTTAGTCCTGAGCTGGCACAAAGGCACGAGGTCCGCAGAAATATAAAAACAAACAGCCCTGAGGCTTCCCCCACTGGATTTGAAGAACTGCTTATGCAGAGGGATTATGAGACACATGACTGTGCTGGCTAACCCACAAGAGAAGGCAGAAAAAAGACATGAAACACAAAAAAGGCATGTTGGGAGTAACAACCACCCTTGCTGAAAAAAGGAAAATGGCCTTTCTCTACTGGATACTATCATATCATTGTCCAGAGTCATGCCATTCTGCATCATGCCGTGCCCTAAAACCACATTAAAAGGCTTTTGAAATGTTTTCATCACCAGAAGAAAAGGTTTAGGATGTAATTCTTAGAACAAAATTTTGTTCAACCTCACAAATGGGAACCTTCACAACTACAAACAACTTTTGGGTGGATCTACCAGAACTTCCTAAATGTTTCCAGCCTTCTTGTTCAGCTCCTGGCTGCACAGCACAGCCCAGTGCTGCCTTAAGTGGACTAGTTTCTATTATTATATAAAGCCTTGTGGTAAACGTAGTTATTTGTACCCCAGTGGTTTTGAACTTACACAGCATGTATGTACACTCCTGCAGTCTTGTTATGGCCTCTGCTGGCCTCTGCAGCAATTTCGCCATTACAAACTACACATAAGTTGTCAGTCACTGCGCTAGATGTCGCTTGATGTGAGTAGCACGCAACTGTGTTGTAAGCTCCGCCAGTACAAGATAAGTGTTGATTCTGTGTATTGGCTTTTGTATTGTGAAGACTAAGGCACTTGCCTAACTACCTGGGGAGTAGGCCAGGTCAAGTTTTCAGGAAAATGTACATCTACACACACACACATTCAAAACTCTTTTTTGTTTAGAAACACTAGGGACAGGGGTGTTGGTTCAAATGTTTTGAAAAGGTAAGAGCAGGACAGGTTATATAGTTGAGGTTTTATTTTTAGTTTCTTTGTTCAGAGACAAGTTTAGTGTTGATAAAATATATATATATTTTTTATCAAAACTACACTTACTATTCAGACCTGTTCTTATAATTACTGTAATGTGATAAGGCCAATTAAAGAATACTAAATGTTAAGGCTAAAACAACCTTTAAGGACACCAATTTTCTTTGTGAATGAATAAGGTATTGTAAATAAATAAATGTTCTTCCTTAAAATACAGGGGGCATAAGTATACACAACCCTATGTTAAATTCCCATAGAGGCAAGCAGATTTTTATTTTTAAAGGCCAGTTATTCCAAGATACTATGCATCCGGATAAAGTTCCCTTGGCCTTTGGAATTCAAATCCCCACATCATCACATACTCTTCATCATACCTAGAGATTGGCATGGTTTTATTTCAGTTAGCCTAATAGCTGGTTTGATTTGCACTGAGAGATGATCTTATGGAAAGTATCCCATGCCAATTTCTAGGTGTGTGTATACTTATGCCCCCTGTATTTTAAGGAAGAACATTTATTTATTTACGATACATTATTTATTCACAAAGAGTGTCCTTAAAGGTTGGATATTTTTAAATAAGGCATTAAGATCAATTTCCAAAATGTTTTTTTATTCCTCTTTTTAGTCAACTTTAGCATGGGTGTGTAAACTTATGCAAGCCACTGTACACTGTGTCTTCATTAATTCAGAGGTGTGTTTTGGGCGTACCATGCAATAAACCAATCAGTGTCATCTCCCATTTCCCTTTAAAAGCCAGGCGCGTTTGAACCTTGGCGCATTGCTATTATGATCGCAGATATGTACCGTAATATTTTTATTTGTATGTTTGTGTGCTGCTGCACTTCCCTGTGTGTGTGTAACAAACATAGTGTGCGTGCGTTGTGTATAAGCCTAGGCACATTTTACTAATTCGCTGTTAAAATAACGATGAATGAAATGCTGCGCTGTTGACTTTAGACCAGGTTTTTGATGGTCAATGGCGCGATCACTTCCCGCCACCTCAAGATAGCAATACGCCAAGAATTCACCTGAACACACCTCCCTGTAAGACTAGCACGCCCATGGGCGCAGGTGCATTTACTATTTAAACGACGTGGACGCTGGACGGTCTTAAAATAGCAAAGACACTTGTGTTGGGTTTTGCGCCGCGCTACAAGATAGGGCCCTATCAGCTCCAAAACTCTCTGTATTTCTCAGCATGGCTGCGTTTAGAAATTGGTGTCGTCCGGCGACAGAAGATTGAGCGAAGATAATGACCTCTTCTGAAGAGTCCATTATGTATTTTTTAATCCTCAGTATCCTCCTTGGCTGCGGGGGAGGGGTGGGGGTGGTGCGCGATCACGGAAGGCTTGTATCATGTGGACGCCCCGACAGTGTTGTTGCCTCATGGGAAAGACAGAAACTATGCACTATAGCTTTAATGAACAGTCTATAAAATATCAGAAAATGTCCATCAATTTTCTGAAGCCCAAATTTATTATCATTATGTCTTTAAATTGCTTGTTTTTCTGACCACAAATTCTAAAACCCACATAACATAAAATCACCAAATATCAACATTTAAGGAGCTAGAACACCTGAATTTTTTATTAACAATTTCTTTTTTGGTGGGAAACTACTATGGGATCCTGCCCTTGTGACTGCACTTGCGGTCTGTGGGGTTAGCAAAACAATTTGAGCAAGTTGCGCTCTCCTGTTGAAGCTTTTGCCATCAAAAAGCAGCGGTTGGCAGCTTCACGACAGCAGTGTTTGCGGGGATAAGGACTGCCGTACAGGGGGAAAAGCAGGAGCTCAGCAGGCTGGGGTTGTGATGGCTTTCCATACTGCCAATGGATTTAAGAGGAGATAATGACGTTTCACTAGAGGTGGCAAATAACATAATTTCAAGTAGGAACTACCCTTTTTATTCACCACCTTTTCTGGCATGGTTTTCAGCATTTCAGCACTTCCTCATTGGCTGAAATGATTATTATAATTTATTAATTTATTTATAATTACCAGCAACGACGAATCAAGTTACAAAACAGCCGAAACTATGTAAGGGAAAAAAGGACAAATATCTAGAGAGACTACACTCAGTTGCCAGTTTAATAAGGACACCTAGCTTAAACTAATGTAGCTTAACATAACAGAACTACAACAAGACCTACCTGTATGAAGGTTATAATGTTTAGTTTGTGTTAAAAAAGGTTTAAGTCTGTGTTCTTGCGCTGATATGTCCGTTCACCTGTGTTTAGTGTCACGTTGAACCTCACCTGTATCTGTTTGAGCACTTTGGGTATGGGTTTACAGTTGAGTTTCTGACAAGCTTGTTTGTAGGAAGAGAGGATCTCCTCCACCGTCACATTCTGAGCTGCAAAACACAAAAAATTAAGGTTAGGTTTGCGTTTATTGCTTTGTTTGTTTCTCTCTCACACACACACACACACACATATATGACATATGACACAACACTGCCATATCATTCGGTTAACTGACGCTTATTTATTTTGTGTGCTTTGCGGTCCACACACTTCTTACACCTGTGCAAACAATACAAGAAATTGCAATGGTGGATTGGGCTTCAGCTGGATTTGCCCTGATAACAGATCATGCATATCAAGCAGGGATGTCCAACATGACTTGAGGAAATTATCAACATAATGAAGTCTAGGACTGGGACACACTTGGAAATGGTCTTTTTTTTTTTTTTTTAAGTAGCCCGTTTGTGTGTTTGCCTTGGGAGCACTCTCTTAACAGAGAGGATCAGAAATCGTGACCCCCTTTAAGGGCTCCCTTACTTAAGTCAGCAAAAAGGAGGTATTGTTCTTGGTGTGTGCGTGTGGGTCAGCCGCTGCTGCCTTCCCAGACTGTAGTAGGGGCCAACTCCAGTCAGATGACTGGGCAACATTCAGACCCACTGTTCTGGCTGAGAGACTCTGCTGAGAGATGAAGTCAGGCACTCGAGGAATGAAATGAAAAAAGAATGAAAAAATGGTGCATGTATGGAGGAATTCAGAAAGATCAGGACATAAAAAAAATCTTAGACTGTGTAACAGATAAATACATTCAGAGTAAGCAGTGCATGCTGATACAGACAGAAACTGTCCCTATGCTTCTACTGTACTAACAGTACTGTACACATAGGGCTAGTGTGTGTGAATCCGACTGTGCTGCAGTCAGCATTTTTGATTTCTCTCGCCAAGGTGACAACTTGTCCGCTTTATTTTTCAGTCGCCTCCATCTCCTCTCCCCTTTGCAGGGATCCAGACTAACTCTTTGCCTTGATTGCACTGGTGCACCTAACTTTTTTATTTAGGTGCACCAGCACAAAATTTAGGTACACCCAAATTTTTCCTCGCGTCGCCATTAGCGCTGAATGGCGATACACGATATATAGCTCTGTATTTTTTTTTACAAAAAAAACTGTCGTTCTATACAAATAGATTCAGCACGTAGATTTAGATGGTTGAATCTGTAATTTTTGTACAAGCACAGGTCAGAATGAATAACCTGCTGGTGGTACAAATAGGCAGGTCAAAAACCTGCATGAGCAGCTGTGCAAGTCTGACCAACTGTGTTATTCACCGTCTAAATGAATCGGAACAAACGTCCGGTCGTGGGTTAAGTACTACAAGAGACAATACTGCAGTGAGTCTGAGATAATGGTGTGAGAGACTAAATTAAAGGGTGAATTAGTGTCTCATAAATACAAGGAGAACGGCCACAACATATCTTTTGCTTGTTTTGAGACCCAGACCAGCCACCCAAACAGCCACTCAAATCTTGACTATATATATATATATATATATATATATATATATATATATATATAATTATAATGAATTTACGTGTATGCACATGAAAATGGTTAGATGACGATGTGCTGACTGCTACGTTCAGTGACAAGATACATACAACACTATATAGGTGCAAGCCTCAAATATGCACTCTGCATCAGATTTGATAACTTTTAATCATTGTTAAAATTGCACACTGCGCACAAGCCTAACTTTTCCTCAGACAGTTAACCATAAGTAGTCACAGACTGACCCTTAATCAACTGTTTATATAAATACATCTGACTGCTCCACAAGTCTTTAGACGTTTTCAAGTGAGATAAAAATGCTTGTTGGGTGTTGAGCTTTTTTCAAAATCCTATAGCTCCTTTTACACTGCATCCAAAGTGTAAACTCATCATTTAATTAATAAAAGGATGTAAATAACTTGCCTTGGTGGCTTAAGTTGAGGCTCTCCAATATTCATGCTAGCTTCCAAGGTATTGTTGGAAGCTAATGTAGTTATTATATCCTGAAATGCCATTGTAATTAAGGTCTACTCAATTAATCTGAATTTGGGCTCTATCTACAAAACGTATCTGGACACAGAACTACGAATTTAACCTAAATGCCTCTGTTGCCAGTTTATGAAAGCGCAGTCTTGTAAACAGCAGAGTGTGTGCGTTCCAGTGAACACTGTGTCCTTGGAAAAGTGTTATTGTGCAGAGTGCTGTGGAGCAAGTGTGTGTGTGTGTGTGTGTCAACACTTCCTGAGGGAAGGGTGGGAGGTAGAGGTGGGAAAGGGTCCCATGCTTACTACACAGTATTTTCACACATAGCTCATTAGATAGAGAAAGAGAAGGGGAGGGAAGCAAGATGAGACTGAATTAAAAAAAAAAAAAAAAGGTCTAATTTAGCACTATTGTGCTCAAAATCAAATAAAGCAGTGTAAGGAAGCTTATATTAAACACCTCAACAAAAAATAAACTACTCGTATGTGAAAGTAGGAAATAGTGAAAATGGACAAAGAAAAAAAAGAAAAAAACAGTAACAAAGAGCAACTCAGGAGTCAAATGTTTGGTGTTAAACAGAAGATGTGAGCTTCGGCCCTGCAAGATCATTAAGAGCTGAGCTACAGCTGTTGCCTGCATTTCTTTGTTTTATTGCACTCCCCCCAGTGCTGCTGGTACGTGTATGAAGGGAGTAGTGATGAGGAGATACGCAGAAGGGGGAGAGAGGGAGGAGAAACGACTGCTCCAAACAACATCTTTGAAAACCAGGTTAAGAGGAAGTAGAGGTAAAGTCTGATTACAGTAAGTGTGCAAAGGAGAATCTGTAAATAGACCTCTTTCTTTGAGAGACAAGACATTTAGCTACAAAGATAAACCACTTATCGCTGAATATATCACTGCCAACCGGTTAAAGAGCAGAGTTCAAAATAGAGGTCGACCGATAGTGGATTTTATCGATACCGATAGCTAGGTTGGGCCCTATTTGACGATAACCGATTAATCGACCGATAGTATTTAGAATTGATACTGGATAAAACAGTTGACAAAATACATAAATTTTTTTCAAAAAAAGTCCAGACACTTTTGCCAATAATCAAAATAATAATTTCATATTTATTGATATTACACCCACAGCAATGCTACACAAGCATGTATGTAGGAGAACTGTTTTAGACAACACACATTGTGTGTTGTCTAAAACAGTTCTCCTACATATTTGGAGTCATCCAGTGCAAAAATAAACATAATGAGCATTATAATTCATATAAAAGGACAAACTATTTACATTTCTTCAAAAAAGGCCCAAATGTATGCCAAATCTCAAAACAGTGACGCCATTATTCTCTGTAGAATGGGCCTTTTTTGAAGAACTGTAAATAGTTTGTCCTTTATATGAATTATAATGCTCATTCACTGGATAGACCTACAACCAATCAGAGCAACGGAACTCAACGCAACTGTCAACAGAACTCCATAGCAACCACTCTTTGCACAATGCATTCGTTCTAACTTCCGACTTTTAGACTTTTTTGAAGCTGGATATATCATTTTTGCGTGTAAATATAAACGTGGATAACGTTAGTGATAGTGACATGCTTGCTACAGTCGCATTTCTAGAGATGAATCGGCGAAAACACGTTTTATTTCAATGAGACACGCCACGGCTTTGTTCAAAAGTCGCTGGGCGCTCCCTCTCTTCACTCACTATCTCGCTCCACCATATAACGCTACCGTGCTTTCGGGCAGTTGTTGATGCTCCTCCACTGAGGATTTGAAAATGAATGCGCTGTCGATTCTACACATCTCAATTCTCCGGCGGCAGCCACTAGACGGATCGTGGACGATTTGGGTCGGACTTGCGTTTATTTTTGTCAGTGTTTAACCGCTTGAGGTAAGTTAGCCTACTACTAATGTTTAGCGTCATCTCAGCCTCGAAAGCAAACAAACATACTGTTGTGCTGTTCTTTCTCTACTAATGCAGCATCTATTCAATAAATTAATAACTTTATAATGATATGACAAATTGTACTGTATACATACCTTTTTGCTGTCGATGCTTTAAACGCGCATCTGAGGTCAGCCTTCTCCGCACAGCATGTGCTCTCCGTGCAGCGCGCAGTAACACGTGTCGAAAATAAACAACACGAGGCATCAGTGATAGTTTTTATTTCGCCTCTAGAGGCCGCTATTGTAATGCATGATGCCAGCAGACCCTTCTCAGCTCTCGTGTACTGTGTAATGAATGACAGCGCGCTTCTCAGCGCCAGCAACGGACGCAACCAGGAAAACTATCGGGTAATATTTGTTGCGTTAACGTTAGCCCCGAACAATTCGTCCCGCAACCAACGTTAACATTGGTGCCGTTACCGTAGTTCGCGCAGCAAATAATCACACTTTTCATAAATCCAATTTGCCCCGACCATCCCTTCAATAAACAAAACCTGCCGTTCAAGTTGTACAGGAGAAAGAAAGCATAAAGGGAAGGGCAGCTGCTTTAAAAACACAGTGGATTAGGCATGAAGACGAGAAAGAGACAAATAGTACAGGGGACTTGTCCATCTCTGCTCTGACTCAGTGAATCTGCTAAATGACACAAACCAGCAGCACACCCACTTTCCACTTGTTATTGTTGTTGGCCACCGTCCACTGTGCAACTACACACACAAAATCACCTGCTGCTTCCAGAGCTGAGCTTGTAAGCAAAATATAATAAGAAAGCAGGACCCTGACACAACAGCATCTAGCTTCCGGACTCAGATCAACAGAGGTCAACGAAGCACTTTGGACTTCATGGTTAAGAATGATAATGAGCTTTTGACTACTTTCTTGCTGGTGCAGATTTAGCCTTTATTGGAGCAAACAAGTTGAACAATGGGATCAACAACAGGCTGGAGTTACGCAAGACAGTCACCCAACTAACATGTTGAAACAATACTGTACTGAAATTATTTGTAATAATTATTCATACAAGTGCTAACAAGTCAATTAAACTGATCAATATCATACGACAACAATAGATCTCTAAATTGTTTTCCTCAGCTCTAACCATCACATACTTCCCCCTCATGATGTAGATGGTGTTGAAGGTAGAAAAAAGGAAATCAATGCAATCAAATGTAGGTGGTCCCGTCATGACAGGGCATCTGGAAATCAATTTGGTATAATCTGGTTTCTTGGGGTATGCCCCTCTAAAAGGCTGGTGCATTGTGAATACACCAAATATAGGAAACCATATTTACCTTTCCTAAGCTCTTTAATAAACCATGCCCGTTTAAACTCTATCCTAACAAATTAAGGTTCCGTTGCATCTGTGCTTCAGTACACAGCTATGCCATTGTATCGGTATCTTGGGGAGAGGAAAAACTAAAGACAACAAGGGAGGTATACCTGCCATACATTATAAATTGATTACTTAAGATAACAAGTACATAAAAGTACACAACAACACATATACGAGGAGCGAGCTGTAGTTACAGTATGTCAAACTGCTTTTGTTGGATTTTTTTACAGCTAGGCATTGCAAATGAGCAGATGTTCAGTCACCTGGAACCTGCTACTTCACTTACACACCTTAATGACACTGAAGCTATAAAGCACAAGGTGAGGTCAGGATTTTCAGTGAAAAATGAATACGTCATTTTACTTCAACAATGAAGAGAAGGCAGGCATCAGTAACTTCAAATAACATACGTGAGGTTCGAGTTAATCTCAGTATGAAGACATTAGGTACTTAGAAGCTACAGTATGTGCAGTGTTTTCCCTAGGTTTGTGGAAGACTTAAGTGAACATATTTGGCAGGGGGTTTAGGGGTCCTACCTCAAGAAAAAAAAAAGAAAATGCAATTTCACATCATTTTGGACTTTTATTATCATATCTGTTTAGAAGTTCGCTGGGGACCAACTACAATCATTAGATCTGAGAAAAGTAATTTAGTTAGTTTTGATGGCCACATTGATTTATATATTGGATTTCTGCTTAGGTGGTGCCCAAAATGGCTCGGGTGCTGCGCCTAATGTTCACACCAAAGGCGACGCGAATAATCACGTCGCGCCATTCGTGTAAGTTTGATCGCGGGATCTTATTGGGACCATTTGTATTTATTTGCGTTACTTCACATCTATGCATTGACTTTGTAGGTTGTTGCGTAGCTGGAATTGTGCGAAACGCGTGCCATAAGCCTTATAATGGTAGGGTAAACCCTGGTATTTTTCACATAACTAGTAATTGTATTAATTGCTTTCACCAAAAAACTGCTCCACATTTGAGCTGAGCGACTAGGTTTTTGGTCAAGACATGCGGTCAGGTCTGAATTTCTAACAGACACAGGCTGCAATCACATTATTTGGATTCTGTTACCAACTGATGTGAATTTTCCTCATGTAAACATATCTAGTAGACAATTGTAAAACAGAAGAACTAGCTGTGAACTAATTTAATGAAATTGTTCATTTAAATTATTTTCAATAATGCTACCTAAATAAATGCTGTAAATTCTTCATATCCACTTATCAACCCAATGTAACATAGTGTCATTATTTTTTTTTTTTTTTCAATTAATGCTGCCTAAAAGGCCTCTTGCCATGGAAGTATGACAACTCATCAAAAAAGATATAACATTAGTAAATGCAGCAGCTAAAAATACAATACATCTCCACTCCTTTGTAGCTGCACACCATAATAACCCTTTTGCAGTCAAAGCCTCTTGTGGCGCCCACAAAAGGTCAGACCAGATCAACCCACAGAGTGCCCACAGTGGGAGAGTGTGCTTTAGCACTCAACTTAGTTTTTTTGGTAGTCTTAATGGTAAACTGGTGTATGAATGCTTCCTATACTATCACCATATAGGGCTAATTATGAAATATGAATTAGAACCTTTTATTTCTTGCTCCACTTTAACTGATTGTCGGACAGGCTAGCTTTCAAGGCAGGACAAGAAGCTACTCATTGCACAATAAAGCAGCATAAACTAAGGCTAAGACTAAGGCTACCGAACATAAAAGATTGAATGTAAAGGTGGTGCACAAGTTGTGGCATATCCTAGTTTGTGTATAATGGTTTAATTAAAAATAATAAGGGGGAGGAAGTCGGAAGTATTTTGTTTAAACCAATTTACACTGGGCAGATTCTGCAAAAAGCAGCATGACCTTTAGATTGCTAGTTTTGTAAAGTTACAAAGAAATAGGTTGATATGGACAGCCCCCCTTCTCCAAACTTCTGAGAAGAGCTTTCCACTGCTTAGACTTTTTGAAAGGCATCCAAAAGGAACATGTAAGGGCCTCAACTATTTATGTATGAAATTCTTTGAAAGCACTTGATGTTGAAGCCAAACCTTTAGGGCCTGTAAAAACATGTGATTATTATCTTCCAAGGTGCAAAAAAAGAGCTAGCACCTCACATCCCTAGAAGCTGTGGTCATATGAAGGCGCTGAATAAATGTAGACAACCATCATCTTAGCACAGAATCATCCAATGCTAGCACTTGCTCCACATTTCTACAGCCAATGATCATTTTTAGAAAGCTGTTTACTGTACTCACGGATAAGTAATTGTTGAGAAGGTATACGAGTGAAGTCTGACCCAATTTCTATACATCCTCCTCAGTTTTACTGTCTTTGTGCCTTTATCTCTTTGTCTAGCTGACAAGAAACAAAGTGCAAACACATAGCGCATCTTGCACTTTTTCCCCTCACTCCCAACAACAAGGAGGAAACAAGCAAACTGTTTGCATGTGAGGAAGACGCAACACAATTTGCAGAGACAGACAACTATGAGACTTGGCACAAAGAAAAGATTTGTTTGAAAATGTAAAACTTGCATGATATCTTGAATTTTTTCTTTTTGCACAATCTGGTTTCACTAGTTTTGAATGATACAGCATACTCTGTATGCTGAGAGCTTAAGAAAAATGTTGTCAGTGCCTGGAAATTTGGTAAGGACGGTACCAGCCTCAGTCAAGCTACTGCAGTAAACACCTGGCCTGCTGTCTGCACACATCTGCTGCATGCATAATGTTAAGTTACATAACTATGAGAGAAGACTGATTGGAATAGGTACTGAGCCTGTTGACTGACCTAGTTTATTCTTGGACAAATTGTTGTGTTGCAGGCAGCTAATGTTACCCTACAACAACTGACAGCCCTCTAATACCCCTTTCACACTAATGGCTCAATCAGGGTTATACCCAGGTCGACTGTGTGTTTGAATGGGGTAACCCTCCTCGATCAACTCGGCTCTGCTAGGGTCGATTTCAATGTCAATTGCGCACGACCTGGGTCGCTAACAGCCGGGGCGGGACAAATTATGGGATTGGTTGGAAATGACAGTCGGGTAGTCGTCACAGGTCCCCGCACACTTTGAAAAATGTTTTTTGGCTCACGCGTCACGCTGAGTTTTCACCATAGACTGTATAAAACTAGGATTTTCACAGACAGCTTCAACAACAGCAGAACAGAACGGTTCAATTCAATTCTGAACAGTCTGCTGGCAGTGGGTGCCCGGATGTTCACTGGTCTGCCTTTTGCAGAGCGGTAGCAGAGTTTTTACAGGCAAAACTGCCTGTAAAAACCCAGCGTTAGAACGTAAACGTATGAAAATAAGTTTAAGTTTAATTCTCTCGGCACCGCCGCTCAACTCCCTCTCTCGACACCCGTCTCTAGCCTGCAGTTCAGTGCGGCTGCTGCAGTAGTGCGAATCTCTCTCTTTTTTTTCTCTGACTTTTTAAAAAGGAGTCGTGAAACCAACAGCAAAGCCCAACTTTTAATGAAATCAAATAAAGACAAATGTTCTCCCCTTGTCTTAAAATAGTCAAATATCAATAACAGAGTAACCTACTTCCTTGTCCAGCGAAGCACAAAATCATCCGAGAAGTGTTTGATGATTTATTTGTGCATTAGAACGTAATCACTGCGTAACAATCATGAAGTAAGCTTTATTTCCCTCTCTGGACAATGACAGATTCAAGTAGCTACAAAACATTACTTCTACTGGTGTACAGATGGACTGGAGTATGTGATGTTAGCTGTTAGCTGTATTCTAGCACTTAAGGTAATTGTTATGCATTGCTCCCGGGTTGACCCAGGTGATCTCTGAATTGTCATGACCAGGGATATGTAGACTGGCTTGGTTTGAATTTCCAAAAGGAGGGTTGAACCCTGATCAGACAACCCTAGCACAACCCTGGTAGGTGGTGTGAAAGAGGTATAAAAGGATTGGCACACTGAGGAGGAAAAGCTAAATTCTTAAATGATAGAAAGTCTGAGGTCTCTGGAAAGTGACCTTGAATTAATAATTTAGACAGCATGTACCAAGTTGAAATGTCTGTAATAAAAAGCTTATAAACAGAGAAACCAGTGTTGACAGGTTACATGCTTCAAAAGGAGCCAACCGTTTAAAAAAAAAAAAAGTCGCTCCAATATAAAAGATTGGACACTCAGCAACACATGGAGGCCAGGTGTCCAATAATCCACTGTTTTTCTGCTGAAGGCCAACAATCACAGCATTGGATGTAATTTGCTGCCCTGTGTACTAAAACCTTTTAAGTCTAAGGGTGGCTCTGCTGGGACAGCATATTGTTGCTGTCAGATGAAAATCCTGCATATTTAAAATGTCAAATTATGCTTATGTATTAGTTTGACATTCATTATGAGCTCAATTAATCTTTTAGAGGGTTTCAAAAAGGTTCCATAAGCATAGGAATGGACAAAATTCAAATCATGTAGCCTAGTCCTTCATATTAAATTGGCTACATTTGATGTATCCTTTCCTCTTTTTTGGCCTTAGGTCAACAATAAAAGCCTGTATTACAAACCCCAAAATGTTGCTTTTTGTATGGATTAATGGAGTGGATAAATGTGAAAACACCGTTAAAACACTTTGAGCTCGGAAAGGGAACACTGAATTTTAGGAAAACAATGCAAGATACACTCAGCTGCCTTTTTATTAAACTTAGCTTAAACTAATGCAGTCTAATACAGTAGTCCTGCTCTAAAGACTGCCTTCACGAAGGTTATAATGTTCAATGGTTGCTGAAACCGTTTGGTGTTGATTCAACTTTATGGTTATTTTGGAGGTCGTTTGTGGCAATGTTTAACTGTACTGGGTTATACAGAGAGGGGTTACTGTTATTAAGCCTATCTTGGCTCATTGATATAAATGGGGTGGACAACGAAATAGAAACACCTGTCTGTATAATGCAAAACAATTCAACAGCACCACAAACTGCAGTTAGGCTGTATTTAAACTCAGCGCACGAGGGAGAACAGAGGATAAAGAAGAAGGTTTAGTCATTTTCCTAATGTTGAAGCATTTCAGTGGGCATGAAAACCCACAAATAAACATAATTTTACAATTTAGCTGGCATAGTATTAGTGCTGACCGATAAATCATATTTTCATTGTCATGGCGATATGAACATGCGCGATAAACACATCGCAAAAGACTACCTGAAACACGATGAATAAGGTAAATCATTTAATTTAGGATTGGGTACCGAAACGGGGTATTGAATGGGCCCCGGAGCTAAAATTGTAGTATTTACCATCACACTGCAGCCTCTCCTCTGTACCGCTCTGTGTCAAGGCAGAGTTCCTCCAAACACATACACAAACAATACACACACGAAGAGCAAAGTCAGCGGACAGCAGATCAGAGAGGCCGCGGTGGAGACTTATTGTAAGCAACTGTAATAAAACCTTTGAGTAAAACGCCAATAGAGCACGCTAGCTCGGCTAACAGCAAATTGTGCCAAGCTGAAACAAAAGCTGTCTGTATGAAGTCTAACCGTTTATCTTAGTTTCCCACATATCTTAAAATGTGCAAATTCTTGTAAACTTAGTTGCTGGTTGAGCCAAACCAGCCCCTCTACTCTTTTCAGCAGTAAATCTACACAGCTAATTATTATGCACGTCAATGACGTAATCGGGCATCAGCAGTGAGAGGACAGAATGAATGACTGATACTTACTAATGTCTGTGACAAATTCATGAAATCGTTCTAAACTTAGTATTTTGATGTCAGGAACATTATTTTATAGACATTTTGGATTGTTTCCAGTGAGATATTAATGAGTTTATATAGTGACTTTGCTGTTGTTAACACTACTGTTGCCGCTTTAAAAACATTTAGCCTAGTTATATTTAAAATGTCGTGATAATCCGGTTCTGAATTTAAAGACATAGGAAATGTATAGCTCATATGCACACTTCAATATTTATTATTTATTGCAAGTCATATCGCCATAGTAATATTGAACAATGTTATTGCACATCGCAGATTTTCCTTATGTGGTGCAGGCCTATATACAGTAGTATGAATGTAGACTAAACGGAAAACATGAAAATCACTTACATTTTGAGGTGACTGGGTTTTCACGACAACAATGTATGACAACAATGTATGAAATAACATGCCAAGCCTTTGGGCAAACTTCCAGGGATAGATGTGAGTCTGTTGTGGCTGGAACACCGATGTGTTGCCAGCTCCTACTTAACATGAAAGTGCAAGTGTTCAAAATAGCCCCCCTCTCCCAGTCTTCAGTCCCGTTCCCTGCCATTTCACACTGCTGTGATGTGCACGGTGACAGCAGCGTCACTCACACATGACAGTTGGCTGCCTGACTGGTCAGAGGTGGGGCAGAAAGGAAGGGATTTTGCTGCTGCTGCAGTGTGCCTCTACCAGTCTGGATGACAAGGCGGCAGCAGTGGGTAAACACAAAGAGAGAAAAGTAAAGATTTTAGAAGGGTGCTGCCTTCTACTTAAAACAAATGAGCCCAAAAGGTTTAAACTACCACCTAAACCCCTTTACTTAATCTAAATCACACTGTATTAGCACTAGTGGTGGCATGAAAATCGATGGAAATGAGCTTTCGATTTTGAAAGCAAAAGCAGGATCTGCGATTCCCTGGGTATAGGGCTGGGTACCGAACGTCGATACTTTTATGTAGAGCTGGGCAATATGTCGATATTATATCGAAATCGTGATATGAGAATAGATATCGTCTTAGATTTTGGATATCGTAATATGACATAAGTGTTGTCTTTTCCTGGTTTTAAAGGCTGCATTACAGTAAAGCGATGTCATTTTCTGAACTTACCAGACTGTTCTACTTGTTCTATTATTTGCCTTTACCCACTTAGTCATTATATCTACATTACTGCTGATTATTTATCAAAAATCTCATTGTTTAAATATTTTGTGAAAGCACCAATAGACAACACTACAATATTGTTGCGGTATCGAGGTATATGGTCAAAGATATCGTGAAATTTGATTTTCTCCATCTCGCCCAGCACTACTTCTATGGCACCGGAAAAAATCTTCCAATCCTATTAGTATCGAAAAATTATTTATCTTTCGGTGCCAAATTTCGGTTCCGTAAGCGCAAGCTTATCTGTCCTCTCTGCATATTGACACAGAGCGGCGCTCCGACCAACCGACCGACTTGCGCACGTTCGAAGGAAAAAACAACAGACACAGCGTAGCTTACCAACCGGTAGCATGCAGCTAAAGAAAATGTTTAAATCGATAATTTAATCCAATCGTGAGCTTAAAAGCAAAAGCTCAACCAAATTGTGGAATCTCTAATAATGTCGCTAAAGAAACTTGCAGATTTTGCAGGAATATAAACATGCAAAAGCTCTGGAATTGATTCCAAGTAGTTGTGTGCAGAATCTGCAGATAAATATTTAACATACAGCACCCGGGTTAGACTGAAGCAGAATCTGAAAAAATGACAACACCTGCAGTCTCCAGGCTTCACACACATCCCACCAGTCCTGAAATTTCATATCAATGTACTCATACAACATAGACCTCCAGTATTTTAGGTTTGTTTGCACAACACTGCAGACACAACTACAGCTGGACAGCAAATAACATCACAACGCGTCTATGTTGACTTCATGCCTTTAGCGATGTAAGACATACCTATGCATCAACAGCAGCCTCACTCATGGCATGATAAACTATGATGATGGTTATAAAAACCAAAAGACAAAAACCCAGCCATTTTAAATCTCCCACATGAAACCAGGCCTGCGTCTGAGAAGAGAAAGCTGCCAGACCAGATGGAGAGTGACAGTATGATCGAACAACTGTTGTATTCTCGATTTTTAAGTGAGGGGGCATTTTGTGCAATGTGTAGGTGATAGTTGTCACTTCAAGCCTCCTCAGGAGGAGTGATAAGAGAGCAAGGAATTCCTGTTTGATTAAAGCAGAAAGTAGTACGCAGGAATTTGGACAGGATAAGAAATCATCACTAGACGCTAGCCAAAAGCTGATAGATTTCACTGAGATTGGTACGTTCTATGTCTATTCTACCATGTACTATCAATCCCCAGCTCTGTTGGTAAAACGGACTGTATCATGGCTAATAGTGCGTTCCATTTACCTCGGAAGCCGAAGCTGGGAATGACGTCACATCCGAGTTGAATGAGTTCCATTTACAAGTCGGATTTTTCAGTGTGGGGTAGCTCTAGCCAGGTTAGCCATTGTTAGCAATACCAGTTGTTTACAATGCATTACGTTGTTTTTGTGCATACAGACAGCGTAACAACATGTCCACAGATAGAAGATGGACAGCACTGTGTGTACGACCGATTTCGTGAGACAAAAATAAGACCGAAGTGCTAATAACTGTATGTTACTACAGCTTTCACAACTGTTGATGCAGTGGGCAGCCCATGTTGGATTTTGAACTCGCGGTACTGCAAGGTTGTCCAAGGTCCGAGCTTGGAAATCCGAGGTCAGGGGGCAGTTTTCCGACTACACCTCGGAAAATCCGACTTCCAAGTACAGATGGAACGCACTATTAAAGCTACAGTGCAGACAGTCACAAGGTTAAAGGGCAGGGTTAACAAAACAAACACCCAACTTATGCACACTTCTTTCTCAAATTTATAAGACAAACAAAAAGGTGCACATGTAGCATAAACCGGCAGAAATGCATAATAGAGTAATGCACAAACTAGATCCATCCCACAGGGATGATATTATCCGCAGGTATTATCGTATCACAGACATATCGGCCTCAGCGTGCATTGTTGGTTAGCAAAACAAATATCCACAGAAAAATACAGTATGGAAACAGTGTCTTCATTACATAATTTATCTAACAGACACCCATGTCTACAATACTTTGCAAGAACTGAGTAGCTGTAGCTGCCGGTAATAGGTACTTTTACTTGGTTTGAATAACAAGTTCTGATCAAGTATTTATGCGGTCATAGATTATATATAGCTGCACTAATAGCTCTGCAACTAAACGTTCCTACGATATTCATTTATTTAAAAAATTGAACCAAGGTCCTCAGCTCTAAAACTACCACAAATATTACACCAGACCACCGATAAAGAATAGGAATGACATGCACAATGATACACATTTTTAACTTCCATTGACTTTTTGCCTTGTTAATGTGTGAACTTTATTTCTTCGCTCGCATTTTTTGACATCAACTGATATTTGACAACTCATCTGATTTAAAGAGCATTTAGATTTTTTTTGGATTTTTCCTGTCATTTAGTGGGTTATATAGTTTTTGGTGTATGTCACAAATGTATAAAGTACAAAAGCCAGCCCAGTATTTCACATGGGCTTCCCATAGGTGCTGCCTGAGCAAGCACAGCCCACCCAGTGGCTTGTTTGAATTTGGTTGACCAATCAGAGCAGACTGGGCTCTTCAGGAAGGCGGGCTAAAAGCTTAAACAGTAGGCTCGTTCAAGATGAACTGCGCATTGCCTGTAAATTGGACGAGAGCAGGCTGCGGCAGCAGCAGGGGGCAGTAACAAAAATCCGCTGTCAAGTCGGACGGTTTCCAGCCATTTCCAGCAGCCTTCAGGCTGAACAGGAAGTCACAGAAACACTCACATCCTGTTAGGTCCGATTCCAATTTATTAAAATGTTACCAGACCCATATATCAGCTTTTACACAGTCTCCAGTTGTTTTTATTAACACAGAGTAGTTGTTAAAATGTGCTACATGCGATCTGTTGCTGATGTTAATAAACAAAAGACTGTAGATGATCCATAATCTGAACGGATTTAGTCTCTCTGACTTCTACGTCACTATCAGCCACACAACATGTGTTCTGTAGAGAATTAGCCTTTCATCAGACAAATAGCAATTAAAATCCCTCCAATTAAAAAACAATAAAAAGCTTCATGTTGAGTCGATTCTGAACCTATCAGCTGTTAGATCAGCTGAGAGCCAGGCGTTTCCCATCATGCCCTGGGTCCGCCTGGGTCTTACAGTCGTTGGAAAGCAACTGCGCTGCCTGCCTCTCAAACCTGCGGCCCCCTTGATCTCGTGAGGTTATCGTTGCCTACGTGTGCATGACGTCAGAGCAAGTCGGACACAAATCTAACCGGCATGCATTGGGCGCCGATCGCCTCATCTCGACCGAGCCTAGTGTTTCAGACAAAGAGGCGGCAGCAATGTAGCCTGACAAGCCAGACCCACATCAAGATGTTGGGTCTGGGAACTCACCATTGACAGGGCTCAATCCGAGGGGCGGGATAAATGGTTGTCTTTCAAATTCCCTCTGCACGGATAGTGTTTCAACCAGGCAGAGCAACGAAGAAGGAAGAGAAGCTATAGTTGATAGATCAAACTTTTGCGTATCCGGTCGGCAAAACTCCGAACATCTTTTTTTAAAGATTTTTTTATTTTAATTTTTTTAAGATTTCTGTGCCGTTCTTTGTTCTTTTCTCAAAGAGAAGCTTAACCCCAAGTCTTCCAGAAGACCGCTGTTCCCAGCAGCAGCAGCCATAAGCCCGCCTACCGACTCTATACATGATGTGATTGGCCTAAGTGTCAAAACAGAGTTTGATTTTTCCAGCTCGCAATTCAACTGAGGGGCCATCCACACGGAAACGTTTTTTTGTGCAAACGCACATGTTTTGCATCGTTTGGGCCGACCGTCCAGACGAATCCTGCAAACGCACTGCCTGAAAACGCACTTTTTTGAAACCTGGTCTCAGGGTGAAAAAATCCGAAAACGGCTCTCGTTTGGCTTCGTATGGATGGTGAATACGAATCCGTATTGATGAGGTCATCGCCACACCCCTCTTTTACACACTCTCCCACGGCCGCTGACGCACACAACTGTGGTGAAGCTAAGCGAGCATGTCCCATCTCCATGGTCAAACCAGCTCACTTCATCTAAATACTGTTTCTCTGCTCCCTGACCCTTCCCTCTGGATTCTACACAAAATATATTGCTAACGTTATGTAGCCAACGTTAAACATCGCTAAAGCAGCTGACCGCTCCAGCAGCGAAGTAACGTTAACGTTAGCTGCTATGGCTATCTGTTTATAAAGTGGAAGTAGACAACTTATCAACTAGCTAGCTAATCTGTCTGCTTATCAACTCCTTGAACGGATTATAGTAACTTTTACCACGGCTTATTGTAGAAAGGCTACTACAAGAAAAACGTATAGATTATTAAAAAGACATGATTCATGGATCATTGATATTTGTTTGACTGTTAGAGCTAGCCAACGTTAGCGCGCGACTAGCGCGCTGCAATCATGCAAAATAAAAAGCAATCCAACAGCACATTATACAACGTAAACAAAGACACGTTTTCTTGAGGCAGCCTTTATAAAATGAGCAGTGGTGAAAGTTATTATAGTCCACGGATGTATTAAGAGAAAGTTATAATCTAGCTAGTCATGTTATGATGGGAAGTGGAAGTGACTATGCTCTTCTCCTCCGTTTTTTGGTGAATTTCTGTAGCAGAAACAGCACCGCCTATAGGCCTGAAATATGAAGTAGCGTGTTGAGTCATTTACAAGTGGATTCGTTTGGACGCAACTATTCTTGAAACGAATCCAGGGAAGACGGGTAAAAAAAAAGATCGTTTTGGTACGTGTGGACGTGGCCTGAGAGTGCCTAGACCCCCCTGGCTGCAAAATAATTTTGCTGCCGCTAGGGTGCGTCTAGATTTCTAGGCAAGCAGCAATGGGCAGTATGGGAAACATAATATTTTTTTAACATCAAAGAATGTCAACCTATTCTAGTAGACCCAAAAATGATGCTGAAAAGGAGTATAATAGGGGCTCTTTAACACTCAAATATTTGCTGTCATGTCGTTCCAATTAGGATGAAAAGGTGCGTCAGAGGAAAACACTACGCACTTACGGTCCATTTATCGATTAATTAAAAAAAGTTTTTTGGGCTTTGGCACAGAAAACTCAGTTCTGGTCTGCCTCTAGTGCAAACAGAACTAACCTCTAGGCTTGCAAAGCCTTTGTCCATTCTCTACACTGAAAGCTTTGCTTATCAGAATGTAATTTGGTCCACAGCCACAACACATAACATGTCATGGGTCATAGTGCCTCTAATAACTTGATGCTGGGTAGGCCTTGGGTCTGATGACATGAGACGGAGCTGCACGTACTCAAAAGCGTTTGGCCCCCGCAGAAGAAACAGTCATTACTGTGAAGGAACTGTCTGCACTGCAAGTAGTAGGCTTTAACTTATTTGTACACACAGCTGTATTACAATGAAGTTATAGTACTCTGTTAGAGATGTCTACGGTTAACCATCGAGAATATTTTTGACCAGTCAAGCATCTCGGCCTATTGGTTAATTAGCAAACAAGGTCCCACTTCGCTAAAGGCTTCACTAGCTCACAATCTGAGGTACTTAAAAAGATGCTGAGCAAACATTTAGATGAGCGGCTTGTCACTTGGCTACTGTGTCAAAGTTGTTGCCAACCGCAATTTTTGCAAGTTCCCGCAATTTCATCGCATAAAATTGCATAAATATCCCGCATATTCCATCACATCTTTTAATAAAACGTGCCGCATAATAAAGGATTTTTGCCCGCAACAATCACAAAAAAACTGGAAGGACTGATTTATTCATCAACAAAAACGTTAACATTACACACACTACGTTCACAACTATACCGTTTCTTTACCGCACGCACACACATCTCACTGCATTTAAGTGTATTTCAGTGACTTGATAAGTCTAATAAAATAAATGACTCAGCACATGCTTTCAGTATGATCCAGTGCTTTTATAATGACATGCTTTGCTGATATAAGCCCAAGCTGTATCTAGACTGAATTGGCTGGCCAGAGAGGAGGAAAAATAGGGGAGGAGAAGCGTTGCGAGCAGGGGAAGCAACGCAGCATGTTGGGAAGTTAAGGAATCTCAGGATATGACGTAGTTATTGCCCAGGCCTGAAGGGGAAAAAAAAACAAAAAACAGGCATCCCTCAAGTCTCGACAGGGAAAGAAGAAAAAAAAAAATAAAAAAAAATAAATGAGAGCTTGAGGAAAGATATGATCTACCTCAATACAAAATTACATTGACATACTTTACCACTGTCTACAAAACTAAACTCTTGAGTACAATATGATAAAAGATAGTTACCAGAAGCACTACTTGTCTGTAGTCTTTTTAGTGTAATTTCTAGCCTCACACATTGTTTGGTCCGCTAGTCACAGTTCGGGGCATGTATGTAGAGGACCATGAAAATAGAATGAAGAGTGCAGTGTTGTTCTGAAAACAGTGTAAGTTTGGGTTATGTTGCACTTGATGTGTTTTATCTTTACCTTTTTTCAGTGGTACTTTTCCTTTTTATAAAAGATCCAGCCATTTCGTTGCACTTTGATTTCAATGTTGATGACCTTAGTCTAGGCTATAATGTGGCCACTTTCGCATTTTTTGTTTTTACTATGGACAACTTATATTTTTTATGAAGATTTGACCATGAAGAAGTGTTTGTTTCTTATGTTCTTAGCAAGAATATTGTCAACTGTTCCACCCCTATTTAATACCGATCTAAAACATTCTTCCCTCTGCTCTTACAGCAGTAGCTCCAGGCTCTGTGAGCTCAGGCTCACGTCACTGTTATGTTTCTGACAGATGACATAAGACGGGGACCCAGAAACCTGACACGAGATCCGCAGACTGTAAAATCTTGGTAATATAAACCGTTGTGCAGTGTTTTGGTGTCTGAAAAGCTTTTAAAAGCATTAATCTGCTACTTTCCTCTTGATCAGATTTCATCTCTCACCAGTATCTAATCTCCACGCTGCCAACCAATGCAGCCCTCTTTATTGTTTTAATGCATGGCTGTTTTTGGTCTGAATGTCCTCTGGAAGGGGATCCTGATGGATGTGTCCCCTATTCAAATTGACCCATTTTCAATTTTTGTTTTATATCAGAAAATATGGGATGTAGAAATAAGCGCTGAAAATGTGTAGAAGAAAAATTTTACAATTTAAAAAGTTCGAAAAAGCAAAAACAAAAAAGGCATCAAAAAAAATAAGTGTTTTTTTCAAGGTTAACGGGAAGACAACACAAGGGTTAGATTGCTGGTCTGGAAGCACTTACTGAACACAATTCACCGAAAACAACATAAAGATGATAAATAAACTGACTTCAATCTGATCTCAATACAACCATACTTGGATGGAAAATCAACTAAGCTAATTGTATAAAAGTTTGAGAGGTAAAATTATTCTATTCAACCGATCCATTGGACTTTAAATTGTTCATATAAATGTACCATATCTCATAACACACACACACAATAAATAAATAAATAAATAAAATATATATATATAAACAGCAGAACACATCGTATCATGTGATTAACCAACTGTCTGTCTGCCAATGGCACAATCCTGTTGGACCTTTGGAACTTAAATAAGATACACGAAAAATGTGCTGTGGTAATTAATCTGAGCCACAGATCATTACATTAAGGTCATCTTGATACTTGACTGTTCCCAGCGTCAAGTATTTCATGAGGTCCCAGAAATCAGAAAGGGTTGGACTTTGCCCCTGCAGAGTTTGGCAAAAAATATTTCATTTCCAATTTACTATCAGACTGGCTGCCTGGCATGTGCACCACAAATTGATACAGAAACATTTGGAAAAGCAACAGGGTTATGTGAAAAACAGTGAGGGTCATGGACACAACAAACATGTAAATTGTTTTAAGTGGGTAGAATATAGATTATAGTAACATGGAGCTAAATGTGCACAGATAAATGGGGAAAGACATAAGTATCTTTCTATGTGGCTGTCTGACCAATTGCTGGGGTGTTAATAGAACATTTATATTCAGCTGAACGTGAAGGAGTATTGTATGGAATGCCATTTTATTCAATATTATATAAATGAATAAATCCATAAATAAATATGCCTATGAAATACATCCTGATATAAATGTTAATATCAATATATAAATGAGTCAATATAGTTCTATAAATAAATAAATAAATGTTTTCCTTTTTTATTTCAGGGGACTTATTTCATAATGTCACATTTATTTATTTCCCTCTATATGTATTCCCACTTCATATATTCAAATGAAGGGGTGTTCCCCTCTGAACTTACTTTATTTCACAGCGAATAACGTTATCTCACATCCCGTTCACTGTTCAGGTCGCTACTTCAGGCTGCGGCCGACAGTACACATGGCGGATAATTGTTTGTGAACATTTTTATATTGTTTTGGGGACAGTGACATGGCTGGATAGCTAGCTTGTCTTGTTGTTAACGTACTGTCAAATTATAGTTATTGATTGCCAACTGTACACAACGTTATTGACTTAAAATCTGGCTAGCATAGCGTTAGCTTTCTGGCTCGTAACTCACTGAGCTGAAGGATTCTATTCTATAAGTTGAGCGGACTACATAAATATCTCCTGTTGCTAAGGTCCGTCCTATTTACTGGAGCAGTGAACAAAGTGAGAACCTTATGGGATGGGAATGATTGTTCCAAGTATTAGTCAAACCCTCCATTACCAGGGAAACAGAGTTATTATACTGGATGCGTTTCCCAACGCCATCCAAGTCCTCCTCCTCACCCACAAAGCCCTCCATAACCAGGCTCCTTCCTACCTCACAGACCCCCGTAACCTCGCTCCTCTGACGCAAACCTCCTCTCCCCACCACTCAGGACCACGCACCGTACCTGGGGTGACCGAGCTTTCACCATTGCAGCGCCCTCCCTCTGGAACTCCTTACCCATACTAATCCGTAACTGTACTGACCTGAACACATTCAAAACACTAATCAAAACACACCTCTTCAGATTAGCTTTCCACATACAAGTCTTACATTACTCACCTGAGAGCTACTGGTTTTATTGTTTTTAATTGCTTTTAATATGCTTGTTTTATGTGTTGGTTTTATTGCTTATCTGTTTTTAATGTGATATATGTTCTGGTTTTTACTGTAAAGTGTCTTTGAGTACCATGAAAAGCGGTATGTAAATAAAATATATTATTATTAGGAAAAACTTTAGATTTTCAGTGTAAAACGCATTAAAATATAAATTAATGGTTTAAAAAAAAAACTCATCGTATTAATGGACGTGAATGACTTGAATCAGGACTGGGAAAAAAAAAAATGTTCAAAGAAATGGTAATTGAGACTCTTCTACAATTTTTGCTTTTACTAGTACACAACGACTAATAAAAATGCACAGCTAATGAAAATCTATTTGTCATGACGTTTTTAAATTAAAGCTGATTGGGTAACAGTAAGGGTCGTGCCATATATCCTGCATGAGCCTCCTTTTGACAGGTTTGAACAAACAGGAACCTGCAGTGGTAAAATGGCACACCTCAAGGAGTGGTGAGAGCCACCCACAATATGGCATACAGCACAGGCCTGGGCCTATATTTAGATATATAGGTGTACTTTGGCTGTTGGGGAAAAAGCCAGACTAAACTGTTATGTTATTTATTTCACTTTGTAAAGTTATAAATTAACTTCTGATTGAAAAAGGGGCAGGGTACATGTGCTGCCTGAGGACTAAATACACTGTAGTGTGATCTGCAAGAGATGGCGAGCTCAAACAAAGCCAACATTCCTAAAAAAAAAGAAAAAAAAGAAAAGACAACTCTCATGCATTGGTGTCAACATACATCCACCAATCCTGTTTTTACTCGACTACCATGACAGGGCTTATTTTAAACCCAATCTTAATAGAGTGAACAGCTTTTTATAGAACCTGAGAAAAAGGCTGTTAAAAGTCTTGATAATTAATCCTCACAAACCATGTTGGACTTTCATGTTTACACAGGCACAATAGACAAGTAGAATAAATAGAAAGTCATTCACACGTACAGGCCTGCAGTAACAAACACACTGTATTACCATGTCTCCAGGGGTCCTTGGGCTCCACAGCTCCAGAGATTATATCCTCATCTGAGGGAAAAGTCACCCTTTTGCCACTTGGTTTGTGTTTATCGCCAACCTCCTCCACCGAAGGGTACAGTCCAGCCTGGTCTGTGGCAGAAGCTACTATGCTGCTTGTCTGGCTTGCGTCTGACGGGCTCTCTGCCGTGCTGCCAGCTGGGACATCCTGAGACGTGGTGGACTCTGATTCTAAAGTTTTGTCTGAGAATGATCTGACATTTGTTGATTCAGCCTCCAACACCCCACTCTCATCAAGACTTAGATCCACACCTATGTCCATGTCCCCACCATCATCCCCTTCTTCCACAACAAACGTTGCAGGATCAGTATCCTTCATGTTCTCCACCCCAATATCGTCCTTGCGCTGCTCATCATTAGAAAAGATCAAGTCAGTGGGATTCACTACTGCAGGGGTGTCTTGAGCACTGCTCTTTCTGTTTCCATTGACCTCATCAATTTCCAGTGTGTCTTGTGCCTGGTGGTTGTCCTCCTCAGCTGCCTGAAGGTTGTCAGCGAGATGAGGCATCAGGTACGTTTCGGAGGCCTCTGTGGGAACAATGTTTTGTTTTTCTGTGTTACTGTCCGTCATCAGTTCAGAGATCCTGGGGGTGATACCTTCTGTGTTGTTGGCAGTGTTGTGATCATCGTCCAGATTGCTTTTTGTCTTGACATTGCACAAATCTAGACACTGCTCTTCGATATTCATGTTTTCATTTCCAGTGAAACTTGCGTCTTTAACTGTGCCAGACAGCCTAGATATTGGGTTAAACAGTAACTAGGAACCAACTGACATGGATAAGCCTGTCTCTGGCCTTTGCCTCACAACAATATATGTAAATGTGCACCTATGCTTTATTGGCCAAATTATATTCAAGTGCATTCAGAAAGTTATACGTATAGTTTAACTAGTTTGTTGTACTTGGGGTTAAATGAATTATAGTTTTTACAATCCCAAAATCACAGGTTACTTTGGTGCATCCTTAAACATGTGATAAATAAAGTGCAATTTCAAACCAATATCAATACAAGAAATATGTGATGTCTACATGTATGTGAAATAGATACTGTTTCAGTAATTATTTATATGTCAAACCAGGCAACTTTGCTCAACTATCAGCTAGGCAGGCAACCACCACTTAATAATGTCTGCCAACCGTGTCCTATTGCTCCAAGTGGGAACCGACGAAATGCTCCCTGGTCGTCAGCACATTGCCAGCAGTATTTGAGAGGACCAGGACAGTCAATTGAAATGTACAAGTCACTCAGGGTGCCTCCATTACGCTAGCAAAGTGAGCTTACTGCCCGACACCAAACCAATTCATTTGCATGGATTTGAGCGAGCTAATGTTAGCTAGCTTGCTAAAGTTGTTGCCCAACAATGACATCCAGGCCCGTGTACGGTCGCATACCCGCTTCTATACGTGAGGTCGTCTGTTTCTCGCCGAGAAAGTCCATTCTTCTGTTTCAAGACAAATGTTTTCCGGCTGTAGCTCTAGTCTCACCCTCTGTCGTGCTGCAACTCGGCTCACATCACAACCCTCGACCAGCGGCAGACAGGAAAAAAACAGGCGTCACACTCCGAGCAATGAGCAGGTTTAGGTGGCTAACGTTAGCGCTAGGAAACCGTGCCGAAGCTACACCTGCCGGTACTGATGCGCTAATTATTACGAAATTATAAAGATGTTCCGATCGCATGGGTTCCGTAGGCGCCTCTCTATCCGGGAGAAGTACGTTGGACCTGTTTTTGTCTAGCGTTACCATTCGCTAGCTTGTTGAAGTCCAACAACTGTTTGTTGTTCACACGTCTAACGTCAGCACGTCGTTACCCTGCACGTTCAATAGACGCAGTGTTACAGACGGTTGCAGAAAAACAAACAAAAAGGGCAAAATGTTCAGCTGCATATTTAGGTTACAGCATTAGCTAGGTCACAGCATACAGTTAACAAAGCAATGTGTCGCTTGCTTTTATTGTAATTTTTCCACCCCCAAAAATATAATTGATTTGACTGTATATTTTTGGGAAAAATCCACATACATAGGCTACACAATCTTTTTTTCCTTGTAAAAGAGGTCAAGAAATGTCAAACACACAGGAATCATACTGCCTAATGACGTCACATTCTTTTCTGTAGCATTTAGTTTAATTATTTCCATTATCATACCTGCTCAAGATGTGATCTGTAAGTGTTGCACATTTCTTTTTTCCAGTAAATCTGCTGGTTTCTCAATTTCAGGTTTGCTTTTCAAAGTTGTAGTGCAAAATAAGCTTGAGCTACATATACCTTTATATAGCACCTTCAACCTATATACAATGCAGACGTACATGTTGGCATGCTCTATACAATGTGATGACTTACATAGCAACTGAATTTGAGCATTTTTAGCAGATGAGAAATGTCAGGTGTAGATTTAATACTTGGAATTATAGTTATACACATCTACGACAATCCTTCCTTTAGACCGTTTCATTAAAACCAAAAACATGGGGCAACCCTTTAGTGGAATAACTGCACTACTAGATCAACTTCATGCTGACCTCGTGTCAGGTTTAAATATAAAAGTATTGTGCTGCTTTCTGTAAAACTAGCCTTAAGTCAGAGAGAAATCTACCTGCTTTGGTCTCATTCTAAATGAAATGAACAACCTGAACACAAATCTTCCAACAGTTTAACAACCGTCACTTCTTAGTGCAAACAGGGGTTGACGTAGGCTACTCAAACCTTGGAGCAATTACAGCATGACAAGGCAAAATTAACAACCTTGGGTCACAGGCGCAAGTAGTTAGGGTCAAAAAGCATGACATTTCCTTTGCTTACTAGTCAGAGAAATTTGCCCAGCTCCTGGGTACTGTAGAGCATCTTCCCCAGAAAGACTGCTTCCTGTGCCACATTCAAGTGTGAAGTAATAAAGGCAAGCATATGTTAAAAACTTTAATTTGTAAAACATTTACATTAACAAAAAACCTTTGATAAGTGTACGTTAAAATTCTTGAGACTGAACATCTTCAGCTGAACGGTCATCCTTGGGCATCTTTGACTTCTTGGGGAGAAGGATTGCCTGGATATTTGGGATAACACCACCCTCTGAGATCGTGACCCCTGCAAGCAGTTTGTTGAGCTCTTCATCATTTTTCACTGCCAACAAGATGTGGCGAGGAGCGATGCGGCGCTTCTTGTTGTCACTGCTGGCGTTTCCCGCCAGCTCCAGGATTTCAGCGCAGAGATACTCAAGGACAGCTGTGAAGTACACTGCAGCGCCGTTGCCAACTCGGTTAGCATAATGACCTCTCTTCAGCAGCCTGTGGATGCGGCCCACTGGGAAAGTGAGCCCTGCTCTGGAAGACCGGGACACTGAAGACTTTGGTTTAGGCACAGCTTTCTTCCCACGGCCAGACATCTTAATCTAGAGTTAAAACATTTTTAGGGTAATTTCAAATAAACGTAATATTTTCACCTCTGAAAAGCAAGTCATTAAAGAATCTTGTGTTTGAAGGTCATAAGGCTAAATGACTAAGAGCAGCCTCTTGGAACATGAATAAACACAATCCTGTAACATAATGCACAACACATTATAAAGTCATTCCTCTTTAGGTAGGCCCACTCAAACTTGACTGCCCACTTACCAGTATTCTGCACCTCCTTCCTGTTGAGACAGCAACCACAAACTGAATCACAGAACATCGCTTTTATATGAATCAGGCAGCAATTTGTTGATTGCTGACACCTGGCTCCTCTGCTACATGGAGTTACCTTGATTACCTACATTTGACAATGTTATAGACTGTTTGATATCTCTCACATACATTGTACTGAGTAGCACTGCAAGTGGAGACTTTTGTTTCTTGATGCAAAAGAGTAAGTTGTGCTTTTCTGCACAAGCGCACATTTTCCCATGGAGAGGTCCAAACACCAAACACCTGTGTGAACTAGATCACAATAACTGCACAACAAGTACCACTTGTAGCCCTAATATTTGTACACACTGAGCGGCAGCGGGATTACCTGAACATGTGTTCAGGTAATGTTTGAACTTTAATAAAAAAGTGGAGAAGTGAGAGAGAGAAGTTTCAATGGCAGCAAATGAGATTTTAACAGCGCAGCATCCCAATCAGTCACAGATTCGGTTAGATTGAAAAGACTTGAGGGGGATTTGTATGTTTTGCTTCATGAGTCCACTCCACAACCTTTCAGTGGTAAATATCAAATAATAAAATATGTTTTAATAGGATGTTACAGGGGCCTCCTGCTGCGTATTGAGCCCTTTCCCTTTTAATAATATTTTCTGTTTCTTTACTTACTGACAAATGTGTATTTAAGGTAGCCTATATATACATTTTAGTAATGGTGTCTACTTCTGTCGACAAGCGTTTCCTCCTGAACTTACCGTCCTCACTGTTAACCTTAAATAAAATATTTGTTTATGCTCTCTTATTCCCCTTTGAGAAGCATACGTCTGGACAATACTGCTCATAAAACATAAAATATGAAACAGACCAATGACAATGTAGCATGTCATCTGTTCCACCCGTTATAGTGCATTTCATCTCCTAATGTGCTGAAAAATAACAGCAGTACAGACCTCAGATCATGTGGCCTGTTGCAGTTTGTCTTTGTTTTTTTAAACTCACATTCTAAATGAAGGAACATTTATAAAACCACACTTATTGCTGTTGTGATCATTCACTTTATGATTAGGTGTTTGACTGTGTCTGTCTCCTTGAGCGCCTGATGTGCTTACTAACAAACTGCTTGAAGGAGTGATGACTCAACTCCTACCACTGTTTGCAACTCAGTATCAAGGGTTTCACCGTTACGCTCAACAGACCGAGATAAACAGGGATTTATTCATGTCTAAAGGTCTTGAAGGCAACTCATGACTAATAACCCAAACTTGGTAACCCGTGTTTTTATACCAGAATTGTTTGGTTAAATTTGTATGTGGGGGAAACACTGCTTAAACTAAGCAGTGAAGTGAATTGACCTTGGAAATAGTAGTTTGACCAAACAATCCTAAAATCAAGGTCCTTTTCTTACTAGCTTTTTCCAACTCTATCACATAATCTAACTCAGTAGCGGTTATATTTAATCTATAACTTTTATTTAGCACAGCCACATAATGCAAATCACCCTTTTCAGCAACTAAACTCGCATTTCAATCTATCCATCCCCATGACAACTGAATGATCTCTACCTGCTGATGAAGTTAGTTAACTGCTGATCAAACAATTTCATTGAATGAACAGAGGGGGTTGATGTTCAGTAAAGGTTTGTGCATGGGTATGCATTATGATTTGAGAACACAGATTATTAAAGAGTGTAATATTTCATGTGAAACTTTGATTTAAGATACACGGTCGTCACGCATGTATGTTTGTAAAGGCCAAGAGCAGCTTAACTCTGCGCCAAACTAGGATTTAAATTGCCAGTGGCACACATGAACAGAGCAGAATGGGCATAGGACACCTCCCGTGGCTGGGCTAAAAGTATATATTTTAACATCACATTGGAAGCACACCAATCCACATTTTTTCTTATAAAAACATGTTCTGTTTTTTTGTTGTTGCTTTGATGCCATGACTGGTGGCTCTGTCATTATCAATAACCTCATTGTCAAATTTGATGCCAACCAGCTTCATCCTTTGTACCATATGCCTTCTCTCTGTCTGTCTCTCTCTTTTTTCCCCCCAATGTACTGACAGTGAGAGATTGGAGAGACAGACAATTTGACGGTTCAGTTTCACTTTAGAAACATGGCAGAGAGCCAATCGCAGAGCAGCGGGAAGAAAAATTAAACGGGGACCTTCCCAGCAGGTCGTCCTTGGGAGAATGGATGGATGGGTTTCTGTTCAACCTCAACAGGAGGACATACTTTACAAACAACTTTAATTTAATACATTTTGCAAAACTTGTACATTAAAACTCTTGAGACTGAACATCTTCAGCTGAACCCTTGGGCATCTTTGACTTCTTGGGGAGAAGGATTGCCTGGATATTTGGGATAACACCACCCTCTGAGATCGTGACCCCTGCAAGCAGTTTGTTGAGCTCTTCATCATTTTTCACTGCCAACAAGATGTGGCGAGGATTAATGCGGTGCTTCTTGTTGTCACGGCAAGCGTTTCCCGCCAGCTCCAGGATTTCAGCGCAGAGATACTCAAGGACACCTGTGAAGTACACTGCAGCACCGTTGCCAACTCTGTTAGCATAATGACCTTTCTTCAGCAGCCTATGGATGCGGCCCACTGGGAAAGTGAGCCCTGCTCTGGAAGACCGGGACACTGAAGACTTTGGTTTGGGCACAGCTTTCTTCCCACGGCCAGACATCTTAATCTAGAGTTAAACATTTTTAGGGTAATTCAAATAAATATAATACATTTTCACCTCGGAAAGGCACATCTTCTGTGTTTGAGGGTCATAAGGCTAAATGACTAAGAGCAGCCTCTTGGAACATAATTTAACACAATCCTGTACCGTATGCACAACACAACAAATTACAAACTCATTCCTCTTTAGGTAGGACCACTCAAACTTGAATGCCCACTTACCAGTATTCTGCACTTCCTTCCTGTTGAGACAGCAACTACAAACTAAACCACAGAACGTTGCATTTATATGAATCAGGCAGCAATATGTTGATTGCTGACACCTGGCTCCTCTGCTACATGGAGTTACCTTGATTACCTACATTTGACAACGTTATAGACTATTTGATATCTTTCACATACATTGTACTGTGTAGCACTGCAAGTGGAGTTTCTTGATGCAAAAGAGTAAGTTGTGCTTTTCTGCACAAGCACACATTTTCCTGTGGAGAGGTCCAAACACCTGTGTGAACTAGATCACAATAACTGCACAAGTACCACTTGTAGCTCTAACATGGGGGGGGGGTTTAGTGAGAAGTTTCAATTTTCAATGGCAGTGAATGAGATTTTAACAGTGCAGCCTCCCAATCAGTCACAGATTCGGTTAGATTGAAAAGACTTGAAGACGATTTGTATGTTTTGCTTCATGAGTCCACTCCACAACCTTTCAGAGGCAAATATCAAATTATAAAATATAATGTTTTAATACGATGCTAAAGGGGCCTCCTGCTGCGTACTGAGCACTTTTCCTTTTAATATTATATTTTCTGTTCCTTTATTTAAGTATAATATGTGTGAAGAAAAGAAAACTATTAGACTGACAGCATTTACATTTTTTTGTCACTCTGTTTTATTAGTTTATTGCTGAAGTGGACACATCAATTAAGATCTAAAATAGTAACTATATAAAAAAAGAAAAGAAACATATAGTCTTACTTTCTGGTGCAAAACTGTTTGTATTTAAGGTAGCCTATATATACATTTTAGTAATGGTGTCTACTTCTGTCGACAAGCGTTTACTCCTGAACTTACCGTCCTCACTGTGTAAACACCTTAAATAAAATATTTGTTTATGCTCTCTTATTCCCCTTTGAGAAACACATGCATCTGGACAACGCTGCTCATAAAACATAAGACAAACCATTGACACTATATAGCATCTCATCTTTTCCACCCATTTTAGTGCATTTCATCTCCTAATGTGCTGAAAAGAATCAACAGCAGATGGCAGTACAGACCTCAGATTTAACATGTGGCCTGTTGCAGTTTGTCTTTATTTTTTTTTTAAACTCACATTACATATTCTTAATGAAGGAGCATTTATAAAACCACACTTAATGCTGTTGTGCTCATTCACTTTATGATTAGGTGTTTGACTGTGTCTGTCTCCTTGAGCGCCTGATGTGCTTACTAACAAACTGCTTGAAGGAGTGATGACTCAACTCCTACCACTGTTTACAACTCAGTATCAAGGGTTTCACCGTTACGCTCAACAGACCGAGATAAACATGGATTTATTCATGTCTAAAGGTCTCGAAGGCAACTCATGACTAATAACCCAAAGTTGGTAGCCCGTGTTTTTTTTTTTACCAGAATTGTTTGGTGGAATGTTTCCTGGTAAAACACTTCTTAAACTAAGAAGAAACATTTTTGACCTTGGAAATCCCAATCCTGAATCAAGGTCCACTTCTTACTAGCTTTTTCAACCGTATCACATTATCTTCTAACTCATTGGCTGTTTACATTTCATCCATAACTTTTATTTAGCACATCCACATAATGCACATCACCCTTTTCAGCAACTGAACTCCATCCCAATGACAACTGAGTGATCTCCATCTGCTGATGAAGTAAGTTGACACTAAGTTGATTACTGATTAAACAGTTTCATTGAATGGACAGAGAGGGTTGATGTTGTTCAGTAAAGGTAAGTGCGTGGGTATAAATTAATTCTGACTGGAGAACACACAGATTGTTAAAACGAGTGTGATATTTTATATGAAACTTGATTGATTAAAGATACACAGCCATCTATCTTACTTGTTACAGTATGCATGTGTTTGTAAAGGCCACTAAAGCAGCTTAAAGCAACATTATGTAACTTTTAGCTGCAGCTGTAGTTCCAATGAGACAACCTGTAGGAGGACCGAAGTGGGAAAAGTTACATAGTGTTGCTTTAACTCTGCATCAAACTCAGATTTAAATTGCCAGTGGTGCACATGAACAGAGCAGAATGGACAAAGGACACCTCCAGTGGCTGTGCTAAAAGTAAATATTTTAACATCACATTGGAAGTAAACCAAGCCACATGTTTTTTTCAACATGTTCTCTCAGTTTCTTTTTGCTTCAATGCCATGACTGGTGGCTCTGTCATCAATAACCTCATTGCCAAATTTGAAATCAACCAGCTTCGTCCTTGCCTTCTCCCCCATGTACTGACAGTGAGAGATGGAAGAGACACAGAGGGACATTTTGACTGTTTGGATTCACTTTAAAACATGGCAGAGAGCCAATCTCAGAGCAGCGGGAAGACAAATTAAGCGGGGACCTTCCCAGCAGGTCGTCCTTGGGCAGATTGAATGCGATTCTGTTCAACCTCTCAACATCCTCCCAACACGAGGAGGACAGGACGGGACTCACAAGCTGTCACGGAACAGTTCCCAATGCATATATCTACAGCCTGACTTTCAAGTATGTAAAGTATAAAGCCAGTGCACACATTGAGGTGGTTCCAAACACAATTTATTTGCACTTAGTGGAGACTAGATCAGTGTGTACGCTAAAGTTTTTCATCATGTGAGTTGTCATCATTGAAACAAGCCATTTGTTTTTCGAGCAGCTCCTCTGAGAGTCTTCGTCTGGATAAAGGCTGAAGGCCCTCTCTATTTATTAGCAACAGTAGCTACTAACACTGAAGTCTGCAGTCGGATGCCGAGTGAGGAGAGGAGATGAAAAGGAGAGCGGAGAAAGGAGAGCCGCGAAATGATCCAAACATAAGATTAAACTCAGAAATTGAAGGCAAAACCAGACACCGAAGCCCCTAACAAGATTTCTTTGATGACCCATGATCATTTCAATAAGATAGTTTATCTCTCCCTTATATGCCATTTTTCACAAAATTGACTGCTGAATTTGCATGTAGGTCTTTTTCTCTGTCTTTGCACCAGACAGGTTGACAGGTAAACAGTTAGCTGACACGTGGAGGACTCTCTCTTTTTTCCCTGAGCAGCAATAAATCTGTAGATGTGGCTTTTAGGAGGATTGTGCTATTACTTTGACTTTGCAGACTGGCTTTTCCCCTTTTCTCAGCTTTATAGAGATGTCAGCGGCGGACTACAGAAGATTGGGCCTGATCTTCGGAAAGTAATTGATCTTCTACATAAAACAAACTCAAGGACAATGACTTATTGCGCACATGCAGACACACTCATTATAGACATGCTTTCACATAGAAAACGGGGTGTTCATATTTGAATTTCTGACAACTTTCAAAGGGCAATAACCCTACTGAAAATGACCAAATCTCTAGAAATTACTAATTGAAACTGTTCACCTCTTTCAACATATACTAGCCTATTCATCATCAACCATTTTTTCCTCATAATTTCCCAGAAGACAGCGATTGAGTCTCATAAGGTGCCTTGAGAGCAGAAAAAATTTGTTAAATACGGCTGGCCACTCTTGTAATTTATAGTCAATAAAGAGACAATTAATGTGAGGTGTTCACACAGCAAGTAAGTTAGAGGGTGAGTCATTCTCTGAGTGCATCTACTTTAATTATGAAACCTTCTGGACACCCACAGCGTAGCAGGGTGTCCAATGGTCCCAGGATTCTTAAAGGTGCAATATGTAATATTGTGTGTAATACTGGCAGCTAGCGGTTAAAATAGTTACTGCACTACCAATTCAAAATACTGGAGAGTCGTTTCCCCCGCCCCCTCCTGCCCAGACTCGAAGTTCACGGGGGTTGCCAGGCTGAGACCGCAGCATTCACAACAACGTTGCTAGACACTTTTCTCACATAGCCAGACATTACTCCACAGCACAGCGGAGTAGCTAACGGTAGATGCTGGCTATATTGACAGACCGATAAAGTCCGCGGCGGAGCTCTGTAACCAACTGACAGACACACTTTTTCGGCTTAAAATTACAGTATGAACCGCTAAAAACACAACAACCTCACTGTCCTCTCCACACGCCAGTCAGGCACACTTCCTCGGCTTAGAATTACAATACGAAACGCTAAAAATACCACTACCTTACCGACGGAACACACTTCATTGGCTTAGAATTATGGCAAAAATCGCTAAACACACTGCAAACTCACAGTCCTCTCTTCCCGATTTACAGCCCCCCTCTCGTGGCTTAAAATAACTCACCGTTGTCGGCTCCAGCCGCTGACGAGGCTACACGCTGTAAACAGCCGTGGGCTGCTTGCCTGGTTCTCCGGTAACGTTAACAGGTAGCAGGGTTAGCATGGCGGCGTTAGCCAGGACCAGTCGGGATCACTTTACTGGCTGTGTCTCAATTGTTTTTGCGAGTAACCAACTCGGGTACTCTAGCTATATAATTCAATGTGAGAACACAAATGTTGAAATGACAAAAAATGCCCGTCCCTAGTAGCTGTGATAAATTAGCCTGAAGCTAATGCTTACCGGTTCAGGAGAAAATAAGCCAACTCTGCGTCCTTTTGGGCTCTAAGCTGTCTCCATCTTTCAAATACATCTCCATTATTTACCAGGGGGTTGTTATGTCTCTGGTCACGCAACTGTTAGAAACATGCTGTTTTCTTCTTTCTATCTCCATTGATCCTGTTTGTTTGTTTGCTGCTTTCATGGCTGTACTAACGTTACAGCTGTAGCGCGCTGGGTTTACGTTTTTACAGGTATATCTGGCAACCCGGCCTGGCTGTCAAACTGGGCCGTTGATAACAACACACAGATCAAAACATAAACATAAATTCCGTCACGGAATGTAAATTTCAAAAAGAAAAAATACTGAAATTAGCATTGTTGTCAGAAAAGATAGTATTTCAGTTTAACATGTTTCCTTAATATCTGATGAGGCATTGGTGTCATTTTTGGATTTATTACAGTACAAATATTACATATTGGACCTTTAAGTGCTTAAAGTCTGTCACCTCCTGAAAAAAAAATACCTGCAAGACTGTGATTGTTTTTAAATGACTTGTCATGCAACAGCCTGGGCTCAGCCCCATTAAATAAAGGAGTAACTACTTTGAGAGGCAGTATCTCAAAGTTATTTCCTTAGTGAAATCTTAGACCTTCTGTGTTTATGCTTCATGTGTGTAGGTTTGTCCGTGTACATTTTGGTAAAACACTCTTGCTTTCTTGCCGAGAGTTGAACACAAAGATTGATGCCATTCTCATATTTGTCTGTTCAATATGCTACGACCAGCAGCTGGTTAGCTTAGCACAAAGACTTGAAACAGGGGGAAACAGCTAGCCTGTCCAAAGGTGCTGGTAGATGGATTTTGGTACCTTCCAACTGAGCCAAGAAGAAACCAATTAAATTCAATTCAATTTTATTTATAGTATCAAATCATAACAAGCGTTATCTCGAGACACTTTACAGATAGAGTAGGTCTAGACCACACTCTATAATTTACAAAGCCCCAACAATTCCAATAATTCCCCCAAGAGCAAGCATTAGCAGTGGCTATTGCGACAGTGGCGAGGAGAAACTCCCTTTTAGGAAGAAACCTCGGCAGACCCAGACTCTTGGTAGGCGGTGTCTGACGGTGCCGGTTGGGGGTGTGATGAACAGTGGCGTAATAGTCACAATAGAGATAATGGAACAGTGACTACTGTAAGAAAAACACTAAAAGACGTGATCGTTCTGATTTCTGAGGAGGAAGGAGAGGCCTGGGTCGAATTGAAAGTTAAGCAAAAGGTTTAATAAAACAACACGGTGAAAACGACAGTCAAAACACAATCAAACATAAAACATATAACACTGCCAGCAGCAGACTGCAGACATGCTTCCCCTTGTGGGGACACAGTTAGCAGCCATGCAACATGACAAAACAATACACTGTAAACAGCGGTCTTCAAATGCTTCCCCCTGCGGGGTCACAGATTGAAGCCCCGAATCTCTCTCCAGATCCGAATTATATGTCCCTCAGGTTAAGGACACACCTCTGATTTCCAGTTTGCTCCAGTTCACAGACAAATGTCATTTATCATGGTAGTGCTGATTATATTCAAGTTTACAGAGATACACATTTTCTTTGTTCTAAACAAGTCTGGCCCAACAGGGGGTGGCTCCCCAAAAACAGATACAAAAGATCTCCATGAGTGGAGACAAGAGGCTTTCTCCTGTATGCTAAATGACTGATGATTCTCTAGAAGCTAGAGAAGGTGTGAGCCAGACAAATGCTGATTAGGTGTGGTGTGATGCAATCGGTTGATTCAGTGCTTCCTCCAGCTACAGTGTTCATTCAACTAAAAGTACATTTTTATCAGACATCACCAATGGTTTAACTTTTTACAACCTAACACTACAATGGTAGTCGTAGTAGTTCATGTCATAGCCGGGTACAGCAGGGCGTTACGGGATGTAGCGTGGCACAGCAGAGCATGGGTGGACGCAGTGGACGCGGCAGGGCGCAGCAGGACGTAGTCGGACATTGCAGGGAATAGCAGAGCGTAGCAGGGTGTAGCCGGTCCACAGCGACAGCTGCACCAGGTGACACCAGACACCACTAGTTTGCTTTTTGGGGGGATACGTCACTGTGTGTTACAGCGTAATGATTTGGATAATGTCAGTGCTACTGTATACAAGAAAAACCTCAGTTAAAGGCAATTGTGTGGGTGCAAAAGTGGTTTTGGAGAGGCTGTTTAGTTGCCTAATGACCTTGTTGCTTTTGGCTTATTCAAGCCTCTTACTTACTTGAGGACCTGGCATCTTCACTGTGGATTCCTTCAGTGTCCATGAGGGGCAGTTTAGTTTACACAAGAGTATTCCAATGAAAAGTAAATATAGAAATATCTTCTGTCTTTGAATAATATTCACATGTCCATACATATTGAAAGAGTTTGGATGTTGCAGTAATTGCTGCTCCTGTTCATTCTGTCCATTTAGAGATTCCTCCCTGACGTGGTTAGTTATATAAGTGATAGGTCAACAGTCCTTGTTTTGTTCAAAAATTACTTTTAATTCTCAGCTGAAGCTAATATGAGGCTTTGGCAGTCCGCGTTAGAAAATTCAAATGGGTATACACCAAAGTTACAGTCTTTTTTAGTATGAAATTCTCTCTTGTGTTTCCTCAGGCAGCATTTCCTTGCTGAGCTGCAGTGGAGGGATAGTAAGAAAAAGAAATGGTAGCCTACTAAAGGACCATAACTTTGATAGATTTGTGTAGTAAATCTGTGTAGTCTAACTTAGACTGCTGAGGCCTCATATTAGCTTGGTCATCCTGCAATGGTAAGGTTATAACATTAGGCTCTGTTTCCAAAAGTAGTCCCTCCCGTGCTTACTATTTCTAGAAATTGTGAATTTCTTTATCCTTTCCGGCTCTTCCTCTCTTGTACCATCCTCCTCTCCTCTCAATCTTCCTCATCTTTTGCATCATCCTACGCATCTTTTATCCTCCTCAGGTCCTAAGCCAGCTGTAATGGCTACCATATGTCCATACCACATGTCACCAGTTTCCCAATAAAAAACATTTCCCTTTTTAAACACTATGAAAACAGAGGGTGGACCTTGGGAGATATAAAATCATGGTAGGATTTGATCTGGCACCGAACACCTGTGTGTGGGGACTGACCAGAAGAAGACAGGCATCGCAAATCCACTGCCACGTCATTAGAGGAAGAACGAAGGACAAAGAGATTTTCCATCATCCACCCAGTCACCCAGCCGTCCATCCCACCTGTGCAAAACTCCCATTCCTCCCTGATTTTAATTCCTCCATCTGTTTTTCTCTCTTTCCTTTCGGTCTCTCTTTCTTTTCAGCCATAACTTGTTTTGGCTACTGTCCACTGTATAACTCTTATTTTTTTTAATGTAATTCTCTTCCTGTTCTCTCTCTCTCTCTCTCTCTCTCTCTCTCTCTCCTCCTTACACCCTTGGTACCTCATCATCCAACACACACACACACACACACACACACACACACACACACACACACACACACACACACACACACACACACACACACACACACACACACACACACACATACACACACTTCATTTCTTTACATATTCATTTCCGCCTGTCTGTAATGTGTTTTGGGGAGTTTCCTGTTCCCAGCCCTGCTGCTTCCCTGAGAACCGCCATGTAGGAAGTGGCAGTCCTGGCACTAGTTCCCTTCTCCCCCTCCGACTGGTCACATCCCCACCTAGAGGCCGACAGAGATCGAAAGAGAGGGAAAGAAAGAGATGGAGCTCTGCCAATCGAGGTTACTGTCCATTTAACATTACTGGTTTCTGGATTCTGTTACAAAAATTGTTGTTGCAGGAGCGTTTTCCCAGACAATATCACCCTCTTTACTGGACAACCTGCACACCCCTGCTCGCTAATAAACTCAGCATATTACTCTATTTCACAGCTGGAGGTTTCTTAGAATTTCTCTAATTCTTTTGACAGAAACAATTCCCAGGTTGTCACTCAGGAAGCTATGGCATGTTTTCCCCAACATAAACATGTGAACTTGAATCTGTGCATTTTATTTCAGATTGGAAAATATCTACTTTTTTCATCTGACATGAAGAATACTTACTTTTGATTCTAAGCTCAAGGGAACTGTAAAGTGTCAGGTAATGAATATCTCTGGTGGTCTGAGTCTAAGGGGGGGTCAATGAGGTAAAACATAGCGACATCATGAATGTTTGTGCAGCTGATGTGGCTATTCATTCAGTTTTAAGGCATGGTCACACCAGAAGGCGACACAGTGAAATTCATCTGTTTCTTTACGAAATATTTTGTTTTAAGAGCTTGGCGACATACTTGCTGGGCTAGTCGGTGAACTACTGTAGCTGTCGAGCTAACACACTAGCTAACTGAGATTTTGACTGAAGAGGGAAAAAAGCTCATCATGCTAATGAGAGTGATAGAAGCGATTGCGCCATCAGGTGGTCCTGCCTGCACGTTCCCGCTTGTCCAATAGTCCAAAATTCATTATACAAAGTAATAACTGACCTTGTTTGTACTTGCTGGTGTTGTGTCAACAGTTTTACAGATTCTTTTAAAATAGTGGTCTAGGGGGGAAACCCTTTTGCAATGCTGCAAGTTGGGCTCAATGGTGTTTTAAGCCCTCAACATCGACTTCAAGGCAACGCTGCGACTGTCGACTTCAAGGCACAGGCATCATTTGGCTGTTTCCATATACAGTTGTGTTCAAAATAATAGCAGTGTGATTTTTTTTTTTTAAACATTATTTTTTTGGGTTTTCCCTTTATTTGAAAGTGGATAGACACGAAAGGGGGAGCGAGAGATGGGGGATGACACGCAGCAAAGGGCAGCAGGTCAGATTTGAACGCTGCAGGACTCATGGGGCAAACGCTCTTACTGAGTGAGCTAGAGGTCGCCCCAGAATAGCTTTTAATTCCATAATATCAATGCATTGCACATTCAATTCCAAATAAAAACATGACCAAAATTGATCAAGTTTGTGTTATACCTTACAGAAAGTGAAGAAAAAGGGATATTAGGCTGTTCAAAAAAATAGCAGTATTTGCATTTTTCTTTACAAACTCAAACATTTACTTTATAAACTGAAAAATGTCTCAAGGGTTTGCTTTACTTTGAATTACTGCACTAATATTTAGTTGCATAACCATTATTTCTGAGAACGGCTTCATATCTGTGTTGCATGGAGTTGACCAACTTCTGGCACCTGTGAACAGGTATTCCAGCCCAGGACCATTGCACTGGAATGTCCACAATTCCTCTGCATTACTGGGTTTTGCCTCAGAAACATTTTTGATGTCACCTATGGGACTGAGGTCTGGGGATTGGGCTGGCCACTCCATAACATCAATCTTGTTCATCTGGAACCAAGACTTTGCTCACTTTCTGGTGTGTTTTGGTTCATTGTCTTGTTGAAAGACACATTTCAAAGGCATTTCCTCTTAAGCATAAGGCAACATGACCTCTTCAAGTATTTTGATGTATTGAAACTGATCCATGATCCCTGGTATGCGATAAATAGGCCAAACACCACAGTATGAGAAACATCCCCATAACATGATTTTTGCACCACCATGCTTTACTGTCTTCACAGTACTTTGGCTTGAATTCAGTGCATGGGGGTCGTCGGACAAACTGTCTGCGGCTCCTAGACCCAAAAAGAACAATTTTGCTTTCATCAGTCCACAGAATTCTCCTTTGGCCAGTCAATGTGTCTTTTGGCAAATTTCACCCTATTTAGTACATGTCTTTTTTTCAGCAATGGAACTTTGCGTGGGCTTCTAGCTGATAGCTTTGCTTCACATAGCCTTCTTCTGATTGTAACAGTACTCACAGGTAACTTTAAGTCTTCTTTGATTTTCCTGGAGCTGATCATTGGTTGAGCCTTTGCCATTTTGGCTATTCTTCGATCCATTCAAATGGTAGTTGAACGTTTTTTCGCCCGTTTCACAGACATTTTAATTGTATTTTGTGTCTGTTAAGAGGCACAAAGGCACTCTTTATCTCATGCCCCCAAAACTGCCGTTTTAGCTCACTGGGAGCTCTGGGCATTAGCTGCAGCAACTCCAGTTTGCTAGGACCAATTCGGCTCGCTTTTTTTTGCTATCGACAGTACTAACATAGTTATAGCGATCAAGATTAACGTAAAAATTGGCCGGAGTTCTCCTTTAACCCTAACCCTAACCATTGCCTAATCGTAGTGCCTTCCAGGCAGCACTGCCTGGAAGACGACGTTGGGGGCTTAAAACACCAAACACCGCAAATTGGCAGCAAGGCTAAATGGCGGTGTTGTATCCAGCTCTCATCTATGGTCTCGACTCTCGCTCCCTGGTGTATGCGCTCTGACAAATGGCAAACCTGGAACTGTGACACTTGCAAGGTTGCTAATAGGACAGTAAGCCTACACAGTTTATTCAAAGGACCTATTTTGTACTATCAACTCATGTCAACAACCCATTTCTCTTTAGTGGAACAGTTTATGCTCAAACAAAGGTTAAGAGGTTAAATAAAAGTGGATGGTGCAACACAGTTTATAAGCTGCGATACAGTAGCTTCATCCATTTTGAAATCTCTGGCTCTCTGTTCCCTCAGAGGTCAGCACTGTCGAGACGACTCGCTGGTCTTTAGACTGGTATCTGCTACACTCTACTCGAGATCATGAATCTGCTTTTTGGAATATCTCCCTCCTTTATCATAACGGCCTGTTTGCTCTTTTCTGCATCTTTTGTTTCCTGTTCTTTCTCATATTTTGCCACATATTCCTCCTTTTCCTCCTCCTCCCATCTGGACCACACGAGGCCTCAGGTCTGTCCCTCCCTGCCTGTCAATATACATGTATATAAAAATAACCTGTTACAGGATTCAGACCCTTGTGCTGACAGCTCAAGGCTGTTCTCATGCTTGTGTTTGTTTGCATGCATGTCTGTGTATATTTGTGTGTTTTAGAGGGAAGAACAGATGCTCTCGTAGCCTCGGGCTTGGTTTTCTCATTCTGGCTACAAACAGACCTGTGATTTATGTTATTCTGCTGTTGCTTTGGCCAAAACAAGACTGGAAGAGGGCTGAGGGTACAGAGGGACAGACTAAATGGCCACTGGACTGAGCAAAGTGTTGAATGCTCAATTGCAGCTTGGCAAGACCCTGGGATGTCAGCAGTAGTTCTAAGCTTGGTCACTACAGGGGCACACTACCAATGTAAATGTGGTATTACTACAGTGTCGGAATGAATAACTTACTAAAAAGTGCAATCTGAAAATCAAGCAATGTGTTTTTTTTATCCCAAAATAAAGTCAAGAAAAATATGTCACTCTACTGGTTAAAAAAAAGGCGAAAGAATCACCTAATGTCTTTATCATTTTGGCGAATTTGACTGACGAGTAAAAGACATAACATACAACACATAATAATACAGTCTAGCCTCTGAGCCTTTGGTTCCTGAACTGCTTCCTGTATACATTAATTCAAAGTGTGTGCGTGTGTGTGTGTTTTGTGTGTGTTTATATAAAATGTTTTTGGTGTTTCCATGCTGTGACCAAACCACAAATGGTGGAATGTCTCTCTCCCTCTCTCTTCCAATAAAACATAATAGTATTTCATATTAAGGAAAAATGTTGTAACGATTTTTGCCAGGCATCTTCAAAACAAGTATAATACGGACACCTGCTATAGTGCTCATTGTTATTACAACAGACCTTGTTGATGTCCCGTAAGCGCTCAGATGGAAATGCTCCATAGCCTCTTGCTGGCTTCACTTCTCTTCCTTCCTACTAGCCGTTGTCACAATCTGCCAAATGTGAGGTACATAGCATCCCCACACACTCATAGACCACACACACAACACACACACACACACACACACACACACACACACACACACACACACACACACACACACACACACACACACACACACACACACACACACACACACACACACACACACACACACACACACACACATCTTGACTCAGACCAAGTTTTGGGAATCTACAAGAGCATGTGGCGGCTTGTTTTTATTTAAAGAGGGTACATGCTTCCAGTAAACCCTGATCTCGGCTGGACATCTGGTTAATGGTGAAATTGTCTGTAAGAGCTGGATTTTGAATTAAAGTTTGTGTTTTAGCACAGCCAGAAAAAAAGGTAGAGAGGGGTAATCTGTTACGTATAGAAATGAGAGAAGCTTTACACAGACCATGATGAATATTGTGTTGTAACAAAAACATAATTTTTTAGAGCATCCAGCAAGAAATAGCCAGTTGTACTTGGAAACTTACTGTTGCTGTGCCTGTCACGCTTCCTGTTTTAGCATAGCACGTATGCAGTTTGCAATCATAACAGTGGCAGATTTACATCACAAAATTCTTTGTTATTTAAAAAAATGGGTTGCTTGATTTCAGACAGAGGTAAACTAAAGCATGTTACAGTGATCAACGGCTTATATGGATCAAAAAGCTTGGGACAGAATCCTTCCTATACAAATGCTATTTACAGTAAATAATTAGTTATAGTCAGTAGTCCACTTACAGTGTTTATTTTGGGTCTTTTCATACATAACTACGGTAATGCTATTGTTTCCTAGCCTGACAAGCCAGATCCACATCAAGATGTTGGGTCTGGGAACTCACCATTAACAGGGCTCAATGCGAGGGGCGGGATAAATGGTTGTCTTTCAAATTCCCTCTGCATGCAATAGGATAGCGCTACAACCAACCAGAACAACGAAGAAGGTAGCGAAGCTAGTTGATAGATTAAACTTTTGCTGTATCTGGTCGGCAAAACTCAGACCACATCTTCCTTTTTTAAGAATGCTTTCAGTGCCGTACTTTTCTCAAAGAAAAGCTTAACTCCAAGTCTTCCAGAAGACCGCTGTTCCCAGCAGCAGCAGCCATAAGCCCGCCCACCAACTCTATACACGATGTGATTGGCCTGACTAGAGTTTGGTTTTTCCAGCTCGCAAGTCAACGGAGAGGGCCTAGACTAACCTGACTCCGCCAGATGGATTGCTTCACATTTGCTCGGCATATCCATCTGGGAACTTTCCGTTGGAGAACTTTGTTGGTGATAGATGGGCCAAATCAACCAATCAGATCCACGAAGCCCGCTGCTCTAAAAAAATTTTATTTCCTGCAGCAGGCAAAGCATAGCTCGCTCCTGCAAAGGCAAGAACATGTCGGAAAGGAATTGGTAGTAACGGATTTTCGGAATTAAAAGGCACCATTTCAGGTTCCTGGACCATATTCCAAAAGAAGGATCCAATAGAAAAAAAGCATTCTGAAAATACTGGTTAGCTGATTGGATAAACCATCTGTCTATCACCACCTAACCCACCTCAAAACCAACGCTGATTGGCCCGGTTGTTTGGCTAACGGCTCCAAATTTTCTCTATCTCAAGATTCCAGAGTGGAAAACTGGAGCTCGCAAGATCAGGACGGTCTCACGAGGCTATGCCTAGACTCCCCTAGCTGCAAATTAAATTTGCTACCACTAGGGTGCGTCTAGATTTCTAGGCTTATTGTTTCCCCTTCCTTTCATGATACTTTGCCTCGCAGTAACCCGTCTGCTTCTGCTGGTTCTACGTACACATTGAAATCATGACGGGAAAAAGAAAGTAATTTTCTCTCAATGAAAAAAAGTAGTCTCCTCGAAACTTATGAAAGATTGACAAGACGAACCAACGAGATGCAGCAGCGGAACTTTGGTGTTCCTCAGGCTACCTTCTGTAGTCCACTCAAACTTTAATAATAACTTTAAACTTTAATCGAATAAGTCATATTGTTGCCCCTACATTGTGTTACAGCCCATGAAGCTTAGCAAAAAGCTAATTCTCCAATTCAGTGTTGAATTCCTTTTCTGCTTTTTACCATTAGCATGCTGGACATCACAGAGTTGTTGTTTTTTGGGAACAGTTTACATTTTAGAGAGTTTTTGGGCGTGCCAGTGCAGCTTTCTCAAGATATCTTGCAGTTCATTTAAGAATACACAGTATCATTGCACATTTGTGGTTTTGGATCTGCATTCTTGTGCTCCCACAAGAATTTCAGCTCATCTCTTGATTTTTAGACAGAATAATTGAGTCTCTACCAGCCCACCAGTGGAGATTAGAGGGTATTTATCTTTCCATCGCTTTGTCTTCATACTGTTCCCACCCTTCCTCCCTTTGGAGTTACAGCTCAGTGCTGCTGGAAACAAGCTCATAGCTAAAGAGGAAAGGAACAGAGGAAAGCCTTTTCTTTCAAACCAAGCTAATGCTTTCTTCCCAATGGATGCATAATGGTGATGTGAACAGACTTAGGAGGCATGTCGTCCTTTACCGTCACTTGCAGAGATGGATAGTCTGGAAGAGGGTGCCTTAAATAAATCAAACTCTGGGATGTGGGAGTGTTGATGCTACAGTGGTTTACAGAAAACACATATGATCGGATATACTATACATACTATGAATTCATCATCAAGTTCTATCTCATCTGGTTTCAGATCGCCACTGTTGTCTAATTTCTAAAATAGACAAAAGAGACATATAGAAACAAGAAACCACATCACAAACCAACGTTGAGACTTGGTAGGAGACATTTTTCGAACAGTTGCTTCCTATGCCAGAGTCGAAGGCTTTGTTGACCCAAACATCCATCCCTACCTCCTCCCTAAGAGGGTTTTAGCACTATAAAGGGGTCAGTATGCCCCGAATTGCTTGTCGGATTGCCAAAAAGCGAAATTGTCCTCCCTAAAAAACGCCCGAGCAGCAATTATGACCCATATTTATGCTTATGGTGGCGGCGCTGTCTAGTGGCCGCAGTAATTACCGGGACAAAGCAGGAAGTAAGGTGACAAAGTAGCCTATAACTCCTAATTTCCACTGGTTGCAGAACGGCTGCGGAACGGCTCCGCTGCGGAACGGCTCCGTGCTCCGCCATCCGTCAATACCCACCAGGTCCGGATTTGTTGCGGAACGGCTGCGGCCATGACTGACAGCTGAAGTCACGAGGACCCACAAGATCTCGCGAATTCACGTAGAATAGAACCACAAAACCAACAACAGTTTGTTTCCATCCAGAGGAGTAGAGGGGAAACAACTCTGTGCTGTGTTTTCAAGGTGTAGTGCAGGGAAATATGATCCATCGTGAGCATGGTACGGTGTATTTTATTTTGAAAATTAACCAGATGTTTTATTTTGTTTCTGTGCTCGACTTCCTGTCCCACACAATCTGAATTGTGCTGAATTGCTGCGGAGCTCACTGGCGTCCGGCAAAAATAGAAGCTCTGCGTATCTGCTCCAGAGGGCTGCAGACCGCCGGAGCTGGGACGCAGTTGGAACGCAGCCGTTCTGCAGTCAGTGAAAATACACACATTGACTTTAATGGAAACCTATTGACTCCGCCGCCGTTCCGGAGCCATTCCGCAGCCCTTCCGCAACCGGTGGAAATTGCCACTAAGAGTGCCAAACTCCATGTAAGGAGGTACGTTGGGGTGGTGGTAGTCTCGCATTGCCAGACCTTCCTCCACAGCGCTGCGGAGGAGAGTCTGGCTAGTCCACACAGCATTCCGGGATAGGAGAAAAACGTGCTCTGGTTTATTGGCATTTCTTTAAACCAATCACAATCATCTTGGGTGGCACTAAGCTCCACTCGTGTGAGAGAAAACTCAGATTGGACAGATAGTCTAGCTGTCTGGATTTACCCTGCAGAGATCTGAGGAGACCATAGTCCTCATAAATCCACTGGATTTTAGAATTCCAACACAAAGAAAGCAGAGGGAAACGGACATATGCCGAAAAGACATCCTCCTTTGGTTTTCCATTACGAAAAAAAGTACCTGGTACCTGCCAACAGGTACTTTTTTTAGTACCACTTCAGTCGAGGTTCCAAGCGAGCTGAGGCGATACCAAAAGGTGACGTGAAAGCGACAGACGGGGGTTTCCCGAACACACCGCCATTTTTAAATAGTTTTTTTTTGCTGCCTCCAGCTTCATTTGAAGCAAAATTTGTCTTCTGGCTGTGGCAACAACAACACACCTTCGACGTTCTGTGTGTGTGTTTACTGCGGTGCCGCAATGATGACCAGCCACGCTGAGGCGGTACTAAAATCTGCAATGGAAAACGGGTGCACAATGTAGAGTAGAGTAGAGTCGAGGCGAGTCGAGTCGAGGCGAGTCGAGTCGAGCAGGTACCATATAATGGAAAAACGCCATTAGGGGGTGGATGTCAAACAAGCAGGACTTTCACCCAGGAGACCTTGGGAGGTTCTTGTCCCATTTGAAAATAGACGATGTAAATGGTGTTTTTTTTAATTTACAGAACAAACATAACTACATCACATTCTATGTCACGTGCGTAATCCGTAGTGAGGTAACGTAACAATTGTACTAGTTTTAACCCAATTCTTTTTCTAAACTTAACTAAGTAGTTTTGTGGCCTAAACCTAACTAAACTGCAACCGTTTTACAATGTTAATGAAGTGTTTAAATGCGACTGCTAGGGGCGCTAATATAAGGAATGCTCCTTTGGGTCGTATTAGAAGGTAGGAATAAACAACCTATATGGTCGTATTTTGGAGGACTTGTTGTAAAAAGCTCCCACACCTTTCTGAAGTTGGATTGGCCACTTGGGTGCAAAGATGAGAAAGTAAGCAGGTTTTAAACTTCTCTCTCAGACAAGTGTAACACTTGAAGCATTATTCCCATTTGAAAAATTATTATATCTCGCCCCCTCTGTGTGGCCTATAAACACTTTTTAAACACTTTTACACTGTTTTCCAAAAACATACTTTCAAACATACTCTGGCCTTAACATGTCATGCTATTTCTGACAGACAGCAGTCATTATTCACACAGCCAAGAAAGGTCCTTGTCAGGAAAACCTGAACAGGTTGGTAGGGTGTATTCACAATAGTGTGGAAAAACTAGGGTCTTGCGCTACGCTTTACTCCTGAACCAGCCCAGTCTCATGGCAGTTCGTGATATAGTCACGTTATTGAATGTATTGAGTCGTGGACAGGAGACCATAATGTCGTTTTTTTCGTGTGGTGATTACGAATTTTAAAGCAATGTATTTCAATGGGAAGCATATTTCATGATCACAGAATGATGACTGTAGCGAGTAGTATTGATAAGGCAAAAGTCCGCGCAGGGAGGTTGGTCGGGGTGGTGGATAGGTCAAACAACACAGGACTTTCACCCCGGAAACCGGGGATCATGTCCCGCGTGTGAAGGTTTAATTTCCCCGTTGTTGTGTGCCCCTGCGCCTGGGGATGTGCCCGGGGATCGCGTCCCACATGTGGTGGTACGTCCTGTTGTTGTGGCCGGGGTGTGGCGCCTCATTTCCCCGTCGTTGCGTTCCCCAGAGCAGGTTCGAAAATCGTGACCTGTACACGTTCAAAATTCGTGACATGTACACGAAATAAACGTCAAAATCTATTTCACGACCTGGCGTGAGACCGGGTTGCCTGAACTAGCGCTGTACAAAACACCTCCAACAAGCGCTACAATGCTCATTTCGCTAGCAAACGTCACCACCAGTGTTTTTTGGACAATAAGCAAATCAGGCTACACAGACAGCATATGATAACAACACCATTCTTTAGTATTGAAAAGGCCAATGACAGAACAAACAGAGCAGACAAACCACAAAAAGGGGGATGAGGAGGAAGGAGAGGTGAATAGCAGGGAAGGGGTGGAGGGAGGAGGAAAGAAAATGTGAGATCAGGCCCAAATCTGTGGGGAAGCGGTAGCTTGGGCCGGACGAGTTCACAGATGTTTTAAAGTGCTAATCTAATCTTTATGCCAGGCCTTCCCCCTCCTCTCTTTTTTTTCCCCCTGTCCCTGTCTCATTTTTTTTCTTTTCCTCCTTTTCCTCTTTTCGAGGGAGGTTGGAAAGGCGGCCTGTGTTAATGCATCTCAGGAGCATCATGTACTGCTGCTGCTCGGTGATGGGCCCTAGTTCTTCATGCGCCTGTTATCAACCCTGTTTTTAGACACGTGTGATTGCAATCAGGTACTCTGGAACTGAGAAAAAGTATAATGAAATATAACCTTGCACAAAGCTGCCCATAAGAATCGATGAAAGGGAGGTAATGTAGCAAGGGGGAGGGGGGGGGTTGTCTTTTTTTTCTTAAGAATATCACCCATGGTGATCATTAATCAAGTTCAATGGCCTTCCTTTTTTTTTACACTCTGACACCTTATTGATCCACAGACTTTGCCTGTTATTTAAACTCTGCCAAAAGAGTTTGGCGTCTGTATTATATGGCTCTGATACAGGATGAAGGGGGATTACATTGACCTCTCATGTTAGTGAAACTAAACATTTTAGGCCCCACTTTGAGCTTGAACTCATTTCCTCCTCTTGTCACTCTCTTCCTTGATTTTCCCTCTTGCTTTTTCTGCCTGCCTCCCTGTTATTGCTCAATAGGAGGGAGACTTTGTGTTAAACAGTGGCTACATTGAAATACACTGACAGCTACCTTAGATTCAGCGGATGTGCTTGCACAGGAGTTAATCTCACTCCGCAGAACTTAACAGCAAACCCAAATCCTGTGGTTAAAGCCTCTTTATCCTTACACAACAAGAAACAAAGACGCCACTGCCACAAAAATCCCCTAGGTCACAAAACCTGGAAATATAGCCACAGATTAGAGGTACACGTGGACGTGTGAGAAGAAATAAAGCACTGAATCATTTTTCTGCATGAGGACATGAGTTAATTACTGATAGGTTAACATGATTAACATGATTTTCCCCTTTATGTTTTTCACTATATTTCTCAATATGATTGAGGGGGTCAGTGGATGTGGTTCCTCGTTGTTGAGCCTGGTGTTTGTTTTCCTGTTATCCCATGACAGGGCATTCCTACAATTGACTCCTATCCTTGTTGCCGACCACGTTGCCCTTAAAATGTGCGAGTAATAAAATACACCATGATGAGTCCGACCTGGCAACCGCCACCGAATCGCCAATGACTCACATCCTTCTGTTGCTCTCTCTCCTTCGCCCCTGCCCTCCTCTCTCTCCCTTTTCCTCTGTGTGCTGCTAAACATCTGGAGAAGAGTGATATTCTTGAAGTAAACAGACCAACAGCTGTCCACAAGCTCCTGTCTTTCTCCTCCATCCTTCCTTCATTAGTTGGTTCCTCCTTATATTTCTCTCTACTTTTCTTCCCAGGCTGTGTGTTTCAGTAGTTCTGTCCCCTCCTCTCAGTTAGTTTTTTGTCTGTTGGCTCATCCACGGGTAACCATCAGTGATGGATATGTTTTTGATGCTGTTACCCTGCTGGTCTGGGCCTTGTGCTTTGAGCGATGGAGGACACTGAGAGCACAGATTGAGTGATGGTCACAATTAAAGGCTGATTTTCCTGACTGCACTAAATACATTTCCTGGGTTTGAAAGAGCCATAGAAATTAAAGGAATATTCCAATTTATTACATGGTCTTAATTTTGTAGTTTGGGCTATTATTTGAGTCTGTAAAAAGAAGTCTGATCACACGGACAGGTTTGAAACAAATGCACAGGAGCAGGGTAATGATTATCATGGTCTCACATGAGTTGCAAGTATAGTGTTTGTTTTGATTACTAAAACATGTCAGAATGAGTGAGAGGAAATTATCTTATGCTGCAAACTACAGCTTGCATGTTGCAAATGGGTTACAGGTTAGCCAAACTTATATAGAAGAAATACACAGTTACATACAGTTTATAGCCCGACTTCCTTGCAAAGAGGGATTATTATTTCAGGTACACTCCCGTTTAAGTTATCTCTAATAATAAGGCTCGACTGTAGGTCTGTTTGCAACCTGTTGATCATCTGACCTCTCATACTTCTTATACTGTCGGACATCGTTAGAAGTTAGTGGTAGTGATGTTGTTGTGTTTTCAGATCTCTGTGATTGTTTTGGTGAATACACTTTTTTCACAACTGATAGAAATGATGGCCCAAACTATGAAAATAAGACCCAAGTTGTAATGAACCCTGTTGGCTGTTCCAGGGGAGAATTAATAGGTAAATGTCATTGGTGACCCGGCAGAGAAGAAGAGAAAACTCAACTTATGAAAATCCCCTCCCTCTGCTTGACTTCAGTGGGATATTTCCCTGAATGCATGGCTCGAGTGTCGAGCGCAAAACAGAGGCGGTGAGAGAAGGTAGGAATACCAGAAAATGTCCAGCAATTTCCAGTCAAGCAGGGAAAGCATCCGCATTCTGAGACACCTGTAAAAACATCATTTTTCATTGTTGAGCTGTAAGGGAATGGAAGGAGGAAAGACGGAGATGAGATGAAAACATAAATGAAGAGATGGATAAACGACAGAGGACGGAAAAAAGTGGATTTGCATGGTATACAGAGAGTTGTTGGTTAATTCACTGTTTAAACTGGTATCACTTCTGATTAAGATGCTATACATATTCAGACAGAGACAACTGACAAGGATACATTTAGAACAGCTGGTCCTTATGTAACCGCTGCACCACTACAGAGACATCAGGGGTCAGGGTTCTGGCTCGTGACATGCCTGCTTCCGGTCGGCCTTTCCAGCGTTTCGACGTGCTGCACCTGCCTCACTCCGAGACCCAGAGGTCCAGTTTTGCTCATTCGGTTTCAGCATGAGTCTTTGAAGCTTGGAGGCGAAACCCAAAACCCTCGCTATCTGTTTTGTGTGTTCCAGACTGAAGCCACCAACTCAGCAGCAGCAGGAGCACACAACTGGTAGATACATCCACATCTGCTGTAGGGATTTGGGACACTATCATTTTATTGCATGACACACTATATGTATCAAACTGCAATTTAGTGTACTTAAGGGGTTAGCATGATTGAAAACTGTTTCTGATGTCCAAAAGGGAATATTTTGCAGCCATTAAGGTTCCGTGACCCCGGCAGTATAAGTGATGCCCTGGTAGTTCTGCTGCTGGTATATCACTGTCATCTTGGCTTTTATTTATCATCGCTGTTTAAAAAAACCTGCAGGAAACACTGTTTGTAGCTGCACCTCTTTGCCAAACCCACGCATTTTCACAAATTGAAGAGCCAACAACGTTTCCGCATTTCTGAGCCGTTCTTTCTGTCTTCTTGTGTGTACACAAATGGTCAAATTCATAGCTTATGAAATCATCATATCGAATTATAAAAAGTAGTAATCCAGGACGTGCTTTAGACAGGTATCGTTAAATGTTATATATGTACTGTGGGTGGGCTCCAGCAGTGAGTCCAACAGGGAGGAGGGATTGCTATAGTTTCCTTGGAGCAGGCTGTCAATCTGCAGGGGACACCAGGGACAGACGAGGCTACCTCTGTCCGTGGCTCACCTCAGCTCTGTCAGTGAGGGTGGGAAGAGTGGCAGGCCAGTCCTCATGAAATCTGTCAACACTCAACCAGTCAACCAGGAAGCAATCCCTAACGCCTGTCATCAGTGTGTGACATCTCTCTGTTGAGCCTCTCTGTTACGTTTGAATGATAATCAGAACCCAAATGCAGACAGACGCAGAGCCAGGAGTGTGACTTAAACAAAGTACTCAATTGGCAAGTCCAGGTTTTCCAAGGGGGAAAACAGGTCAAGGGAATTCCGGGAAGGAGCGTGTCCGTCAGAGAGAGACAGGTTAACAGGCTTGAGGCGGGGTCCAGTGGTGGTGGTTCCGGTTCGGTGTATGGCAGGAGTGGACCGGTAGCAGGAGTCAGGTTCCAATGGCAGCGTGGCAGTATTGTCTACCATATGAAGCAGAGGTTGATAGTGGTAGATGAGAGGCAGCTGGAACCCTGACTCCCGCACACCAGCCTCCACTCCTGCAATTAGGACAGACAGAGAGAGGGAGAGGGGAGAGAACAGAGAAGCTACCTAGGGGCAGCGGGCCTAACTACATAACTGGGATGTGCTCCAAAGTATAACTGCAGCAATGTTTGATAACATATTTAAATATGAACACGGAGAGGTGGACCCTAGTCCATATTAAAGTCATGTCTTCAATGTTGTTTATGGGATTTTTGAGTTTTTAACAACATGAGGAAGAAATTACCTTCTACTACAATTATACACAAATTATAGTTTTTTTAAGCCTGGTTTGCTGAGAGTCAAACTGTCAAATTGGTGTAAGTTTTACTACAACGTTTTGCATGTAGGAAACATCCAACCACAAAGCTTACAATTCTGTTCTGTCTGCCTAACAAAAAAAGATAATGCTGCTGACAAAACTGATTTTACTATTTACACTTATTAAGTTATGGATTATGGTCCAACTTTGGATAAATTCTGCAACTGTGGCGATGTGTTTTTTTGCAACCGAAATAACGTGTTGTAATTGTGCTATAACAAATAAAATTTGAATTGGGAATTCAGAGTGGGGAAACTTTCTAACAATGTCAAGGAGTGGGGTTGCTGTGGGGGGACACTGGACTCTGTGGACCTCAGTATGTCTGAAATCCTGGCTACGCCTCTGGCTGCACCATTTTTGTGAACCGTACTCTGTTTGTAATTATCCAAAAATCTCTGATAGACCGTGTGGGGTCAGCCCTATGTTACCATAGCCCAATGGTCCCACACCCCACATTTCTAAGACTTTTCTTAAAATTAGGCCCTATGTTAGGGTTAGGGTTCTAAATGTGGGAACTGTAGGAACATAGGGCCTAATTTTGAAATGTTGGGAACATAGAGCTGTGGGAAGATAGGGCCTACTTTTCAGTGAAAAAAAAATTCTTAGAAATGTGGGAACATAGGACTATGGGAACATAGGTACACTCCCGACCATCTCCACTCCTTATGTAAAGAACTATCTGTAATGTGAGGCATTTGTACTCACTCCTGCTCTCCCGCTGCTTATCTGGCGTTCATCACAGATAAATCCAGACACCTGGTCAGAAGTGCGGCCATGTGTCCGAGCGGCCCAGTCACTGGGAGCAACCCTCCAATGCTCCTCCGCAGCCTCCCGTATGATTTATGGACTGAGGGAAGGTGTTCTTCAGGACTGACTGGGTCAAGGGCGCTGCTACCCAGCCTCAAACAGACTCCACACCTGACAAGATAAGCCTGGTCATATCCTGTCTTTGTGCTCCACAACCTCACCTAAAGAATTCATAACCAGAGCACCTGGGAGAGGATGGGGGAGAAAAGGTGTTTCAAAGGTAGATATGAGATAGAGGCAGCGTATGGCCTTGATGAAGGGAGAGTCTAAAGTGTGATGAGCTAACACTGCACAATTTGCTAATCCCAAACACAAGGAAATAACCTTTTAGACAATCACAAAAATACATTTGTGATATTGAATATATAAACACGGACAGTAGCAAGCTCCATTGACCATTAAGTCCCTTAACATTCTTCTCCTAATTTCCCACTTTAAAGCAGCTTCAATGTTGTAAAAGTGGTCACATACATCTTCTTTATCATCTGGTTCCAGCCCTTCATTGAAGCTATTTACACCAAGTGAATATTAAAATCCTATATTCCATTTTTTTAGGCTGCACAATTCCATCAAATAGAAATATTCTAGATCATGTTCCTCAAATATTCCTGAAATATTTAATATGTTCGGAAACTTCGGGATCTCCACTAGAATTTGACATAAACATCTGTGGGTTTCAACAAAGTGTAGCTGCACAGCATGAGTTTGTAATGACTGTTGCACCTAAATTATTCTGGGATTCGAGATGTTAGGGGTCTTTTGATTTCATACAACCTTATTTTGTTATAGTTTTGGCAATCATTCCTGTCAGTAATAATATCGCAAAAACAATCAAATAACACAAGTCAGTCAATCACACAGGCTTTGAACAAACATTTTAAACTAATATGATACAGGTGCAAAGTAAAGTGCCAGAACAGAGACATTTTACATATCAGTGAATTGTTTTAGAATCCAATCAGCAGCACAGGCTTAGCAATGATAACTCCACTCACTTCATCATGAAGGACAAGTGGACTGTTTAACACCTGTTTCTAATCCAGCACCCGGGAGACGAAGGAGTCAATGGGTCAGGTTGAAAGAGATGAAAGATTTAGAGCCGAAAACTGTGTCAGGACGGGCAGGTGATTGACAAATAGGCTGAGATAAAAACGAGGTTGAGAAAGCTGTGATTTGCAAAGGGGAAGCTGAAGGATGAGAGAGATAGATTAGTCAGGAATGGTAGAATAAGGTGTGTGTGGATTGTAGGTGAAAGAGTGAGTAGGGGGTCATTGAGGAAAAAGGCCAGAGGTTATCAGTCAACCACTAACTGAACCACGATGTGTTACAGCCCATGAGATGAAATATACTGGCACTGACCCACAGTGTTATCTACAAGCGCTAGAGCAGAAGAGGCACAAACCATATGTGAACATGATATCATATGACACATTGTATGTGACTTTATCTGCCTTGACACTTTCTTTTCTTTGCTCTGTTTTTTCTTCATACACACACACACACACAACCACACAACACACACACACACACACACACACACACACACACACACACACACACACACGTACATACACACACCAGTGTAGTCATGACAAATGTTGAGAGGTGAAATATGCGGGGGAAGGAAGTTTAGAGAGTTCCAGCTGTATGCAGCCAGCTACTTTTCATGCTAAAATGGTAGCTTACAGTCCAGATGGGTGACAGAATGTATATATAACAAAGTAGACTTTAAAATCTGTAAACAAAAACTATGCAGGCAGTTCTGCAAATCAGAGTACACAGTACAAAGTGGCATTCAACAGGTGAACATTGCCCTGGTGTTAACTGTAAAACCACCTAAAAGACACTGCATCTTTAAAGGTTCTGTACTCGACACGGAACATTAATATAACAAATATTTGGCTATTTGATAGTACAAATAAATCCCCATTTGCTGTTGATGTTCTTCCTGATAAACACGTTAGTAAAATAACGACTGATCGCTTTCGACTCATGGCTGCTAGCCAAGTAGCTTATGACTCACCTTTTCCACTCAGACCTATGCACGTCTGATCGAAGGAATTAATTACATTCAAATATTTAAAACATTGTTATATAGTTTTTCTGACAAGCACCTCTGAAAATAATAAATAAATAAAATAATTTTGCACGGTTCAATTTCCTATCACCTGGGGAGCACAGCACTAGGGGGTGCTGCAGCACCATCAGCACCCACCCTTTCAGCGGCCCTTGAGGCCAAGCAATCGGCCCCGTTCCAAACAGGCATGTTTTGAAAGGGCACTGCATTAGTAAAGAGAGTAAGACGATACCAGGTGATAATATCTTTATTTTGATTGTTTGATTGCACTTCTTCGGTTTGTGCATATGCAGAGGGCATAGTCCTCTTCTCAAATATGCAGGAATGTGGCAGTCGCAGATGCTGTTGTGTTGGTTTGAGCCCTGCATTGAGGAATGACATGCAGCCAAGTGTGGAATTTTTTGCTCCTCATTCTTATTGCCTAAAACTACATTTTCTTTCTTTCTTTCCGCCTCCATGTGTGATATCTGGGATCAGCAACATGTGAGCACTGTTGACGGGTGGCATAGGCGCCGATTTATGTTTTCCTCCGTGGGTGCTCACAATAAAAAAAAAAGTAGGCCTAGTCAAAAAATGTTTGCATTTCAGAACCTTAGGAAATGGACAGCGGCCGACACGAACACACACGCCATAATAAAGCCGTAAAGTAGGATATCTTTCAACTCAGGACAGCGCCACTTCTCACAGATACAGACAGGATTGGAGATGAGAAGTTTAACTGATACGTATAACCGCGATCAGCTTCGTGGGAAATTATAAATAAATGCCACTGACATAACCAATCACACTATGACAGACGCTCCACTTAGCACCACCTGCAATGTTTAATTTTAAATGAATGTAAAAATGAACTGGCAGTCTGGCTCACGTGGGTGCTCAGTATTTTCCGTGGGTGCTCCGGTGTCGGCGCCTATGACGGGTGGTAGTGTGAGTTGATACAGTGGTTCACTGGTTTTGGCAGCAACGATGTTCGGTGGATAGAAGACTATTCCCTTTGCATTTAAAACTCACAGCTGTTTCAGTGGGAGAATTTGAAGCTACCTCCTTAGCTACAGTATCATATACACATTAGTCTGACTGATTGCCAGACCTTCCTTCACAGCGCTGCGGAGGAGGGTCTGGCTAGTCCACACTGCATTCCCGGATGGGGGAAAAACATGCTCTGGTTTATTGTCATTTCAATCACAGTCGTCTTGGGCGGCGCTAAGCTCCACACATAATAAAAAATAGCAAAATAGCCTCTGGAAGGAACTTGTTTTGGTGGAACATGTGTACATTTAAAAGTAGTTTAAGTTGTGCAAAATAAAACTCAGATTGGACAGATAGTCTAGCTGGCCGTCCGGCTCTGAGGAGCAATTAACCATAGTCCTCATAAATCCACCGGAGTTTATTCCAACACAAAGAAAGAGGAATGTGATGGACATCTGGCGGAATTTCCGGCGGCACCTGAAAAATCACGGAAATGAAATGTCGTTGATACAGACTATATACACATCTGACCCCTGGCTTCCTTTTTTCTTCCTGAACCTGGCAAAAATTCCACTGTATACTGAAGACAAATGTATATATAAAAGGCTTCCTGTTATACTGTTATACTGCATGCTTAACAGTATATATTTTTTTAATATATATATATTTCTTACTGTCCTTTCTGTTTTTAATTCTTTATATGTTAATGTGTTGAACTTTGAGAACAAAGATTAACCAGAGTCAAATTCCTTGTTTGTTTATGCAAACCTGGCCAATAAAGCTGATTCTGATTCTGATTCTTCATACACAGGCCCCAGAAAAAGAAAATAGTTGATGCCAAAAGAAAGTCACGCCACAGTTGTGCTGTTTGCTTTGTTTATTAGAGGTATATTGTCAAACATTTTACAAGCTGTTGCTTAAATGTTTCCATTGAGAGAGAGAAATGCAACACTGAAAAACAATTACTAAGCTCAGCAGAGAACACTTTCAAAGCCCCTGTTTGAAAGGCACTAAAGTCCCAGTTTTAATGTCAGTCCTCCATTTTTTTTTCTTGACACATGCATACACAACTAGCAAAGACACCTGTTGTTACACACTTCAAAAGCTACAATACACAAAGCTTTCAATTGACTTGTTAGTTGAGCTTTTAAAGGCAACACCACTTACATGTCTGCTTTCATGTGTAGGACACCAAAATGTGTGCAACGCTAAGGTGAGAAGTTGAAGTAACACAGACGGTTGATTCAATACACTGAACATTTGTACGGACGTAAAGCTACTATAACTTACTTCATGTGGACGGCAGGCTTTCGGTTGCTCTGTTGAGTGCAGGTATCTTAAATATGTTTAAGATTAAATACACCATATTGCTGCTATTTAAATACATAACGTGTCTTTTAAGTTAGAATCACCATTCAGTGGAATTATGTATAATCACAAGACAACCATCAATTGGATTTTCTTCACGTCTGCAAAAGAATGGTAAAAAAAAGTCTCTTTTTAAATAATAGTGATAGTAGTACATTCAAACAATAGCATAATAGTTCCTCAGCATTATTGTTGTGGTTTTAAATAGCTTGTGATGTAGGGGTGCTTGTAAAGGGGACAGTCTGTCATTATATTAACGTTCATACTGTAAAATCAGATGCACCCTACTTCTTGGTTTAAATACTGCAGAAACAACACTGTCACAAAGTTTAGATGCCGTGCTAGTGCCATTGTCGTATTGCTTAATGCTGTTGATCATCAGGAAGTCCATCAGGGAGTTACAGGATTCTACTCCAGAGCTGAAGAATTGTGTGTCCACGACTGCCTACTCTGAATGTTTACCCTTTCGGCTGCTAAAGACATGTGTATGTGCCTGTCAGACAGTCGGTGTGTGTGTGTGTGTGTGTGTGTGTGTGTGTGTGTATGTGATGAGTGGCAAACACTGGGATATAGAATAGACACCATCTGATGTTAAAGTGCTGGCTTCTTGTGAGAGAACAAGTAGCCTGTCGTTTGGTGGTGTAAACAGCTACATCATCACTAAATGGGAAAAAGTGAAAAGTAATTCCTGGCAGTTTACCTGTGTTGACCATATTTCTGCTCCCACTGCCTTATTGTCTAACTATTTATCCTGTTGTGTGGCAGATTATGTCTGTTTCTCACACTCTTTTTCTTTCTCTTTCTATGTCTGACCGTTTTTTCTTGCTCCTGATAATGAAGATTCAGCTGCTATATCCATTCCCTTATCTCCCTCCTCTCCACTCATCCTCCTTACGCTACACATTACATTTGTCTCTATCAGTCTCCATGTCTGTTTGCAGTTAGCTAGCTTCTACAATCTCTTCTTCCCACCATCTGCCTTTTCATGCTTCTGTCTTTCTTCTATTCCCTCGATGCTCCTCCGTCCACGTCTGGCTTTCTCTGGGTGAGTTCTTCAGCCCACTACCGGCAGCCGCAGCCCTCCACCACCATGTCCTGGTAATTCTTCAGCACCACTCGGTCTTGAGGGTCCAGGTAGAGCAGGGCGATGGGGCTGAGGGAGGTGGGGACGCAGCAGGCCCGGGGCACTGCTCCATTCACAGAGTTTACCAGAGTTTGCACCATGGCGTGGCTAGAGGAGTTCATGTGGTCGGCCAGAGGAAAGCGACACTCTCCCAGGCAGAAGAAGGCATCGTAGCCGCTGGGTGCAATGATCCACTTGTGCCAGCCCACATCGTTGAAATCTACATATAGAGGATGACGGCGGCATCTGTTGCGAGAAAGGCGTTTCAGTTTCGCAGCACGACCACCATTTCTTTTCACCCTTCCACTATCGCTCCAACTGGCCCCTCCTTTATCACCCCCCCAGCCCGGCACTCTATACCCCGTTTTTTTGGCCCTCCCAGAGGCTTGGTCTCTATTGCGGCCCTTGGTGCTGCTCCTGGCCCTCTCTTTTGTCCCTTTTCTTCCTCTCATCCTCTGGCCTGCACTCGGGGTCCTCCTGCCATGTTTGACTAAGGGCTCCCCACGCCCGTCATGACTATAAGTCACCAAGAGGGGTCTCTCCTGGGCCCAGCTGTGCTCGTCTTGACCCACAGACCTGCATACCCTCAGGTGTCCCTGCTTGTGTTTCTCTGTCTCCTTCTCACCTGCTGCAGAGAAGAGGCGCTGGTCAGGGAGCGAGGCGGTGCTGTTCTCAGGTCTGACCTCCAGGAGGAAGCCCAGACTTCCGGTCCCAGCAAGGGCCTTATGGAGGAGCTCTGAACTTAGGCTAAAAGCCTCCCAGAAACCACTTGCTTTATGACTGTGGAGGCCCGTGGTGAGTAGCCTTGTTTCCAGCAGGGTGGGCTCAAGGTCCTTATGATGCTCAGTGAGGTAAAGGTTTAGTCTGTGGGCCCCAGGACCCAGGGAGGCTCTGTAACTGCGGAGGAGCCGAAGCTCAGCGGAGAGCACCCTCTCATCCTGAGGGATGGAGGAAACATTGAAGGAGATGTGCACCCTCTTATGATCCACTGCTATGGGATTGTCACCAAGGGGCTCTAAGAGAAAGATGAAGACAAGGGGGTACGGTAGTTTAGTGTGGTTTAAACTTACTTGGGTTTATATACAGTACACTCAACAAGACACAAACAGACGCTGGCTACAGTAGTCAGATTTGTCATTTGCCAGATCCTGAATCCGAATGATCTCAAAAGCAGGGAAAAAAAAAACTAGGTACCAAAAAAAAAAAAGGGTAGAAAGCTAGCTCACAATGATACTGTAGGTTCCAGTTTTTACCCTTTGCTATAGATATTGAGTAAATTGTACTTTTGTGAATTGTACATTATATTTTTTGGATCTGAATCTAGGCTGGATTATCAACAATAAATTGAATACAGAATTACATTTTCTTGTCAAGTAATCTTTCATTTTAGGCTCTTAATCTGTCAACCATGCAGTCCTACACAAGTATGCATTATGTGATTCAACATCTGCTGCAGAGACCCTGTGTCAAGTTTTAAGAGCTTTATCACGTTTATAGTTTATTAACCGGATGTAATGCATATTCCTAATAAAGTTGTGTTTAATCAAATTAAACCATTGACAAACAAATAATAAGTATTATTCCAGAAGCAGATGTACTGGAATTAGTTGGAACTGGTTACTGACACAGGGCGGTAGGTTGGGGATCAGCGGGGGCCCAACAGACAAATGTTTGCCCTGTGGCCCCCTAACAGGTTAATCCAGCCATGATCAGATTTGCAGTGCAAAGTCCAGAACACACTTCTCCTCAGTGTATCTAACTATGCTCTCACACATGTTTTGAAAGAAGACTTTAGGGTTGTGACAACCCTTCTTATCTAAGAGTGCACAGATGGATCTTACTTAGTGTTTAGATTGTTAAATGCTGAGTCACAACAAACATCTGCTACTGTCATAAATCTTTATACCTCACCTGTGGTTAATAAGAGAATTCCGCAGAATACATGAACAGCTATACTGAACAACAAAGTTCAAAGACCAAACAATTACAAATCACAACTTGAACTGTATTGCAATAAAATAGGTTGACAGCATGGCGTCATGATGTGGCAGTGAGCTCACCAGTGTGGTGAAAGCTGCGTACGGTGTTAGCCTGCTGGATGTGCTGGCTGGGGAAGTTAAACGAAGGGTCCTCCACTAGATGGTACTGCTGCTGGTGGAAGCGGTAAAGATCCAGGAGGTACCCAGGCACTGGCACTTCCCATCGAGGGTTGGGTTGCGACTGCAGGCCCAGACGGCTCAGGAGGAGATTCTGGATGGTCTGAGCCAGACTGGGCTCCAGGAGGAGGGGACCAGCCGGTGGGGGCGACAAGGAGGAAGGCACCCTGCCATGGTCAATCTTGCTGGTGTCTCCACCCTGGCGACCAGACGAGGCTTGAGGTAGCAGCAGGACCATGAGGAGCAGGAGGTTAGCAGGGAACATGGTGGACCTGGAGGGAGATGATGGGAGGACAGGTGTGGTGAAGAAAAGAAAACAGGAAGTGGTGAATAGAAGTTAAAAAAAAAAGCAATCAAACGTCATTAGAGACATTTGTGAGGGCAGGTTGCGTTTCTCGTTCTTTTTAAATTTAGGTGCTTTGGATTTTCAAGTTCAAGCACAATATAAAATTTGCAAAAGAGATGGCTCCTCCAAGATGCTCCAGGACTCTATATATCATGCTTATGTCTTTTCCTTCCTGGACACACTAGTTTCTCATTAGTCTTCAGCCTTCATGTGGCATATGTTCAAGAAATTTACTGTCCACATATCCATATGAAGTTGTTTGCTAGTTATTCCTGGCTGTAGAAAAAGTGGCACTTTGTTTTTTCTCTGTTAATTCATGGCGAGTCTCTTACCCACAAAGGCCATGTGTCTCTTAGGACACCCAAGCAGAAGTAATTAAACAGTCTCTATCTGTAATTTAACCATGGTGCGTGTTTGTGTGAAAGAGATCACAGTGCTGTAAATGAAAGACGTCTAGCATTTATCAAAGGTTGTTGACTCTAGTGACATGCAAAGGAGTTGTAGAGGTGGCCACAATGACAGATAACTAGATTTTATTTCTTCCCCATTCCTTTTCAAATCACTAGAGAATATTAAAGCATTCAGTAGCTTTCTATCATGTTGTCTGCATGAGTGAAGAAGACAAAAACCTTTTCATTTAAAGGCCTAATGCAATTGACCCTTGACAATTGACATGGTGGTTTTTGGATGCTTTTATATAGGCCTTGGTGGTCCCCTAATACTGTATCTGAAGTCTCTTTCCCGAAATTCAGCCTTGGTGCAGAATTACAGCCATGAATGATTTGAACTAAAAACTGTGCATCAATATGCTCCCTTTGGAGTTTGGGTATATGCAATATGATGACGTTCGATTTCAAATAAAAATATCATTAAAACAAACTATGTTCAAAAGCTAGTATTAAATCCTAACTTAAATTCCCCCAGTGTGTGCAAATGTGTCTGCTACATAACTGCATCTACTGTACTGTGTGCAATGCCTTGTTTAACAGCCAAAATCTGCAGAAAAAGAAAAATGAAAACTAAGGAGTGACAAGAGATGTACGATCTAGTTTCATTAGTGTTTTGTGCAGAACAACAGATTACAAATGATGATAATGGCAAGTTATTGAAAAAGCTAAAATACAGTTTAGCTGTGCATGCAGTGATAATACCATGATGCCAGCAAACCATCCCTACTCAAGTAATCACTGTGTTTTTAATGAAGATATGCTCAGATATGCAATGTTTCTGGTTTGCACCTGGTCTTGAACCTCTATTGGCTAAAAAATACCTTCTATGGGTTCTAAGTGTCTTTTGAGCTTTCCCCATCTGTAGTGCTGTGGTATGAATGTGTGTGAATGAATATGAATAAATTCAAATTACTGAACCACAATTGTGACCAAAATCCCGGAGATGCCGCAACAGTGCTCCTTTAGCTAAAGTTGACTGTGTTGAGTGACTAAAGCCTCTTTCAGCTGAGTGACTATAACTATTCTCAGTGCGGGAACAGGACCACAGACAGGGGGGTCACGCAATTACCACTGTGACCTAGCTAACGCCCTGCACCTCTGTAGTACAGGTGTTAATAATAACTGAGCCACTAATTAGAAACCAGCAAGTCAATGGCCCTTTTGACCTGAAGAGGTCGGGGTGAGGTGTAAAAAGGCTAGAGCAAAGGAGACAAAGACAATAAACTCTTAACTGCAAATTAATTTATGTGTGACATAATAGAGTAAAATAGAAGTGAATCTTGTACCCATTGTTGCCCTGGTTGCCTGGACAAGTATAAAAGATCCTTTTTCAAAAGAAAGTGCACCTGTCGATCACTTACTCCAAGAACTCTAAGTTTGTAGTTATCTCTTTCCTTGTCCGAACTCCCACATATCTCTCTCCTCTTTCTCCTTATCTCATCTCTCTAAGGGACAGAGAATTGATTAAGGCCTCTACAGCGAGATAACAGAAGTGTTTATGGCTCAGCGAACACGTAATGACACTGTAATGGTCGCTAATCTTACCATACTGTCAGAAAAAGGGTTAAAAGGAGGTCACAGGTGTGAAGGTGTGTATATTTTCATGCATTGTGTGTTGTTCACGTGGTGCACGGTTCAAAGGACAGGCCTGGGAAAATAAGCCACCTCCAAGCGTGGGATTGTTGCAGGCTATCTATTAAACTCTTGCGGCCCCACCCAGGGCTGTTTTACCTGAGGCAACGAAGCAGAGGACAATTATAGATTAGACACTCTGCTGGACAACCTCTCCCATATACTGTGGAGGCTTGTAAAGCAGATTAAGGACAACAAAAGTACCTCTCTCCTGTACTTTTCTCACCTAGAAAACCACCCAAGTGACTCTGAGGTTCAAAGGTTCAGTCGTCACAAAACAGGGTGTGGTATCGCCTGCGCGAGGCAGAGAAACACGGACGAAAAGGGAGAAAGAGGCTTGTGAGCGGAGGCCAGCTTGCCCTACATCCCTTTGACATACACACAGCCTCTCTGTTCTCCCTGGGTGTCTGTGTTATGACTGGTTCTATCTAATTTAAACCGTGCAAAGAGGATCCAGGCCTAATTTAGCATCTTTATGTGTCATGTGCATCCTGATGTCGACTCATTCCAGTAAGCCGGAAAAACTGACATTTTAATGATTACACCCTGCCAATTCCTGCCTTTATATCCGACTATCCCTGCCTTACTGTATGCGTTTTATTCTTTCTCTCTCAAGCAGGAACGTGGACTAATCAAATGTTCTTGGGGGACGACAGAGGAGAGCTGTATGATAAATGGGTCCATGATAAGGTGAGATGAAGGGTTGGGGCCTCAGCAGCAGCGTTCGTGCATCTTCTCCCTGTGTGCATGCATGCAGCTCAGCCTATTAGACATATTACATGTGACCTGACCCCCCCGAGCAGACAGCGGCGTGACCCTGGCGCGGGGCAGACAAGTGTCGTCGCCGGCCTGCCCCGTGTCTTTCTGAACTCGCTGATTAAAACCTCTGACCTCTGACGTCCGTTTCTAGCTTCTGCTTTTGTCGTGTTTCTATCTCACTGCCTCTCTTTTTATCTGTTTATTTCAAACCCTGTTCCCTTTCCTCTTCCTCCTTCCTCTTTGCATTCCTTAAACTTTGTCCTTTTGCTTTGTGCTCTATGCTGTCATATGATATGTAACTGCTTTTCTCTTGTCTGTTTCCCCCTTCCTCTTTCTTGATTCATCCATCAATTTCCTTTTCCTGACTTTCTCTTGTTCTTTCTTGTTAACAATATCTGTTTTTGTACTTCTCTGCATCACCTTCCCATTCCCTCCCTCTCTCCCTTTCCTCCTCTCCCATTAATGTTGCTCTTTTCTTCTAGGCCCTAAATGAATGGTGTTTTTGCGGAAGAGTGCGGCGGACTGTTGCCGGGCCAGAGGGCCGGTGTGTCACTGCAGCCGGTTGATTTATCCACCGCCGCTGTCTTTATGTTACGCCTGGTCCCTCAACTTTCCCTTCCTGTTGTTCTTCCCGTGTTTCTTTTCCCAAATTCCTCCTCTCATTCTCCCTGATCCCCCACCTTCCAGCTCTCATTTTTCTATGCTGCCGTCTCATTCTTTCAGAACATGATACTTGCAGCGTGCATGCCACAGGGTTAATTTTCTCTCTCTGAGCTTACTTTAATACTCAAAAATATGTCATGTCAGACAGCCTCATGAGCCCAAATGTGATGTAGAAAGTACATATGCACACCTGAGAACACTTCTGAGGTTACATCTGTATTCACTGCTGCTCTTTTTCCACTTGCAACTGTGCCATATAAACTGAGCATGCACGCCATAGTCTATATAATTAACTGTGAGGTTATGACTGCACAATACACTATGCTTGACAAGTCATTAATGCACGACTTTGAGCTGTGGAGTTAATATATAATGGGGTGTGTGTGTGTGTGTGTGGGGTGGGGGGTCCAAAACAGTTGCTATAGTAAAGTCGTAGTTCAGCTCTCTGAGGCGTAACAGATGAAATCATTAGAACAGTATTCCAGGTAGACTGTTGTGTGGTTTTATTGGACTCTATTAGAACGGCTCTCTAATTCATCCCAGCTGGACCGATTAGCTGGCTAATGACCCAAACGTCAAACACACACGTGTCCATGCTAAGAACAAAACAGGGTTTAAACACATGCTAACTGCCAGGCAGAGTGAGCACTAACACGTACGCAGAAACACATGCCAAGATGTAGAACTGTGGAGGACCTGGGTTGTAAATATGTGAAAATGGTTGAAAATAGATTTAGACAAACACACACACACAGACACACACAGTCACACACACACAGACACACACACACACACACTGGTTTGGTTTAGCGAACATTCAGGAATGGATTAGACCCGATGCTTCCCTGCTTCTACAACATAACTGACTAATCAGGTATCACATCTACACACACTCGCATTGTTATGGCTTTAGTCTCATTTGTGTAAGCTTGAGCAGAGCAACAGGTTGCCATGTATTTAGAACTTTCATCCTCTTGCTCCTCTTTTTCCTCTTCCTTTTGTCCCGGCCTGGGATGCACAGAGGTCTCAGTGTCACATGTGCACTGTGGTTAACAGGAGGCCCCGCTGAGGCACAACACTGCACAAGCATCAATGGAAACACTGACATATCTAACCCGTGACTGCTGAAAGCTCAGAGACCGCTCTCGTCGTTTGTCTGACAGCTAAGCCGATGTGAAATACAGAACAAAAACACACCTCTGCTTTTCACATTAAAGCTGTTGAGCGTTAACACTGAGGGCCAATTCATACTGTGTATGTTGCAGCGCTGGTGAGTTACGTTATGCTCTTTGAACTAATAATGGGTGCATTATTCTTGGACAAGTTGCTCACCGGACAAGATTTTGATTGAGCAACACGGTGTGCCAGCAGTGTATGCATGTGCATGTGTGTGTGTGTGTGTGTGTGTGTGTGTGTTTTGTTCCCCAGAGTGACTAATGGTTTCAGCAGCACAGTTCCTGTGGCCTGTGGCTTGACAGACAGACAGTTGTGTATGTGTGTGTGTGTGTGTGTGTGTATGTGAATGTGTGTGTGTATGTGTGTATATGTGTGTGTGTATATGTGTATGTGTGTGTGTGTGTGTGTGTGTGTGTGTGTGTGTGTGTGGTGTGTGTGTGAAAGAGATGAAGTACTCACGTCCAGGTGTGGTGGGATGTATGCAGAGTCCATGGTTTATCCTTGAGCTCCAGTGTTACGATCCCTCGGCTCTCGCTCCCGCTCCTTTGGACAGAATGGGCAAAGTGGACTATTTACCTCTTCTCTTTTTTTTTACCTCTCTCAAGGTAACCTGTGTCTGTCTCTTCTATGTCTCCTATGTACATGGGCTGTAGGTAATGCTGCTCTCTCCATGTTTTTCTCCCCTCTCTGCTCCCTCACTCAGCTTCTCATCCTGTTGTCAGTGTCAGATAAGCAAACTCTTAAAAACATCCACCGGCTTCCCCTCTGCCTGCCTGACCTCTGCAAGTAGGCAACTCCCTTTGTCTGTTGCCTGCACTGGAAGTTTAAAACACACTAGTGTCGCTGCAGTGCATATGGAAGCTGCAGGAGGAAAATTAGTTGTGTCTGTCTGTCTGCACTGTATTACCGGCAACAACTCTCTCTAGTTCCTAAACCTCCTTACTATGTCTCTCTCCCTTCCTCTCCACTCTGTTCCTCCCTTTTGTATCTCCTCCCCTTTTCCTCTCTCTCTTTCTCCCTCTCCCTCTCCCACACACACACACACACACACACACACACACACACACACACACACACACACACACACACACACACACACACACACACACACACACACACACACACACACACACACACACACACAGCCCAGCTGGTAAACTCAGTTTAACTCTAATTGACTTGCCTGGCCACTAAGATCCTCCCAAATAGTGATGTCACTAAGACCGGCCCCAGTACATTTACAGGCTGTTATCTCTCTCTCTCTCTCTCTCTCTCTCTCTCTCTCTCTCTCTCTCTCTCTCTCTCTCACACATACACACATATGCAAACAAGCAAATAAACATAAGTAGAAACATTCTCACGCACACACACAATTGTGCTAAAACCAAACCAAACACACTCAAACAGACAAGAATGTACTCAAACACACATGCACACATACTGTACATACAACCTGTTCCAAATAACCCTGAGGTCAGCACACAGAAGCAGACTGATTATTTTCCACAATTTCTCCTTTAACAAACTCACCTGCTGCTTTTCGTTGGCACCATTTTACGTTTCGGCCAACATGCTCACAGGCTATCGCTCCGACATTATAAATACGAGGCCCCATGGCACTGAATGAGAGCACACAGAGTCAGTTACAAGAGAAAGGTATGAATGGATGACTCATAACAGCTGTCATGAAGTCACCACAGTTGAGTTTTGTGATTGGATGGAAGTAAGCGTTGAGGTAAAAAAAAAGAAAAAGCTGTACTTCTCCACTACGGGTTGAAGCAAGGTGCATCCGTCCTTCCAACGCAGAGTGGGTGGCGAGGGTAAATTTGTATTCATGGGGTGGGCCCATGAGAAAACGTCTCTTTAGAATGCATCGTCTCACATATTAGATCTCATCTGGAGAATCACTTGCCCACGTCCCTCTGCTCCTCCTCCCTGTCCCCTCCACTTGCTCTTCCCGTCCACTGTCGTACAAACACACACAAAAAAACTAATCCACAGACCTCATTCATCCCTGAGTAATTGTCCCAATGCAGAGCAACTTCACACACACACACACACACACACACACACACACACACACACACACACACGCACACACACACACACACACACACGCACACACATCACGACACGCATCGCACACACACACACACACACACACACACACACACACACACACACACACACACACACACACACACACACACACACACACACACACACACAAACAAACATACAAACACACACAGTACATTTTCACAGCTGAATCCAAACTGAACTGAAACAGCTAATCTATACAGACTTTCACAATCACATCAATATATCGTCTGGCTCGGAGGTGTAGTGATTACTGAGAGTGACCTTCAGCAAACATCCACCATGAGTCCTCCAGTAAAACACTGAAATCCAAACATAGCCCACCACCAACTTTACTATCAGTGTATTAGCTCTCAGACTATACTGTTCATTGTCACTTGTTAAATCTGTGGTAAAAGTAGAAACAGTTCTTGCATTTGGTTCTACATTTTCTGAAATCTGCTTTTGCTTTCTTGCCGAGTTAGATGTTAGTGAAGATCAATACCACTCTCATGTCTGTGCTGTAAGTATAGAGCGGGAGACAGGAGAAGATCATCTTAGCTTAGCATAAAAAAAACGAGAAGCAGTGGGAAAGAGCTAGGACAGCACCCTATTGTTCGCCAAGAAGAATTTATAGCATGTAATTCCCCCTAAAACCACAAAGAGTTTTCCTCACAATGTTACTTGAACTATTTATTTTAGTGAACTAGGAGTTAGAAACCTACAAATGTAAAATGTTGCATTATTGTTGGTCACTCTGTTGCCATTAAAACAATCACACGTCCTGTCTATTTTCATTACTGACAAATAAAGAACAGGATCTAATCCAGTTTCCATTGCCTACCTACAGTATATAGGTGTATCTGACCCACTTCCCCTTTTTTTCTTTTATTTCTTCCATCCATTTCCAGTTCTCAACTAAAGCCCCTTTTTTTTTTCCTCTTGTCCTTCTCTGTCATTACAGGAACCACAAGGTGGGGACGATGAAGCCACAAAGCCCCCCACCCTGAGTCTCACTCTCCGGGGTTCTTAACATCAATCCCTATTTGACCCTCTATCCATCCCCTTGTGCTCAACTCCATTTAACCCCACTTCCATTACACTATCTGTCGTTCCAATTAACTAAGTTGCTCACCAAAATGATGTGGTCTTTGTCAGTTAACTGACCATTTTCCAAAAGCATACCCTTAAGTTTGTAGATTGATTTCATAACTTCAAGGCAGCTATTGTTTTTAGTTGATTTCAGTATGCAGTGAAAATCAAAATGCAGACTCAAATCTTGCTAGATACAGAAATAATCTATCAGTTACTATTACGTAGGTTTCTTGTTTTTTTGTTAAATGTTGAGCAGGGGCTGTTTTGAAACTATTCTTTGCTGAAATTTGAGAGTTAAAAAAACATGCATGAGTTACAGTCTTTTGTCCATGAGATCAAACACAGAAGACAAACATGACACCCTGAAGCATTATGTGAATTTGTTCTTGAAGATGTAAGAGCTTCTCACAAACCCTTGAACACACCACCAGGGAGAGTTTTACAGTAAGCATGGTCCCTGTTTGCAACTAAAGTACCATGATACCATAAAACAATAAAAGCAATGTAATGCTTATGGTGATGGATTGCATAACTCAAGCAAGTTTAGTCCCTTCAAGTGGTTTTCATACTGCATGAGCTGAAACCAACAGCTGCGTGGAGGGTAATAAAATGTCATATATAACATATAGTCAGCAGAAATGTTAAATATATACATGCATTTTAGAAAGCCTCTTAAACCTCAGTGACCCACAGGTGGGCCAGTCATTACAAGCTCATGTTGAGCAGCCAAACTTTAAACTCAAGTTTCCAAAGATATCAAATATGTCAGGTTAAATTTACGGAAACATGTATGAGTTATGCAGATACAGAATATCTCCATTTGACAGGTTTGAATATTTCATTTGTTGTAACCATCATATAGCTGGAACAATCTGATAAAGAATATATATATATACGATACTTTAAGAAAGTGGGGTAGCCTATGAGATGATTTTTTTCCAACCTTCAAGCCATACTTAAAGGGACAAAAAAGGACTAACATGCTAAATTCAACAATATGGGCCTTTAAAAGTATGAGATGTATGAGTATTTTGTTCCATACACATGGATAACGGCCTATATGCTTACAGGGTTCAGACACCATAGCTGAGCCACAGCTCTGGCTTCTCCAAATGAGCAGTAATTCCAGCCTCCAGGTTTCCCATCCTCTGGAAAAGCCGTCCGCTGCCTGTCCCGCTGACTTCCGACGGGGGTGGAGAGAGAGACTTTTAAAGTAATACCTCACCGCCCTCTTAACAAGCCATCCATCCGTCCTGCATCCCAGTGTTCCCACCTCCATACCGCTCCATCCCTCAATGGACACAGAGAGCTAGGCCTCATCAGGAGAGGAAGAGGAGGAGGGAGGGGGGGGAGGGTGTTTGGACTTATTCCCTCTCCGACGGTGGGAAGGAGAGCGGTAAATCTGGATAGAAAGGTGACTTGGCCTCAGAAAGAGCAGTAACAGCATCATAAGTGTGTTTCTGTGTGAAGTAAATGCTTCTAAGGTGATAATATGGGAATTTATGAGGTTATTTATCCCTTCAATAAAAGCCCCAACAATCCACATTATATGTGCAAAGCTCTCAATGAAACTTAGTGTTGATTGTTGCCCAAAGGTAAGCAAGTGTTGAAATAATGTCCAGGATTTTGACTGTCACAATTTGCGTGTACAAGATATGCATCTACACATATATTTTTTCATAGTCAAGTCATCTGTCTGCAATAGTGATGTAATTGCTGTTGTAACTTTATGAAGTAAGGGTGATATTACAGTTTTTTCCGATTGTTAGACGACAGTGGGCACAACTGGAGTCACATGTGCAAAACTCAAACTACAGTCTGCACTACCAACAGTCACCTGAGCTAAACAGTTCATATCACCTGCAAAACTCATTCAAAGCAACAAAACTCTTAACACACGTCTCAAAACAGGCTCAGTGCAGCCAAACACTATGCACAAGCCTCACTGAGATAACACACACTGTCACTCAGAACACACTGAGGGTAAAAACACTAGCATCAAACACCAATACAGAAATGACAAACTTTTTCATCTTTACAGTTTGAACAATTTGAGTGACTTGACACTACTCAATAGTTTATTTAAGGAAAAAATATAGATTGTATAGCATACCAATTTTTACATAAGGTAAACAAGAAGGAATGAAAATCAGCAGTTTTCTTCAATAAAGTATTTTGTACAAAGGTACATACGTAACAGTACCAAATAATAGTGTGACTGATCCTGCCTCTCTCCAGCATCATGTGGCAAGTTTTCTTCATCACATTGGATGTCTGCATCATCTCTAAATACAAATGAATATGGTGTTTCTATTGCTTTCACCTCCATTACTTTCTGAAAAACAGTAAGAACGCAGTGTTACTATCGTAAAGATATAGTGTTTTTCACTTTTTTTATAGCTGTGTATATAACCTCAGACATCTTACCTGGACATATTGGTATCTTTGCTCTTTTACCTGTTTCTCTCAAACGGTACAGTGTATAATTGTTTCATTCTTATTTGGTGTTTGTATACAAAAAAGGCTTTCTGATCTTTCTCTGTATAAATACCGTATATGTTCACTAACTAGTCTAAAACAAGACACCTGCTTATAGGCTTTCAGCTAAAATTCCAATCAGCAGTGTTTGATAGGCACCAGACTGAAATCTATTCTGTTTTGAATGTGTGGTTAACAGTTTTGACAGCAGTGTGTTAGCATTTGAACAAAGTGCTGTAAATCTACAGTGTTGTGCACGTTGTGGTTAAAGTCATGGGATAAGTGTGTAGAGTTTTGAAAACTGTGTTCAAGCAATGAAAAACTAGAGTTTGGTCCACATGAACTGCTGCTGTGCAGACTGTAGTTAGCGTTTTGCACATGTGACTCCAGTTGTGCCCACTGTTGTTTAGCAATTGAAAAAAACTGTAATAAAACGTCTCCATGTCTAATTGTTTTTATTTTATTAGGTCATTGAACAGAAAAAAGATTCGGCAACAGACAGTCAGAACAGGCAACCAAGTCCAAAGGGGCATAAGCAGGCAGGCAGGATAACATAATCACTTCAGCTGAAATGAGTTTTATGGCTAAAGGGAAGGTGTGTATACCGAGGAGCTGATGAGGGAATTGGGATCAGGGGGGCAGGTAATGAATGCACTGGGGACTGCTGGACAGAGGGGGAATGTCAGGCTCTGAAATGACAGGAGATGCTTAATGGACAGAGCAAGATGCAAAAAGGTTGGTTTGTTGCCATGACGGCAATGATTTGTGACAGTTACTAGTAAGGACTAAATTTAGTCAGATATCAATAACAGATGCCAATAATGCCAATCTTAATGCCAGAAGTTTGTTTTTACAGAAATTATCATATTTGATATGCAGTACAAAAGTAAAAGTTCTCACATTTTTCAGGAAAACATGTTTGATTTTTTTTCTTCTCTCAATTTGACTATTTTCAGAGAAAACTTTCTAAAACCCAACTTTACACTACGTACCCAAACGGCAGACAGAGTTAGTAACTAGCTAATGATAGAAGTGGAACATTTGGTAGCTAAAGAGACAGATATTTCCCTCAGGAGTTAAGCGTAAGTGATATCAAAAGCACAGACCCAGAATTAACGGGGACCAGAGACTGCTATACAAAAAAAATTGTTTATTAGCATCACATTATCAGGACGAGGTTGTATAGACACTACATGAACCATCAAAAACTCAACATATAAAACAAAACCTGGATGGGGTTAAACTGCACTAAAAGTGGGACAAGTGTAGAGTTAAGCTCCAAGACAATCATTTGTCACAAAATATGGAGGCAGTTTATAGATAAACCCATCACGGCACACCAGCCACTTTAAACAGTTTTACACACTCAAATTGCCTATTCAGTGTCACAAACCACACGGCCATGACAAAAAAAAATTAAGGAAATGCACACAACAAAGCCAATTAATAAATGATTTATTAGTTTAAATCATAAAGCAAAAATAAACTTAATATTAATGTGTAATTAATGAGTTCAGTAAGATGAGTGGGTGCATGAGTGAAATAATGTATGTGTAGTGTTGTATGGTGCAGCAAAACAAACCAAACAGCAACCAAGGGCAGGATGCGGGTGTGTCAGCGAGGAGAGACCACAACTGAATCCAAGAGGCCTTTTAATACCCCGTTTACACGTCCATGGTTATTTTGGTTTATTTTTAATTTGTTCTGATTGGCTAACGTGGGCTTGAGCTTCTCGTTACACTGCCACCTACAGGTTTGGCATGCTCTTTATGGCATTGACGGCATATATACACGGGTACGTGTAAACGAACACTTTTCTGAAAACTGACAGCTGTGCACGGTTATTTTTGAAAATGGAGAGGTTGAAATGTCCGTTTATGAAAATAGCTGACCACGTGTAAACGTAGTACGCAGTAACTTAATAAAAAGTACACAAAAAATCTTAAACTGGGAAAAACAGTGGTTGGCTCATTCAGCAATGTCTTTGTTCAGAACTTAGAAAAATAAATAAAACATGTTAAAATGCTTTACAAAAGAAATCACAAACATTTGCAAAAGACATGCAATAAAATAAATGTACCTTTTGAAGCTAGAAGAGTCCCTTTTCCCTATCCGGTGACTGTAATCCACATTTATTAAAAAACAATGTTAATATCATAAAAGATACTGAAAACCCTACTTTATTAAACATCTACATTCAGCATGAGCATGCCTTATTTATTGGCTGATGTGCCTAAGCAATCACTCCAATTGTTTGTCCCTCACCAAACCTGATATGGGAAAATCTAACAAAGAACATGTTTTAACATTTAAGAACAAATCTTTAATGCAGTTTAAAACATACTTCTTGATAAAACAGTTCAATGTTAACTTTTAGGCACATTTTATATTAAAAAAAGGGCCTACCAATTCAAACACCAAACAGAGGCTGGCCTCAGCTGCTCTTTCAGGTGTGTCACAGTGCAGGAAGAAAGGCCCAGGTAAGCTCTCCACCACCTTCTATAGACTCTGCCCCTTGTCTGAGTCATTCCTGTTTCCTTCTCTCCCACATAAAGAAAAAGAAAACAAAGCTAAAAGGAGAGTGAATACATGACAAAATCATCCGTAACTTATCAAACCATTCAATCTTTTGAAGTGTGAATGCGACAAAAAGAAGAAATGTGATGCAGCTGCTATTTTTATGGCATTTTCAAGGCATGTAAAAGAAATCTAATATATTTTGCCTCTTCAAGTTGTTTGGTCAGTCCACAACCCAACATAATAAAATGTGTAAATCTGCTTAAGTTTAAATGAATGAGGCCATTTTTATCAGGACAGTTAAACACATTTACTGCAGCTGGAGTCACATCTTTCTCTGAGTAATCAACCCCAGCTATTCAATCACTTCATGTAAACCTGTGTGAAAGGGAAAATCACTTTACTTTGAACCACAGAACCATTTCAAATGAATGAATCTGATTATTCACTGTAAAACTGAGTGTCGTGAGCATGTAAAGGTTCCATTGTGTTACAGATGAGATGGGAAACAATAAATACTTAGCAATGAGTGCCGTCACTGTGTTCAAATTATAACTGGTGAAGTGACGCCGTAACATCAACAGACTGTGAAGTGTTGTTTTGGAACTTATGGAAACAATGGAGCTTAATGACTTGGTTGTCTACCGTCTTTTTCCAAAATCAAATTTTCCTGAGAAGAGCACGTCACGGAGCAGAGTGAGTCATGAGAGAAAAGCTTCACGGCCCCAAAAATAAGCAAAGATTGATGTTCAAACACTTAACGTGATCGATGCCTCCCCAGGCAACAGTCTGAATGACAAACATGAGGAGCTGGACAGTCATTTGTGCAATGACTTTACATTTGCCTTCATTGTGTGGATGTAATGAAGTTACATTGGGCTTTTTCTAGATGCCTTTAATGTGCAACTATGACTTTGTAGAGTTCACAGAAACAAATGAGGTAAATATAAATCAAGTTTGGATTTATTTTGTGTACAGTAAATGCCTTTTTCATCATAAATTTATATTAGTCAATTTCAAAATACACTTAACTTTGCCAAACTGAGCTTCAAACAACTCACAACGATAACCAAATGAGAAGAGTGGAAACATCTCAAAGGTTAACATGGTTAAAATGTTTTGATGATTTATTTTCTCTGTGCTGACATTTCAGATTCAGATTCATTGATTTAAGACCACGGGACGGAGTACAAACAGCATTTACATTACGATAATTACAAAACAAAGGCACCCAGCAGGAATGACGCGCAACATGAACAAAGATGAAAATCTTCTTCAGTAAGGCACCTAATTTAGATTTAAAATTGACTTAACTGTGGTTACCTTGCTGCACAGCAGCTGGATTCTCGCGATATCACGAGATCATACGAAAATCCATCTTGTCAGGCTTCAAGTAGTCTCGCTTGCCAGACCTATCTCCACAGTGCTGCAGAGTAAGGTCTGGACCCTATACACCCCTCGATATGAGAAAAAATGGCCTGGGTTGTTTGCATTTCTTTGAACCAATCACAATCGTCCAGTCGCAGTGATGGTGTATCGGCAAATTGGTCTCGGGAAGGAAATTGTTTTGGTGAAACATTTGCACCACGCAACAGAAAACGTCACATAATATATTAAATGAAGTTAAAGGTGCTTTAAACGATGTTGGGTGACGGCACTTCTTGTTGACGTTCGAAGTATTTTCAAAGAAAATGAAGCTAGCTCGCCCCTCCCTCTTCCTCATCCTGTCCAAATCCTTCTTATCAGTTATTGGCTGGAACGCTGGAAGACTGTTTGTTATGTTTGGTGGTGCAGGTTGGCACAGTTTGTTTTTGTTGGCATTTGTGGAGCCTGGGCTGTCTACAGAGACCGCGTTTTTTTTACAGTGTTCAGGGGACAGGCAGATAGTGAGGAGATGTTTGCTGTATGTGACAAAAAATGTTGTAGCCTAAAAAACGTGTGACATTGCTTAGAGCACCTTTAACTGTTCACATAATACAGCAACGTGAGCTATTTAAATTAGCTGGATACATGGTTAAACGTAATTTGCTCTTACCAGTGTATCGCCGTGTGTATTTTGTCCATAGCAACCCCACCAATCGTGCCCAAAACGTCCCAGTGGAACTGGCTAGTAGAATCATCAAAAGTGTTAATTTGTCATTTAATCTGCTTTAAATGCAGCTGAGTTACCGCTATTAAAGTACACAATGAAGCTGCCAGAACGCTTCCTCGGAACTGCTTGCCAAATGGTCTAATACGTAGCTTCACAAACCCCCTCCAAGAATGTAGGGAAAAAGGTGTCTCCTACTGAAGGTTGGAAATCCAACTTGGATATCTCCATATATGCTGATGATACTGGATGTAATGTTAAGCAGAGATGCAACCTGTATAATTGCCATAGAAATCCCAAAACACTTTAACATTATTTTTTTCAAGCTTGTGTCTCATGATGTCATTGTTATGGAGAACAACATTTTTTCAGGAATTAGTTTTCCAGGCACTGGATGCTTCATAATACCACTGTTGTTGAACTTTAACCATATTTATTTTTACTGTGCACACATATTATATATCTGCTTGTTGTTAGTGCTGTGTATAACATAACCAGATTAATTCTACTGTATCCATACTTTTGATACTACTACTACTACTTTTCATAGATGCATTCATTGCATTTTTTTTGCACCATTTATGCTAAACTGCATTTCAGCAGGCTAATAGATGTGGAGACTTGCTATTATACCATATCCACTCAGTGGAGGCAATAATTATGTTGCAAACAAACAAATTAAAGATGAATAAAAATGTCTTCTATAAAATAAGGCACTCTACCGGGCTCAACAACACAAGGTTTTGCAGTGACTGAACACCAAACAGACAACAGGTGACTACACTGTTTTATTAGAGTTTATTGTATGAGAACACAGCAACATGATCAGAAAAGCATTTCGATTGCTGGTTAAATGATTCCAGTAAATACTTCCACTAAATTGAGTGGTCCTTAGAGGGGAATGACACTGCAAAAAAAGAAGAATGATTTGTGAGTGTTGCGTGCTGGGAAGGACAAATGGATGGAACGAGAGAAGCAGAGAAAGGAGAGCGAGACATAGATGAGATTTCATTAGATGGACACATAAAGGAGTCCACACCACTGAAATGCCCACACATCCTGCATGAATGTACACACAGACGGAGACACACTCACTGACAGACTATACACAGACACAGTCACACAAACAGGGTCTGATGTTTTTCATTCACCGGCGAAGAATTCCTATGTGAGTTTTTGCAGCGATAAGATTTAATTCCTACATCCTGAGGTCCCTGTTTTTGCAAGGAGAGACGTGGGGAATAAATGTGTGTGTGTATGCGATTGTGTGTTTCTAATGCCATCACCCTATGCCCCCTCTGCTGCACACTGAGTCACTCAAACCGATCCCTCTCACCTCCTTCCATTTCAATATAAAGACCATTCTTATCAAACTGCAAAAAGGGACATTTTTGACTTAAAACTATAGTATATATAGGGAAGCTTTTATGAGTATTTAATATGTTGCTGGGTTTTATCATCCCACACATTATAACATCATATCTACAGCAAATCAAAAATATGAAAGCAAACACAAAGTCAATATGCATATGGTGAATGTGAATAAAAACAGCAATAAAAACCAAAGGGAAACAGAAAGTTTCATGGTCACACTCCTCCACAGCACATTTCAGTCATATCATGTTTGCAGATGCTAAAGACAAGGTCATTGAAGAGTCATTGTGTGTGTGTGTGTGTGTGTGTGTGTGTGTGTGTGTGTGTGTGTGTGTGAAGCGAGAGAGAGAGAGAGAGAGAGAAACAGAGAGAGAGAAAGAGAGAGCATCTTATAAACTGGTATGCATTCGTTATCTTGCTCAAGGACACTGAAACAGCAATGGACTCGTCTTTCATTCAAACACCCACCTACACACTCCCGGAACTACTACTACTGCTGCTCCTGCACAAATTCATTCAGTAATTCAGTGCTCAGAGGATCTCTCACACACGCACGCACGCACGCACGCACGCACGCACGCACGCACGCACGCACGCACACGCACACACCTACCTACCTTTCTTTATTGGTGCAGACTGTACAAAGGTAACCTTGTGGGTTCATTGAAAGTGTGCTATGTCTTTTGAATTCAATTAAAAAAAGCTGCATACAAGAACTCAACTGTATGTTGTCTCATGATGTCCTTGTCATGTGTAAAAATGTTGTGCAGCAGTGAATGTTTACAGTTTCTGCAGTTAGAGCGGCACTGTGATTTAGAAAAACATCAAATTAGGGTGCAACATTTACAATTTCAGAGCTGTATTTTCATGCATGCTCCTGTGCAGTCTAAACCACATGCATCAGCTGCGCTGGTTTGTAGTGTATTATTTGCTAACAGTTATATTATTTCCAGCAGTCAAAACACAATCTTGTAGGTCAAGTACCAAATAACGCAAATAGCCAAAATAATAAAGTTTTTGTTCAGTTTTGAAAGAAACTTTTACAGGCATCTATTGTAGGAGATTGACCATTTATAAAATTGCCCACTGAGTCCAAACCACAAATGTTCCTAAATAGACACTAATGTTTTGATTCCAGTCTGATGATCATCGTGTCAAACTATTCCAGGTCAAGTCAATTTTATTTATATAGCTCAAAATCACAAATTTACCTCAAGGGGCTATACAATCTGTAGCATATAACACCCTCTTTCCTTAGACCCTCGATTCGGATAAGGATAAAAAGTGAGGAAAGACATGGAACACGTTAAAATATTCATCATAACATATGAAAAAATATATAAATGCCTTTATAATGCAAATATAATCCATAAAATGACCACACATTTAGGGTTAAGACTATTGAAAGCTATGTAAAAAATGAAAAAATTATAAGTACTGTATCAATAAATGAAAACCTTGAATCTCAACCGGTCCGAAACCAAGCAAATGTTGTGCTTTGATATATACGGTTTGAAAGATTTAGTTAACATTAAATGTTTCATGAAAAAACACAAATGATCAAAAATGCAACACACCGATTTCAACTTAGATCAATAATCCTCCTCCGTAAACTCAAAGTGACGAAATGGTGCTACATTATACCCTAGTGCACACATTGCAATTTACACTCTTATGTGAATAAATTGAGCAGCTGTTAAAAAGACGTTCAGGCTCCTGTACCAGTTGATTCACTATTAATATAGTCAGTGTATATTTTAGAGAGCAGGTGCCAGCAAACACAGGTGCCAGACTTGGTCTATACTGGCACACACTCCACTGTGAGGGTCATATACAGTTTAACACAGACAGCCTTGATTAGCAAACAGCAAAGTGGATAATGTGAGAGACGACAGCCAAACATCTACTTTTTCTTTTTATATGAAGGGAAATAAGCTATTCTCTCTCTCTCACTCTCTCTCTCTCTCTCTCTCTCTCTCTCTCTCTCTCTCTCTGATTGTCAAAGCTGAAAAAGAATATCCTCTGAATCTCTGTGATGTTGGAGGAGTTCAGCGATGAAGATGATTCACCATTATCAAATGACTAGTGAGATGAATTACATAACTTGATATCAGACAGAATTGTTAACTTGTCACACTCCGGTGTAACTCAGTGGAGTGGGCAGAATCAAAGGTTTGGACCCAGGCAATTAACATAACTGCCCTGAACATGACAAAAAAGTGTAATTTACATCTTTATTATTTCTATTTCCTGTGTGCATTAGTCTCAAATTGTTTTACTGTTTAGACTTCGTCTTATCAGCTTGTCAGTCATCTGTAAAGCACTTTCAATTGCACGTATCTGTATGTATAACTGTATGTAAAGTTTATGGTGATTGATTTGATTCAAGATCATTTTGTAATACATGTGGGTCAGCATTTTGTTTTTAATTTCTCTCTACCTTTCTATTTAGCTGCCTCTAGAATTTGTTTTTAACCTACAAGCACACGTAAGGAGAGTATGTTTGCGTATGTGTCTTGCAGTCCGTTAACAACTTTGTGCACATTTCTTCAAGTATGCACTTCCATGTTCTTTGTCAAGGAAAGCAGATAGTGCACATACAAAACATGTGTCTGTCTGCGTGCTTGCATGCTGGTACAAAATTACAGTACATATATTACAGGTTTGTATATGCATACGTGTGTGTGGTCAGTAATAACAGGATGCTGGCCCTCAATGTTGACACAAACCTGCGCAAGAGATTGGCTATTTGAAATAAATAAACAAATAAGTGAGTGGCCCACTCAACCCACAAGCAGCAGGGCTTTCCACGAGACTAAAAATAAGAAATGCAGAGCGCTCTGCGCCGTCAAACCCAAACAGGAACACCTGCAGCTCAACCCTCGGCTCGGCCCGTTGTCAGGACAACCACTCGCACTGCATGCAAACAGTTTATAGTAGGATGAGGATGGGTGGGGGAGATTTTGCAGATGCCGGACGGGTTTGAGTGAAGACAGTGGATGAGCTACAGCTGAAGTCAGAAGAGGATGAGGAATGTGGAGAGAGGGAATCGCAGAGATAAAGAAGAGGAGAGAGGCAATGTATGGTGACCAAAAAATGGGAATTTTAAAGATACCCAGTCTAGGATGTAGTTTAAGTAGGAGTTGACACTGGTTTCAGAGTCAGCAATTGGCTGTGGAGCACCAAGGCAGCAAGAGTGACAAAAGGAACGCATGTGTATATGAACAGCAATCCTTCCTTAAAATGTAAATAAATAATGTAGCAAATGGTGGCACACCCTCTTGTCGGACATATGGAGAAATTAGGGAAATGATAACAAAGAGAACTACTACGTGTTATAGTATTAATGGGTGTTAGTAGAAGTTAGTGTAGGGTTAAGTTACGCTCAGGATAAACACATCCGCTGTGTAGGAGGAGCCAGTCCTAGATAGTTATCACAGTTTATGGTAACATTAGTGGCTCTTTACTGCTCTTTATTTGGTTTGAGGAAATTAACACTCCAGCAACTCCAGGCCGGCCAACTAGCAGTGTTATCATCAGCTCAAGATAGCTTGCTACACAGCTGTTAAAATCTGCTTGCGAAAGTCGTCATTTCAGCCAACAAAATCAATGGTCTGCTTTTTCATATAGTTACAGTCAAACTGAACAAACTCCATGTGCTGATGAAGACCCTGTGAAAAGCTAGAAGTGGTACATGAGTTTGGACTGTTTTGTTAAACTATTTCCAAGGTCAAGAATGAAATTGAATGAATTAAACAAGAAAGGAGATCATTTCTCACCGCCACTGAACCCCATTACTGGCCAGCCAGAGCACCATTTAACTTACATGGTGAGATATGCAAACAAATCAAACTAAAATGGAAGGAATCTCTGTCTGTCTGTCCTTCGATATCTCGACAACGTTCATCCGATCGACTTCACACTTGGTGGTATATTGGTGAGGCCCCATAAAAGTGCAATGTTGAGTGCGAGCTCTTGAGATCTACAGAACACATTTATTAGTAGTGCATTACAGTATGTACACAAAAGATGATTGTTTATGATTGAGAGATGCATACACTATAATGCATAAACTCAGACTTGTCCTATCTTGAATGTATTTTTTGACTGCGGATGACCACTTATTCATTTTAAAGCATTCCACAACACAGATGATTTTGTATCTATGGGTCGACCCTGAGGGAGGCTCACAGCTTTAATTTGGGATGTCTTGTCCGGCACTGTTAGGGGGCTCTTCTGGGCGGTTAAAATACCCCTCAAACAGCTGCAGCACCTGCTCATATTTCTCTCTGAGACAGTGCGATAAAACACAAGTCTCCTTTCATACATAAAATAAAAATGCAGGCTCACAACTCATGACACGGCGGGAGGGACCAGCTGCATCTAGTCTATGTGTGTGTGTGTGTGTGATTACATGATTTATCATACATTTTGCTTTCTGCATATGTGTGCATTTAAATACACATACATATAGGATGTAAGTTTGGTCTTTGGTGCAGAAGTGCATGCCTGTCTGCGTTCGTGTATTTCCCATGAAGACCATACTGTACATATGTGTGAGTGTTATTTATGCATGTCCTCGCTGTCTCGGAGTGTGTCAGCTCCAGATGTGCTGGGGGTCAGAGCAGGGCTGCCCTCCCCGGTCCAGATGTGTCCAGGTGTGGCCTGCAGTGTCACGCCATGCAGCCCAGACTCTCTTTAGACCCTTAAACAGGTCGGAGGGTCAGACACATTTCCAGATTCTCTGAATGTTTGAGAAGAAAATGTGAAAGAAAAGATTTCAAACATGTAACAAGCAACTGCACGAACATCTCTGGCTTGAAAAAAGTAATCAAGTGATTCATCTCACTGTTACTATCTTTGGCAGGATGTGGCCATCTGTCTAGTCAGGACAGCTGTGTCCGTTGATATCTTCAGCAAAGAGAACAGGACCGAGCTTAAGGACAGAGATCTGGCAATTTTACAACAGGAAAAGGGCACTCAAGTCTTACTTACATTCTCTGGCACAGAGAAAGGAGGGAGAGAGAGACTGAAACAGAAAGAGACAGAGAGGGTTCTATGGGTCGAAAGAGATTTTCAATTAAGGATTTCGCAGGTGGAGATGTGAAAGAGATGAAGGGATGATGTCAGTTGTTTGTTCTCTGTCAGGATTTTGGAAGTTGATAGAGAGAGTTGGTGGAGAACAGGAGAGAGCAGAGAAGGAAGATTTGCTCTCCTTGTTATCTTGCCTCACTGTTTACTCAGATTCCTACTCACAGATAGCATCAGCAAATAAGCTGTGGCCCAGTCAGCATGCTGTTGGACGAAGGCAAAGCTGAACTTTTGCCTCTGTGAACACACACACACACACACATACACACATACACACACACACACACACACACACACACACACACACACACACACACACACACACACACACACACACACACACACACACACACACACACACACACACACAGTCCTGCTGTTCTCAACATTCTGCCCAGTTATAAACACTTTGCATTGGTGGGGCCAAAGCAAAACAAAAGGGTTTAGTTCAATTAAGAAACATAAACATAACGTTTCTAATTTGTTTTCTGAGGCCATCATTTGTAAAGATAATAAATATTAATCTGTATGTGTCTAACTTCTACAATGTTAAAATAACAGTTTAATTAAAGTTTTAGTTCACCAAAATGTCGAAAAACACAATTTTCTTACTGAGCGTATCTGACGTTCTCCTTTCATGCAGATAGTTTTGGTTTCATTTGCCCACCGACCAAAGAAATGGTCTCTATTAAAGGTCCCATGGCATAAAAATGTCACTTTATGAGGTTTTGTTAACATTAATATGAGTTCCCCCAGCCTGCCTATGGTCCCCCAGTGGCTAGAAATGGTGATAGGTGTAAACCGAGCCCTGGGTATCCTGCTCTGCCTTTGAGAAAATGAAAGCTCAGATGGGCCAATCTGGAGTCTTCCCTTTATGACGTCATAAGGGGAAAGGTTACCTCCCTTTTCTCTGCTTGGCCCGCTCAGAGAACTTGGCCCGCCCATGAGAGGGAGACATCATGGCTTGCAAACAAGCGAAGCATGGCAGTTGGTCAAGGCCACACCCCCACCCTCCACCTTGCCCCCCCCCCTCTCTCCTCAATAGCATTTAAAGCTACAGACACAGAAATGGCACGTCCTAAGAAAAGCTCATTGTGGGACTAGCTCATAGTGGCTGTAATTCTGCACCAAGGCTGAATTTCGGGAAAGAGACTTCAGATACAGTATTAGGGGACCACTAAGGTCTATATAAAAGCATCCAAACAGCAGCACGTCATAGGACCTTTAAAACTGTCCACAGCATGTTCTGTGGATTATTACTGGGACACTGACTCTGGAATTTTTTTAACATACAAATGCGATTTCCCACCCCAGTAATTCTAGGAATTACATTAACATTGAATAACTTTTGCCTAATAACATTTAGTGTGTGGCCTTTATGTAGCAAGATGGAAGGTAATGGTGAGGAGGTAGGGCTGGGTATCGTTCAAAAAAATGACGATATCCATACCAAAACTAGTACCATTAAAGTAATACCGATAGCAATACTACTTACTTTGACTTTATTTGATAAGTATTTATGGGTTGTAGCTGCTGCCAATCACATGTCACACAAGCGAAGAATGCTTGCGGTTTTTCCATATCTGACTACGAAAAGGATAAAATGCAGGTATCATTTGACTGAAGAAGTTTTAAGTACTACTTGGTACTGGGTTATTTCCATCGATACCTTAAAAGTATTTGGTACTAATACCCAGCCCTAGTTGGGGTCTTACAGTAGATGGGTGTGTAGCGTGTCTGACTTTCATGCAGGAGAGTGGAGTCATGTTCTGTCAAATACAGGAAATTAATGGTCAGGCTTAGGTACTGTAAAGATAGTGGTTATGGCAAATAAACTATGGCAAAGGTATGGTGGGGGTTAGGTGATTAAATTAACTGCTGGTCTGTGACGGAAGGTATACTCCTGCATAACATACGCTGATCCACCACCCTGACCTCCACAGCCTTACTAACAGCCTTGCTACATACAGTGTAATTACGTCCTGCGTTGGTACTTTTCATTGGATGTAAATTATGATGTACAGAATTGTCCGATGTGTTTGTAATTTCTAGGGATCTTGGGCTACCAATCTACTGTTTTGGAATTTGGGTGAAGCGACTCTTTAAACTGTTGCTCTTTAGTACTGGAGCTCACTGTGACAAACATAGTGGTATATGTTATAAACATGACAACTAAGAGCAATAGCAAAAATGCTGAGGCAATGGTAGGTTATAAGCTGCATTTCTTGCATACTTTCTCTCCTCCTTGTTCATGCAGTGAAAGAATACTAATGGGGTGACTACATCGTAACACGACAATGGCTGTTTGATGAAGCAAGAAAAAGGTGGTGAGCTTTGATATGACTATGTAGACGTTATACTGTATCTTTCACAAAGTCCCCGCTAACCACTACGTCCCTCATTCACATTCCACCTCTCCCTCTATTTCTTTATTCCTCTCTGTGCGACAGAGTGATGTGACAGTAGAGAGCAGACAATGTCGGGTTACCCTGGTAATTTTGGAAGGAGGACGGAAGTATCCTGGGCGGACAATGTCCCTCCTCCTTGTGCGGCGCGAGTCCCACTGATGATTCACCAGCCTGCACGATGAAGGTTGGTGACCCCAATTTGAGTAAGGTAGGAGGAGGAGAAGTGGGAGAAGAAGGCGGATGAGGAAGGGGGATAATAAGGAGGAGGGGACGCCGATGGCTACGTCAGTGGCACTTGCTAATAGGCAGATGTCCTTGTCCCTGACACAAGTAAATCACGTCTCTTGGGGTAAAGAATAAAAGAAAGAGAGGCGGAGAGGAAGGGAGGAAACAAGTAAGGCAGAGATTGCGATTGCTGTCTGGAGAAGTGAGGCGCTGGGGTTGGACGTGAGTGCGTGTCTAAGTAAAATTATAAGCAATTAGTTCAGCCTCTGAGTCCAGTGTTGAAATGCTGTTTTGATGAAGGCAGAAAACATGAAGGAGGGAAGCCGGAGAAGGTGAAATGACTCAGTTTAAGTGTTTAAAGCTGTTGAGGGTGAGTGGGGGCTGTGTTGTATTTAAACCAGGGAGGAAAACAGGTGATCTAAAAGAGACGGAGGAGTGAAAGAAGATGTAAGCGGGAAGGGAGAGAAAATGAGAGGTAGAGCTGGGAGACAGGTGGAGAAAGTATTCTGATCCTTTACTCAGGTAAAAATAGCAATACGACACTATAAGAATGCTCAATTAGTAAGTAAGAGTCAAAGGTATTAAGTCATGCGTAAGTATAAAGGAGAAGAAGTAAAATTAACACAAAATTATAGTTAGGTACAGCACTTTAGTAAATGTACGTAGTTACATTCCACCACTTGTGTTCAGCAACATCCCTTCCTCCTTGTTTGAAACACCTAAAGTTTGTTGCAGGTCTGTCCCACAGACTTAGCTAATGACCACAGGAAGATAAACTTTCACAAGTATGCGATCTTCCCCCTGATTAAATAGCTCTGTAGCAGACAACCACCTCCTCTGCCAAGGCAGCCTCCCCTCCACAAACACCATCATTCAACCTCCCTCACAATCGCCATAAGCCCATAGCTTTAAAAGCAATGTAGTCCTTTATGGTCATGGAAACATTTTGAAAGGAATTTCTGCTCGCTGGAGTGCTACCATATGTTTTCCCACATAAGATGCTGATAATAATAATATGATCCGTTTTGAGAGTGGGCACACACAGCAGAAGTCAGGATTGGGTCTGTGCCTGCAGCCGGTTCCAACGGGAAACCACTACTCAAATACCACATGACTACTTCCTATTTTTGTCTAATTAAAGGATTGTTGCACTGAAATGGAAACTTGCACCAGCTGACCAGTGGTTCTTCAGTTTCTGTGCAACCTTTGATTCAAATCATGTTTTAGAGGTGAGGCAGGAAGTCATTTGATGATAACTACTGCTTGACCATTGAAAATGTGAAGTGGGTTTTATTGAGCCTGACCCACTATAAACAATATGTACGAATACAAAGTAAAGAATATATAAACTTAACGTCCAAACTGTAAAGACAAAAGTAAGGTTTTTACGATTTAGTAAAATTAACCTGAGATAACAAATAAAAGCAGAATCAATAAATGATGAATATATGCATGTGTAGGCTACATAAAAAAAAATTATATATGAGATACCAAACAAAATATCAGCTAGTATACATAGTCTGTAAAGTTACTGTGAGTTAAATGCTAGTGACAATGCTAACATGCGGATGTTTGGCATACGTCATGTTTATACACATAAAAATGTTACTTTAGTGTGTTTGCATGCCTACATTTACTAATTAGCAATCTGAATGTTAATAGTATTTGGTCATAAACCAAAGTACTGGACAAAAGAAAAATTTGACCTGATGATGGAGCTATATGAAAAGTCAGAGATTCACAAAAGTGATTATAATTCATCCTGAGGCCAACATAAATGTCCAACCAGTAGTTGTTGAAATATGTCAGCCTGAACAAGCACTGGACCAACCATCAAGCCATCTCTATGGCTTAAAACAGACATCATTCACTTGGCATCTATACGTGCAAAACACAAGAAACACATTTTCCACCCTTTCCCACAGTAAGACTCACAAACCAGTCAGCAAAATGGCAGCACTGCCACATCTGATTGGTTCGGAATAATGGTCACAGATGGTGAATTTATCCAATCAGTGCTGATATCGGTGGGTCTTCAGCATCACAGACACTAATTAGCAGCATCTTCCTGTGTTTACTCCTGTGGGAAAGGGAGTGGACCACGATGGAGTCTACAGACTTATAGATAAATGAAGATAACTTTAATCTCACTCCTAATGGGCATTTCCCTTCTCCTCCCACCTACTCATGTGTTTTCCTGTCTAGACTTGAGTTGTGCATATGTCCCCCTTACCATACGATGCTGTGGCAACATCTTGATCACAAACACAGCTCCCATGTCTCTTTATATTGGTCATCTACAGCAGCATTCACTGACTTCACAGAGTTGCAGGTCATATTGTTGTGACTAATATACAGTAATTGTTAAAGAAGTTGCCTTAAAAAGACACCAGTGTAAAACCAGTTTTCAATTTAAACAGTTTACATTTGGCAGCCCCATGCAAAAGCAAACCAGCTGAATATGCTGTTGCATTAATATTCACCCTTATCACAAATAAAATGTAATGTTTGTTTGGGGCCCAGGCCCCTGCTCAGTAGGGTCCAGCTGGCACGCTCCCCTGCCAGCCTTTTTATCTCCCTGGCCACTTGAGTCGGGAAGTGAGACTGTCACACAGCGCCTGGTCCTCACAATCGCTGGAGCTCCTCCAACATTCCCTCCGGGTGGCAACTCAAACAAACCTGGGGACTGACTGTGACTCAGCCATTCCTTTCGTGTCTGCCTGTCTGGCTGCCTCAACAACACCTCCAGTAAGCACTAAATATCCCCATGTAGTCATACTTAGATCAATGTATTCATGAATGACTGCACTGCTTTTGCATGCATTGATGTAGAGGTTTGTTTTTCTTATTGTCATTGATTGCTATGATTAATGATTTTCCACCATACTGATTCTAATAATCAAAACTATTCAAAAATGAAGATAAAAAAACAGACGTAACCTCCAAAAAAAACTCCGTTATGGACTCATTCACTATTCCCTATATAACACACACTCAATAGTTTATGGTTTGTTAGAAGTTTTCTTTCCATTGTGAACATTTATGAGGTAGTGCACGGAATTCACACTCAGAGTTCAGACACTCAAATAAAATGGTGGAAAGTAAATGTAATGCACTATGTTGTTAACAGGGTGTGATTTCAGACTAATCATCTAAAACCATATTAGCTCACAATGACAAAATAACATGCTGTTGCATGTATAAAGGAATGGTTTTACCGGTTTATGATAAAAAAACCAAAGTATTGTATTGGACATGCTTAAAGTCAGGGGATCACCAAAGTCATCAGAATACTGTATACCAAGGACCCATGAATGTCAAGTACCAAATAAATCTAGTACGTAGGATATTTTAAGGGATAATTGAAAAATGTTGACCTGTTGGTGGCACTACAGGAATGACCAGGGGATCACCAAAGTCAATAGGATTTACCCTCAAGGGACCAAATGTCTGTACAAAATAACATGGCAATCCACCAATATTTGTTGAGGTATTTCAGTCTGGGCAAAGTACCAACCGACGGACATTTGCTATCCCTCTGGCCCAGTGCTAGTACGGCTAAAAATAAGATGCACAGAAGTGACAGAAAACAAAAATAGTAAGTGACATTTAATTAAAGCTGCAAATAAGCAAATGAAGACAAGTCTACAATGAATGTTATTTAAAGGTGAAGTTTGAAGAGTCAAATTATCAGTAGATAGCCATATTTCCTTTTTTTCTTGTTTTTTTTCTTCTTTGTAATCAGCCAGCAGAGAAGCAGTTTCATTGACTCGTCAGCCAGCTGTGCAAAATCCCCATCACACTGCTTGACTCATATTTACGAATTCATGCAGCCTTCTTGTGCTCTTTTTACGTCATTTTAATTATTGTCATCCATATGTGTTATATCAGCCTGATACAATAACACCTGAGCTGATACTTATTCCATAGAAATAATTGTTATCACTTGAATCATCATCATCATCATCTCCTCCATCATGTCCATAATGAAACACACTAAAAATACATGATCGTGAGGTCACTGCCCAATTATTTTAATCTGCTGGCAGGAGTTTTGGGCAAAGGGGTGATTAAGTGGTTTTGTAAGTTATCGACACTTACAAGGAAGTGAGAGAGGGCCACAAACAGGAAGGAGCGGAATGTGCTTCCTGTTGGCCAGTGGTGTTATACGGGGCAGATTCCTTGTACCATCGTAACTGACTGACACACACACACACACACACACACACACACACACACACACACACACACACACACACACACACACACACACACACACACACACAGAGGAATGTTTTCGCACTGAAATCAGTGAGAAGCAGACTGTCAGGAAAGACAAACAGTAAGAGTAGATAACACTGAGACAGCATGTCCCCGTGCATAGCAACACATCCAGCTCTTCGGAAGAGATCATTCTCATTGCCGATTCACTTTTAAAACATATATATTCTAATGTTCATATCTTAATCATGTAATTTCCCTACAGTCATGATGTGAAGCTAGCGAGGCAACACAGAAGACACATGACATGTTTTGTGTCTTTGTGGTCGTATGTGATGATAAAAAAATGTAAATAGTATTACATTTCTTACTATATTTTTTACAAAGCCATGCAGAGATTTCCCATGTAGCAAACTGATCTGGCCCATGATAAAACCTTCATTAACTGATTTCTTCAACCACTTTGGGACAGCAGCAGAATCACGCTGTATACACAACAAAACAGTACAGTTGCGGGCTGCAGAACCAAAACAATAACCTGAAAGATGCTAAAAACACTCCAAAGAGCTGTAGGAGAGACACTGTTCACATTATGTCACTTAATCCATTGTTTTTTAAAAATATATATATTGATAAGCAGCTTTAATGTGTGCCAATCTGGCAACCACATTCTGCTTTATGATTAATCATGCACAAGTTGAATGAACTGATGGGATTACATTTCACTGGAATTGTACAGTACCTCGTAGGGTTTCATGTGACAAATAAAATTGATTGATAAAGAGGGCAAACACAACGCAGGAGCAGGAGCCTATAAGTGATGGCAGTATTTGACCAACATCATCAAATTAGAAGTTTGGACCACACTATTATGGCCAGATTTGAATATTTTACTATAACATTTCATAGTCTATATGAAGTAAAAAATCAGTACTCGGAAATACTACATCCTGCCACTCTGTGCTTTTTGCTTTCTTTTCTTTGTATCTGTATTTATGTCTTTCAAAAGTTGTTTGTTGATGCTATGTGTCAGTGTATATACGTCCACATTGAAGACAAAGACTTCCAAATTAAGACATTAACTAATGTGGTACGAATGACTTAAAAGTTAATGTATGTTCAGTCGTTTAAGAAGAATTCAGATTCAGATCATTTACTTAAGTAAAGGTAGTAATACAACAATGTAAAAGTACTTCATTAGACTGCAAGGGACTTAACGGTGTAGTTGGTTTAAGTGGAATAAATGTATCTACTTTGTATACTGTAGTTTCATCTTAACAAATGTATCTCATTTTAATAGCTGGTCATGTGTTTTGTATGTAAAATTTTAGTCTGCAATGAAACTACTGTACAAGTACAATAAAAAGTATGTTGGCCTCAGAAATGGAGTGAAGCAAAAGCAAACAGAAATGGAATTCCATGTTTATGTACAGTGTGCGTTCTCGCTGATGTCACAGAGGTGAGAGTAAAAACTTAAGGCGCAGGACCCTGTGAAATTAACATTGGTTGTCCTTGAGGGCTTCCTGATTGAATCACACAGGCTCGATGACGTCATGCAAGGTTTCAGTCATATTTCGGATTAGGGAGGGCGAGAGAGGGAGGGCGAGAGAGAGAGAGAGAGAGAGAGAGGATGAGTCACTGCCTCAGTGATGACTGTCTCCACTGAGTGGTCAGATAATTCAGGAACAAAAAGAGACACAGGCACAGCACGACCGCCTAATGGCACTCTAATAAAATGACTTATTGGGAACTCGCAAAATACACCTACCTACCTTTTAGTAAGATTAAATAGTATTGATGTCCCGTCCTCTCCTCCCCATGAGGCTGCAGCTAAACAATGATGAATCCTGCTCTTCTGTTTTATATTTATGACCAAGGATTTGAATAAGTGACTAACAAATAAATGTGTGTGCTGCCATCAGATGTCGGCTTAGTGTCGGCTGAGTTAGATTACCGAAACATTTAGAAAGAATGATTTAACGTGCACCTGATCCATGTAAGACCTCAGTACATTTGAGGGTCTATTACTTTAATTAAATTTAACATCCCACTCTATAAATGTTTTGGATCTGAAACTGAAAACAACAAAATTACTGTATAGTTCCCTCTGGTGTTTTCTGGTTCTGATTGAAGTTCTATATTCATAGATGGATTGCTGAATGGGCCTACTGGACACAGGCCCAGGGGCTCAAGGGGTCGCGGGGCCCCTTTGCCCAAACCTCTGTAGTGACTTAACATGTTTTGTTGGTAAAAAAAAAAAAAGCAAAACTATCATAGACACAAAACCATCATAAAAAGATGAAAAAAATGACCAGCCACAGACACATATACCCAGAAAAAAAAAAAAAAAAAAAAAAAAAAAAAAAAAAAAAAAAAAAAAAAAAAAAAACAAAAAAAAAAAAACAACCAAAAAAAAACACAAAACTACAGAGAAGAAAAATGAATGCAAGGGATGCAAAATAAATACAAATATCCAAAACTACTACAAAGCAATGCAAAACAACTGCAGAGATGCAAAAACGACTACGAAGACATGCAAAACAAATACGGAGACGCAAAAAACTACAGACAAAAACGACTACCAACACAAAACATGTAAAAAAAATAGTCAACAGTACGACAAACCAGGAGCAGGAATGTCTTCCTCCAGGACCCTTCAGTGGGGCGGCTGCTTGCCCGATACAGGTGCATGGCCACGACTCCTTCTGCTGAAAGTCAGTTTCCACATCCCTGCATCATCCTGCTGCCCAAAATTTGACAGCCAACATATTAGAAGTATCTGACATATAACATTCCTCCTGCTACACGTGCATCATTCATTAAAAGTATAGCCTTTTTAGCATAAGCAGTAAATGTTTAAAAATGTTTCATAACCCATATTCATATACCAACATAATTTTTTTTTTTTAAAGATACAAGGACCATTTTATGTTACATTAACGTACCAGATTTGTCTAAAAAATATGGGGACCTAAAGTAAAACATTACCCAGTTTACTTAAATGTGGACATTAAAAAACAAAAAATGCCATTATTGTGAATGGGGTTGAATTTTAAGATTATTTTCTCGATTAGTTTGGGCTATAAAAACACTAGAGAACAGGGACTTTGTTTTTTACAATTTCCAGCAAATAAATAAATAAATATATATATATATATATTTTTCAAAAACTCAAACTACAATGTAAGACAAGGAAGGGCAGCATATTCTCACAAATGCAACTCTGAAACCATCAAATGTTTAATGTTTAAGTGTCTTTCGACACTTTTGTGGCTTTTTTGACATTTTAAAGCTTTTTTTCCCCAAGTTTTTTGTCACTTTGTCCGATGTCTTTGTCAATTTTAGTTTCTTTTACGTTTTATCAAGTTTTTGAAGCTTTTGACACTTTTTCCAAGTTTGTCACTTTTTCTGATGTCGGTCGATTTTTTTAAAAGTCTTTCTTGTTTTTTTGCCACGTTTTGAAGCATTTGTCACTTATTTCAACCTTCTATATGTAAAAAAAGAAAAAATTAAAATGCTATAAAATCTAATAAAATACCCAAATTATTTGAAAGTATTGAACTGATCAGTTACATTAAAGAACATTGTATGTTTGTTTTGTTTTTTTGTGTGGACTATTTGTTGAAAGAAACCCACATTTTTGATATAGAGACTTTTTGAAAATGGGTCAAATTTGACCCGTGGACAAACAGGAGGGTTAAGTAACATCAATCGTTGTCAGACAGGAATCTTTTTAATTGTCTTGATAATTTTTCCAAAGAGAACACAAAATGGCCATTCAGATACAAAAGTTGTTCAACTCAAAAGAAATGTTTAAAGTGCAATGTTTCATTTGCTTTGAATTAAATGACAATTCATGTCACAAAAGGAAGACAGTAGCGCTGATCATGTACAGAAAGTCTTCAAAACATGTATAAAGCAGAAATAGCAGACATAATTGTGATTTAAGGCTAAATATTGGTTTGATTTAATGGTCTTAAAAAGGCTGTATGACCATTAATTCTATAACTTTCTGGACCTATTAGGCTGTAACTGAAAGAAATAAACAGTGAATGTCTCTACCTGCTAAGTCTTCATATAGATTACAAACAGTTGCTTCCTGGATGTGGGGAACTATTGTGAAAACGCTAGTAGTCATTAGCAAACATCATTCAATCAAAATTTTGGTCAATGCTTTGCCAAAAATCAGATATCACCTAATGCAACCCATCACATCTCTCTTGAAACACAAGCGTATGGCTCCCTCTTGTGCTGAAAAGTGGGACTGCCTGTCAGTGTTGGATATTTGAAAGAAAGTACGATTGCCTGAACAATACAGGATTGAAACACCTACAAAAATATAACCAATTTTATAAACTCTCTCACAGTGTGTAAACAGAGCTCACTTGCAACAACAAATGAGACACCCAAGTGCCTCCCATCCCAAAGAGCATATTCTGATTAAACAGGAAACAAGTGTTCATGCATCAAAACTGAATGAAATCACATCCTGACATCTGATCAGCGCCTCTTTTTGCACTCCGATGGGAGTGTGCAGGTCCGACACCTGAAAGTTCATCACGTCGATGTCAGACGCTCCAAACGTGGCCTCCACCTTCACCCTCTCATACATGTGAAACTGAACCTTCTTGTTGGTCACGGAGAGTAGACACCGGAGGAAACTCTCTCTCAGCACAGATCGCGCATGCTGCTCTTTCGGCAGCTGCTCAACATCTGCCTCGGACACAGCAGAAGTGGGAATGGAGGTACGACAGAGAGCGATAAAACGGGGCGATTTGGGGTCAAATCCGCGGCTGTTGGGGTCGGGTCCTTTTGGCAGGCGGAGCACAGACACCGGCGTTGCCATGTTGAGTTTTTCTGTCAATACCAATAAAAGAAAAACAAAAATCATTAACACTAGCTAGGCAATATGCCTACTATAAAGACAATGTAACTTTTTAAAAAGTAAATTAATTTGGCATATACCTCACACAGATAACCAAGAAGATTAAATTATGAACCAAAAATAAGGATTTAATGTTTTCTGTGACTCAACTAATCAATTACAAAACGATTAATGTACTATGAATCCTTGAAATGGATTACTATCTCAAGAAAAAAAAAAATGCCCCCACAATGAATGTTAAATGTCATTGCACATAATAAATTGTCTTTTGGGGAGCATCTGGTAGAGTCTGAAGTTGCAGGCGCCTTTTTATCTTGAGATGGCTTTTATACTGTCTGTGCATCTGGTGCATACACTACCTCGAAGCACTCAGAATAGATTACAAACTGTAACGTTAGTCTATGGATAGTGTTGCTTCAAATAGGTCTCACTTTAGCCTTTACTTACTTATTTGTACATTTTGAGTGTTTATACTAATATGTACAATACACAGGCTGGTTTAGTGTCACGTAAACTTGCAACAAACACGAAATATTTTTGCTTGTTATGCAAGCTTCATGCAGGGTAACGTTATACGTTACAGTAAGCTTCACATGAATACAAGTTTTTGATCAAAATACAGTTTATTAGGCTAACTTTATAGCTTGAACTGCTGTTATGTGGGACGCTAACGTTAACCTGCGATATGTTTGACTTTTAAGCTAACAGATATCAAACACATCTGACTACAAAGCAGCAGGTCGCACCACAAGGCAGAGACACATTTTACATGGGAAAGTCCTGTCACTTTATGTTTAGCTAGAGTTAAAGTTAGCAACTTGGTGTGAGCGCGTTGCTCACAGCTCTGATAAAAGCTGGTATAATAGGACACAATATGACCGCAAAACACGCTTCTTCCTCACAGCAATGGTTTATACAGTGTGATAGTTTAATTACAGACGCATTAACGTCTCACTAAAACCCACTATTGTCTACTTTTACAGGTACTCACTGTTTCCTCCAGTTATCTGCATCTGTAGTAGCAAAGACACTCAAACCTCTCTTGTAACCTGTCTATGCTTGTAACGTTAGTAGCATAGAAAGTAGCTAAGTAGCAGGCTAGCAACCAAGTGCGTCTTCGTGTAGGCCTATTTAAGACTGTTGCATCCAGCTTATAACTGCATTACCGCCACCTTCTGCTCCGGAGTGGGAATTAGACAGACTTAGAAATGGAATTCCCTTCAGAAAAATAAAAACAAAACAAGTACAACCTTTACCTCTGAATCGTTAAAGGGCCTAAAGTAGAAGCAGAAAAATCTGCCGAAAATAGAAATACTCAAGTAAAGTATTACGGTTGGCAACTAACTTTAAGGGTGCATTACCGCCACCAGTTGGACTGGGGTGTGGTACTGGAGTCTAACCTTTCCAAATATGATTCAAAATATATAAATAAATAAATAAAAACAAAACCAACAAGAAAACTAAATTATTTTAATTAGTCCTGTATTCCTCAGGAAGCTAAATACATATTTACAACATATTTCACCTGAGCTTCTTCGTAGAATGTCCTCTAAGTTTAACCTTAATTGTTTTCCTTGCAATTGTAAGATAAATCTTTGTCTTTCTTCCTGATATTTAGGGCAGTGTAGAATAACATGCTCTGGGCTACCACAGAATTCACAATTGCCATCAGCATGTTTCTTCATTATTAACAAAGTATTATTTAATCTTGTGTGTCCAAACCGCATTCTTGAAAATACATCCTCCTCCTCCTTGCTTCGGTTCATATTTCTGCTCTTTCCCACTTTAACCTGGGTATAAATCTGTATTATTTCAAATACAATATCCTGCCTAGATTTTGACTGACAAGTTTTGATACTGATCAAAGCTGAACTGGAGTCTGAAGCAATTACCGCCTTGCTTGGCCTATTGACTTCCACCCAGCAGAGCTAGCCACACAGCAACCAACTCCGCTGTGTAAACTGCTAAATCATCACTGATTCTTTTACCTATTTTCACTTTTAATTTTGGGATGACATAAGCAACCCCCAGTCTTTTATCAGTACATTTAGATGCATCCATATATATAGTTATATAATCTTTATACCTCTCCATTAAATAATTCTGCACCCTATATTTGTCCATGCCAATTCCTTTCTTTTCTTCTAACAACCCCAAATCAATGGACATTTCTGGGAAAGGTACAGTAGGGCTTATTTTTAAATCATTAAATGCAATTTAATTTACTTTATCATTGATCACTGAACCAAAACTCCTGACTTGAGGATGTCCACCCTCTTGGCTTTGCTTGAAAACTGACTGACTCATATGATTCTCATCATGACCCCTCAAGTTTGCCCAATACACAAGGCCTAACTGATCTCTTCTAAGGTGGAGAGGCATTTCTCCCATCTCCACCTGGATAGCTGTCACTGGTGTAGTTTTGGCAGCACCACAGCACAATCTTAACGCTTGATTTTGGATCACATCCAACTTATTCAGTAATGACCCATATAGTATGCTTCCATAATCTAATACCGACCTGATCAATCCTGTGTAAATAGTTCTTAGTGCAGGTCTACTTGCTCCCCACTCCACTCCACATAGACACCTCATTACATCTAGAATTTTCTTGCATTTATCAAGTATTTTTTGTATATGCACCGCCCATGTTAATCATTGATCCAACCATATGCCCAGATATTTAAAGGAGTCAACCCTTTCTAATTCATTAGCAGACAATTTTACTTTTATATCATTAGTTATTTTCTTTCTTGAGAAAAACATTGTTTTGGTTTTATGAATTTGAGATCCTTAAACTCCATCTAATGGACCATTTATCTACTATTTATATTATTCACCACAAATTCAACATTTTTCCATAAAGCACCATCATCTGCAGACAATGACACATCCACAAGATTCTCCACTTCCTTAAAAACTTAATTTATCATAATGGAGAACAATAAAGGACTGATAATAATCCCTTGCGGAATAACATTTTCTACCTGATACCGCTCACTTGTCACTCCATTTATCTTCACCATTATTGTTCTATCTGACAAGAATTCCTTAACCCAAGTGAATACTCTACCCCTAATTCCCATAAGATTTAACTTAATCAAAAGGCCTTCCTTCCACATCATATTGTATGCTTTCTCAATATCAAAAAAAGACAGCCACAACTGATTCCTTATTGATTCCCACTTGAGCTTGTCTTATGGCATCCTCTAAATATACTAAAGCATCCATGGTACCTCTGCCTCTTCTAAAACCACTCTGATAATTTTGTATCAATCCTTTAGTCTCAACTGTATATATAAACCTGTCATTTATTCTTCTTTCCATTGTTTTCCCCATTTGGGGTGTAAGTGCTATTGGTCTGTAGTTTTTAGGAATCTGTGGATCTTTCCCAGGTTTTTTAATAGGGATAATTATAGATTCTTTCCATCCTCTTGGAATTATTCCCTCTGTCTAGACCTTATTGTAAAGACACAATAACACTTCCTTTCCTTTATCGGTTAGGTTCTCCATAGGGTAACAAATCCCATCCCCCCCAGAGAAGATTTTCCTAACTTTCTTAGTGCATAATTGAGTTCAGCTATTGTGAATAAGTCATTCAACACCTGTCCTATCACATCTACATTTTCAAATTCATGTCGATAATTTTCAACTGTTTCTGTTCTTGCCCTCTTTTCCTGTTGACTAAGATTTTCAGTGCTATACCTTACTAAATGTCTTTGCCATTATCTCTGCTTTGCCAATACTATCAGTGATTATATTTTGACCGTCAATCAACCCAGGATAACCATACTCTTTTCCACTCCCTTTCATTTTCTTTATCATGCCCCAAACTCTCTCTACTGGAGTAGTTCTTCCTATTGAGTCACAGAACCTTCTCCAACAACCATTCTTAGCCTCCCTTATAGTTCTCCTTACAACTGCTTGAGATTTCTTAAAGTCAATTAGAATTTGGAAATTGTGTGTTCTTTTCAAAACTCTAAAAGCTTTGTTACTATTTTTAATTACTTTTTTGCATTCATAAGACCACCATGGTACCATTTTCCTTAGATTCTTGGGTTTGGATCTAGGAACGGCTACACTTGCAGCACCAATTATGCCAACACTAATATCTTTACATAAACTTTCAATATCTTTATTTACATCTATTACTGACAGCATTTCATCACTAATCTCTCTAAATGTGTTCCAATCTGCTTTCTCTAAAATCCATCTCTTATTTTTGACTTCATGCTCAATTGCAACTTCCATTCCTACCTGAATTGCAATAGGGTAGTGATCACTACCTATAGTGTTGTCCTTCAATACCTCCCACTCACATTTGTCTGCTAATGTTACTGTAGCAAAAGTGAGATCTATTGCTGATTCAGTTCCCCTAACAACATCCATTCTAGTACCCGAAGACAAACTAACTCTTCCTCATCCATAAATTCTAGAATCACATCCCCATTATCATCATTCTTATCTCCCCACAATGTGCTATGTGCGTTAAAGTCACCACACCATACCACTCTCCCTTTTGTATCCTTCCAAATTTCTGACAATTGGCTTAATTCTAATTGCCTACATGGATTATAAATATTTATTATTTCTATACTGCCTTCATTTGACCAGACCTCTATTACAGTGTATTCTAGATCATTCCCTCTTTTAATTTCCCTACCTTTTTTGTGTGAATGTTATAACTCCTTTTATATATTAATAATAATTAATATCCTTTAATAATAAAATCTAGTTTGGGAATTAACCAAGTTTCCTGAATATAAATAATATTGGGTTTAACACTGAGATTATCAACATAATTTTTAAATTCCTGCCCATTTGCTAGTAAGCTCCTGGCATTCCATTGCAATATAATCAAGACCATTAACCTGAGCCAATCCATACTTGCGATTGTTGTACCTCTTCAAGTATCTCTGACTGATTCCCACATCAACTCTTTCACACCCAAACATTTCTCAGCAGATTTGACTATAATTTTAATCCTCTCTGTTCGGCTTGTAGTCTGTACTGAGCAATTGACGATCTCAGCCATGAACAACACAAAGTTATTTTTAGACACAATCAGTTTCCTCTTCAATTTTGTTACACTTGTGTCTCCCCTCTTTGACAACTGAGGCTGGACCTACCACTGCCCTTTTAGGTACCGTTCGGTATTTATGGAATGGACCACTGTAGGAAAATAGGGGAGGGTCATGTGTTTTTATTCTTTGTTGATGGGAGGGTCATCCGATTTTTTTTTGTCTACGGGGGAGGATCTCCCAACTTTTGTATTCATGAGAAGAGCACAATTTCAAAGTGGCTTGTTTGTGCATATTTCTCCATGTAGCTCCATGCAGCTCTCTCAGTCTCGGCCCCTCTCGCTAGCAGATGGGTCCCTCCATATTTAGTCAGCCAGACCTGTAGCTAATGGTGCATTCTTTTTGTCCACCGAAGTCAATCTACGAGTCGGAGTTACGAACCGGAAATTGCAAAAAGAACGCCCCCGAGGTCGTATATACGACTCGTCAAGTCGTCTGAACTCAGAGGACCCCGAGTTCACTTTCAAAGATGGCTTTTGTCTTTGTTGTAACCAAATGAAGAAGTCATACACATAGCACTGTATACTGCTACCTATAGGCATGTCGCTACAGTCTTATTATGAGTTAAATACCGCCTAATTAGTTATTTTGTAGCTTGTGCAGCTGAAATTGGCTAGAGATGCTTGGTTGCTATATGACAACAATAGCCGAGTCTTGAGCAGAAAGCAGAGCAGTAGCCTAACATTAATGTTAATCAAAACGTAATTTTCATGTATCAAACTGTGAAATATATTTGTGTAATATGTCAATAATTGGCTACAATGTAAGTAACGTGTGTGTGTGTGTGTGTGTGTTTTAGTGTATTTAGATAACAACACGGACCTGTTCCTGAACCCAGAGAGGACCCTGCCCTATCCTAGTCCTCTCTACCAGCATGAAGCTGACCCCACAGCATACTATGCTGATGGGGACCTATCGATCGCGGTCAACCTTGTTGGTAAGTTAAGATAATGGAAATAATCAGCATAGTATAATCATAAGAATAACATTAGTAAGGATGTTAATAATATTATGCTTACTGACATATTGCTTTTTATGTGTTCTAGGCAGCTGCCCTGAGGCACCACCCACACCTCTGCCCATGCGGAAGCATGATGTCTTCACCAAGGAGCACACACTATTCATATTAGACATGATGAGGCTACACCTGGAGAGGGAGGGAGAGGGTCTCCCAAAGTCACTGACGGACCTCAACAGCCGACTTAAGCTTGGCCGGAGGAACAAAAAAGACCTGTGGGCAGATATGGCAACTGAACAGTTCAAGGAGACATTCTTCCCCAACAAGGTGTCCAGGAAGTGGTGCACCTTAGTGCAGGGCTACAAAAAAGTCAAGGACAATAACACCAGCACAGGGAAGGGCCTCATGCGTTTCCAGTTCTTTGCAGAAATGGACGGTCTGCTTGGGGCCCAACATGATGTGGTGTTCCCTGTTGTGGGAACAACAGAGGTGCTGGATGTCTGAAGACAGGAAGCAGTGGTTCGCAGTGAAACTGCCACTGCCTCCACATCCGCTGCCACCACCTCCCAAACCACCGTCACTGCCACCACCTCCCACAACACTGCCACCTCCCACACATCAACACCCAGCAGCCCAACAACCAGTGCATCGTCAAACTCCACACCACCACAGACACCACATACCACCCCAAGGAATGCGGCACAAGCGGCATAGGGATGACGACCTACTGACTTTCCTCCGGGAAACGGAGAAGTCCAGCCAGCAGCACCACCAGGAGACCATGGAACGGATTAGGTCAGAACCTGCTGACACGCATTCTAGAGAAATTTTGACATTGTCATCCTCCCTCTATTTCTTTATAGTTTAAGTTGTGTGTATATATATATATTTCTTTATAGTTTGTTAAGTTGTATACATTTTATTTTTTATTCAAGTTATTTATAGATTAAGTTAAGTTGTATATATTATTTTTTATTCCGTGTTTCTCTACTATTCTTTATTGCCAATAAATATTTACTTGCATGTTAACCAAGCCTTCGCTTCATTATTCAAAACAAAAACTCAAAACTATACTTAAAGATAAACTGTTGGCTACAAAAAAGGGAAGCATTCAATTTAGGGAAACCATTTTTATTAGAACACACAGAATATAAAAATGATACATCAATTGCAATAGAGTAAATGTAAATAATGTAAATGTATTTAGAACCTTTCAACCCTGAAAATGAGTCTACTCATTGTCATCTTCCTGCCTTGGGCAGCCATGTGGGTGTTCTGCACAGACGTCTGAAGCAGCAATACACATGTTGTGTAAGAAGCAAGCAGCCATAATGATCATGACCACAGAGTCAATGCGGCTGTTCTGTATGTCACGCAGACGCCTCCATTTGCACTTCATTCTTCCAAAGGCCTGCTCTACAATGTCCCTCCCCCGGCTGACCTTTGTATTCTGCTGGTTGTCTGCCTCCGTGAGAGCCCCATTGTCACGTTTTGGAGTTCTGATGAATGGGAAGGCCTGGCCAATGTAGGCACTATCTCCAAGCAGACACTGCTCCCCCATCTTCTCCTGCCATTGTGTGAAGAAGGTGGAGCTCCTCAGCATTCTGGCATCATGCACCCTGCCTGGTGGTCCAGCAAAGATGTCGATGAAGTGGGCCTTCTCATCCACAATCCCCTGAAGGAGTACAGAGTAGTATTCCTTGCGGTTCATGTAATTCCCTCCTCTTATGGGTGGCCTCTTGACCCTGATGTGGCAGCCATCAATCGCCCCAATAACCCCATCAAGACCACAGGAGCGGTGAAAGGCAGCAGCAGAGGTAGCTTTCTCACACGCATTTGGCCAGGAGATAAAGGTGTTCCCAATGCCTGACATGACGGTCAGCACTTGTCGGATGATTCTGTGCGCTGCTGAATGTGAGATGTGACATGTAGAAAAATGTATCTCCCAACACTGACAAAAGGTGGTGCTCCTAAAAATGTATTTACAAGTTAGGTCCCTACACAATTTAACTGAAAGAGGTTGACCCCCTCAAAGTGACTACGTTACATGTTTAGGTGGTCATTTCAAAGTTTTTTCCCAACAAAGAAAGCAGACTGGGTGCGTCTATAAAGAAAGCAGACTGGGGCACCTTTCTTTGTTACAGGATAATTTATCCTAGTAGGCGTAAAAGCCTTCTGCTTAGAAAACCTTCGTTCAGAATAAAGTTCCACTTTTGCCTTTTAGGCAAATAATAACATCTAACAGTGATGTTAACGTTAATGCATTTGTTTACCAGGCTGTAACATTAGCAACGGGATGTTCGATTAAAACATTTTAATAGACTACTATCAAATAGTAGTCTATGAAATAGAAACTCGCGCCACGGATAACACCCATAGACCTATGGAGGAAATATTTATTCATAATTCAAATTGAAAGTCCAAAGAGAAAACAAAGCGAGATCAAATTAAAATATTATTATATATTTTTAATTATCCATTTGGCTTTGGCTTTTGAATTTATTATTTGGCTTTTGAATTTCAATTTAACATTGGCTTTTAGTTTTCATTTAATATTTGGCTTTTGAATTTCAATTTAACATTGGCTTTTAATTTTCATTTAATATTTGGCTTTTGAATTTCAATTTAACATTGGCTTTTAATTTTCATTTAATATTTGGCTTTTGAATTTCAATTTAACATTGGATTTTAATTTTCATTTAATATTTGGCTTTTGAATTTCAATTTAACATTGGATTTTCATTTGGATTTCATATTTGGCTTTCGAATTTCCATTTAACATTGCCTTTTCGTTTGGACTTGACACATGTCAATGTAAATGAGGAGGCATGGCCCAAAGGCTGGTGGGAGGGTCTGAAACGAAAGGGGTGCAGAGGCACCTTATGAGCAGCAGGGGGAGGAGACCGCTGAGGAGCATCTGTCTGCAGCTTCAGGCTGGCTTGGCCTCTTATTTCACATGATAGAAAATGATGATGTAGGCTAAACACAAATGACATTTCATGCAACAACAGTGAAGTTTTCATGTAGTTACTATAATTGGGCCCGTGTTAGTGAGGACTAGATTAGGACTGTATTTAAAGCTGATTCTGGTTCCCAACTTCACCCCAGGTGTGTCTGTTTAAAACACGACTCAGACAACTTCTCTCGTTTGATGTTATATTTAATTAAGCAACAGTAGAAACATGGGTGTGGGTAGCTCTGCTTACGTGTGTTTGTGTGGTCAGATCTCGAGGACACACACACACACACACACACACACACACACACACACACACACACACACACACACACACACACACACACTCTCAACTGGATAGTCAACTGCGACCTCTCCTTTTTATTTCTCTCACTTTTTTCTCTGGGTGGTGCGCGCGGTGTGAGGTGCGTGTCTGCGCTATTCTCCAACATGTAGCCTACTCACAACAATCACTCCTGATTGACGGCCTTTTGTACAGCCCGTGTAGGCTACTTTTTCAGACTTCCAGCTGACAGTGGTGTCTGTGAGCATCACTGGCCGGCCAGCAGGGAGGCGATCCCGGCCGCCACCAGCTGGCTGTCCCGTCAGACTGAAGCTTGATAAGACAAACGGGAAAATGTGCAGTTGGCCATCAACGTTTGTAAAACTGCCCATATTCAAACTCTACACAGTTAATTTATTGCATAAAAAAGTCTCAATAGTGAATTTAGTGGTGGAATAGCAGATGAAAATTGTAAAAAGTTTCCAGCTGTTTGCTGCTGCTACTACGGCAAACTCCCGATCTAGATTATAGAATCGATTGCTTTTTTATAATTTCCATCTGCTATTTCACCACTAAATTCAATATTGAGACTTTTTTATGCGATAAATTAACTGTGTAGAGTTTGAATATGGGCAGTTTTACAAACGTTGATGGCCAACTGCACATTTTCTCCGATGTTGTCAGAAGCTTCAGTCTGACGGGATAAAAGGAGGTCACAGTTCGGACGATGACTATCCGGTTGAGATTGTGTGTGTGTGTGTGTGTGTGTGTGTCCTCGAGATCTGACCACACAAACACACGTAAGCAGAGCTACCCACACCCATGTTTCTACTGTTGCTTAATTAAATATAACATCAAAAGAGAGAAGTTGTCTGAGTCGTGTTTTAAACAGACACACCTGGGGCGAAGATGGGAACCAGAATCAGCTTTAAATACAGTCCTAATGTAGTCCTCACTAACACGGGCCCAATTATAGTAACTACATGAAAACTTCACTGTTGTTGCATGAAATGTCGTTTGTGTTTAGCCTACCTCATCATTTTCTATCATGTGAAATAAGAGGCCAAGCCAGCCTGAAGCTGCAGACAGATGCTCCTCAGCGGTCTGCTCCCCCTGCTGCTCATAAGGTGCCTCTGCACCCCTTTCGTTTCAGACCCTCCCACCAGCCTTTGGGCCATGCCTCCTCATTTACGTTGACATGTGTCAAGTCCAAATGAAAAGGCAATGTTAAATGGAAATTCAAAAGCCAAATATTAAATCCAAATTAAAAGGCAATGTTAAATTGAAATTCAAAAGCCAAATATTAAATGAAAATTAAAAGCCAATGTTAAATTGAAATTCAAACTTTCAATTTCTCTTTGGACTTTCAATTTGAATTATGAATACATATTTCCTCCATAAATAGACAGTAGATAACACCAGCTGGGCGGCACGGCAGCCGGGAAGGCATGAGACGGGAGGTATATCCTTTCGGTCCCGGTGATTATTTGTGAAATTGTGCAAACGACAGCCTTTTCAAGGGATTTGAGAAGGAAGGAGTGGTAGCATGCAAGCTCCAAAATTGACGCTCGTCTGAGAAATGGAGTTTTGGATTATGTTCAGCTTTGGCAGCTTTACCTATGCTAAAATATACAATGACAGAGGAAGCCTAGTGACGAGTCCATAGCAACCAGTGTTGAATTACCCAGTGTGCTTTGCTGAATGGTCTCAATGTTTTATTGTTTTATTTCATGTGAATACTAGTTTAGTAACTTAGTATTTGAAGTAACACAAGAAGTATGCATTTAGTTTCCATGCTTATTGTGTTTCCACAACCATTTTAGGGAGTTAATCTACTGAAATGGCCACCACACCATAACAGAGGAATGTGATGCGTCAGATGAGAATGCAGCCGTTTAGCCATCTATGTCATGGCTGTAAAAGATCAATGGAAACTGCATGGCTTTGCGAAGCATAAATCAGTACAATAAATTGTTTTTCACCCAATCGTGTTGGAGGGTCATCCAAAATATGTTGCTGATGTAGGGAGGGTCAGGTTTATATTATATATATATATGATTAACAGTCCCTTAACATTCTTTGTTGCTAACGCATAGGATAGCCCTTGAGTGACTTTGATACGCTGCGAGTACTTCCTGCATTCTCTTGTTCACTTCACATCCTCTGGAGACTGAACTGTGTCCCCACCCCACAATTACTACATTTCAACTTTGCATCCTTATCACACTTCCTATACTCATGCTCTCCACTGCACTTACTGCATCTTTGTTTCCCGTTACACACTGCAGCTACATGTCCAAACTTTTGGTACTTAAAACTAAGTAGTGGAGGAATAAACGTCTTGACTTCATAACTTATGTATCCTACGAATACCCTCTCAGGAAGTTTATCTTCTTCAAATGTTAGCACAATTGAGAGGCTATCGGTTATGATTCCATCTCGTCTCGTTTTCAGTCACTTTGCTTCCTTTACCTTGACATTAGTTATGCTTTCTTAAACATCATCCACTGATTCTCTTAACGGGATCGCTGAAATTACTCCCTTTACAAGTTTCTTGTCAAACACAACCGTACACTTGACTCCTTTACCATTTATTTTATTAACTTTGATTGCATTTCTTTGCTGTTCTTCATCCTTACATGTAATCAGTAGACATCCATTTCTCCGCTTTTTAGAGCTCCTTATCTCACTAAAGTCCTTATGTAGTGCTTTAGTTAGTTGTATTGGACTCCATTCATCAAATGTAGATCCCTCTCGAATCAATTTCACAAACACTTTGTACTCCGCTTTACATCTTTCAGCTACAGTACATCTTTCCTCCTCATCACTAGACTTTGTTTTATCCTTTTTTTCCTGCTTTTTAGCCCTAGTTGCCATCCATGGTCCACAACTTCCGCTTTCTTCCATTCCCTCATGTTCACTTCCTGAAACATCACTTCCCCTTGTAACCTCCTGATCACTCCCAGTCCAGTTGCCACCAACCGCCTCCACACTTCCTCCACTCATCTATCCGCCCGCCGTTTGAGTCACCCATACTTCTTTCCAGTAGCCTCTGTTTAAAGGCCCTTACCACACAGATGTTTTGAGTTAGTCTGGCTGATTAGACCGCTTCTCACTTGTGTGTGTGCGTGCGTGCGTGCGTGCGTGTGTGTGTGTGCGTGTGTGCGTGTGTGTGTGTGTGTGTGTGTGTGTGTTTGTGTGTGTGTCTAAAATCTACTGTACTGTACCAGTAGCTTACTGTGGCTAAGTTAAACTTTAGATAGATGAGTGTGTGTCACTCTTTCTACTTGTGTTCCTGTTACAATTGTAAGCATGTTGTTGATGATGTCTTTAAAGCACCTGATTCCAGAGGATCTTGGGAAATAAAGCAGATATCTAAGATATCTGTATCAAAATGCACATCTGATGATTACATCTGGGGAAGCACAATTTCCCTTGTTTCTAAAAATAGTAACCCCTGCATTGCTTTTACAAAAAGTCCCTATTGCAGTATGTGTGCACAGGATCTTATGTGTACTTTCTAATCTGTTGATATTACAACCCTGCCATGTCAACATCATTATGTAATCAAGGCTCAATTAGATGAGTCATGCTAATGGTCATTTCCATTTTCTACTACTTTGAGACTGCATATTATGAGAAATCATTTGAGATAGCTAAGGAGGGTTACACTTCACAGATTTTTTCCTTTGTTGAAAAATACAGTATGTATTGGTTTTAACAATTAACTTGTTGTCACCTGCTGGTTGAGTTGTTCTTTGTTGTTGTTGATACTACCACAAAAAGTCAATTATTTTCTAATCGTTCACAACTGAGATTTAAACTGTTGTGCAAATTTATAACTTTCTGCATGCTACTACATACAGAATGTTGGGCCGGGGCTAATAAAAATGTGGAAATTGTAGGTCCTGTGTACTTTTGCTCTGTCCTTCTCCTGTGTGGGCCTGCTGTTAGTGTGTGTGTGTGTGTGTGTGTGTGTGTGTGTAGACTGATTGATTGACATCTTCCTGAGTCTCTTGTTAGCTGTAAGGCCAGGACAAATGACAGCTTTACCATTCTCAGTGGTAGAAAAGATTTGTGACCTAATAAATTCCCATCTAATCTCCAGCCCACTTCAACCTGAGCAGAGGTCTAATCAGCCACAATAACTGGAATTACCCGTGTCTGGGTGTTCGGAGGCTTTTATGTGCATAATACAGTTTATATATTATTTTCATGATCCTGAGAGTTTCCTGTTATTTTATATGTGTTATTTCTTGTTTTACTTTCTTCCTTGTGTGTTTTCCTTTGCAATTGCCTACCCTGCTCTGGTTTGTTGTTTTAAGTCTTAATCACCCTTCCCTCTTGTATTTGTTTTTTTTTTTTTTTTGTTTTGGTTGTTTTTTTGTTCTTTTTCTTTTTTTCGGGGGGGGGTGTTGCCCCCGGGGGGGGGGTGGGGGCGGGGCGCGCCCCCCCCTCCCCCCTGTTGTTTTTTGGGGGGGGGGCGGGGCCTTTTGTTTTTTTTTTTTTCCTTCTTTTTTTCCCCCCTTTTTTTTTTTTTTTTTATTGGCTGGTTGGCTTTTTCTAAGATTCTTAACCTCCGCATTAGTAAATGGAACCTGTATATCAACTATCTGTGTGGACTAAGCATTGCCTCATGCACCTACAAGCGCAGAAACCTACAGATAGCAAACAATCAAACCCTTATTATGCAGTTTGAGAATTATATGAACGATTTCAAACAGAATATCTTGTCTACATGATGATTTCCCAGACTTCACACTTGTAGACAACTATCACAGTGTTTTTATTGTTCGCCTTTATCCATTGAAGTTTCAACAACTCCACCATGTTTGATACAGTGACAGCATGCAGAAAGTTATACATTTGCACAGTTTAAATCTCAGTTGTGAACAATTCGAAAATAATTGACTTTTTGTGGTATTACCAACAACAAAAAAGAACAATGCAACCAGCAGGTGACAGCAAGTTAATGGTTAGAACCAATACATACAGTATTTTTCAACAAAGGAAAAAGTGTAACCCTCCTTAGCTATCTCAAATGATTTCTCATAATATGCAGTCTCAAAGTAGTAAGAAATGACCATTAGCATGACTCATTTGACTCACAATAGCTACCTTATTGAAATATTCACTGCCTTGATTACATCATGATTTTGACATGGCAGGGTTGTAACATCATCAGATTGGGAAAGTACACATAAGATCATGTGCACACATACTGCAATAGGGACTTTTTGTAAAAGGAATGCAGTGGTTTACTACTTTTATAAACAAGGGGAAATTGTGCTTCGCCAGATGTAATCATCAGATGTGCATCTAGATACAGATATCTTAGATATCTGCTTTATTTCCCAAGATCCTCTGGAATCAGGTGCTTTAAAGACATCATCAACAACATGCTTACAATTGTAACAGGAACACAAGTAGAAAGAGTGAATTAACACACTCATCTATCTAAAGTTTAACTTAGCCACAGTAAGCCTCTTAGAGACCTCTCGAGATAACTCTTGATATGATACTATAAATAAAATTGAATTGAATTGAATTGAACTAAGCTACTGGTACGGTACACCAGACCAAGTAAGCCTGTAGCTGGGAAAATCCTGAGTGAAACTAAAAAAGGAATTCTGTGTTTTATTGCTTTCAACTTTTAATTTTATGATTTGTTGACACACACACACTCTCACACACACACACACACACACACACACACACACACACACACACACACACACACACACACACACACTCAAAATGTACAAATGGCTCGTAGCTTAAAGGAACACGCCGACTTATTGGGAATTTAGCTTATTCACCGTAACCCACAGAGTTACATACATACCCTTCTCATCTCAGTGCGTGCTGTAAAGCTGTCTGGCGGCCCCAGCGGCAGCAGCCCATCACAGATAGTGAGGATGAGTTCCAGTAATCCTACTGCTCAATTGGACAGTGATAAAGTGTCAAAATACGCCGATATTTATATGTTGTGATTTGAAGAATCACGGCGTGCACAAAACAACGTAACATGAGACACAGCCGTCTTCTAACCGTAAACAAACCGGGAACTATATTCTCAGACAGGCTTGCTGCAAAGCAAATCATTCCGCCAAGTACTATATTCTTCCGCCGGAGAATATAGTTCCGGTTTGTTTACGGTTAGAAGATGGCTGCTGTCTCATGTTTCGCTTTTTTTGTACACGCTGTACTCTACAAATCACAACATGTAAATAGGAACATGTTGGCGTTATTTTGTCACTTATTCGGAGCAGTAGGATTACTGGAACCATTCACCTGCCTGTTCTGTGATGGCCTGATGCCGCTGGAGCCGTCAGACAGCGTTACAGCACGCACGGAGATGAGAAGGGTATGTATCGACTTGTCTTACTCTGGGGGTTACGGTGAATAAGCTAAATTCCCAATAAGTCGGCATGTTCCTTTAACTGAGTCATAGTCATGCACTGTAGAACATTACGTATTGCGTATCATTGAGGTGTAACAGGCCCAGGCACAAACTAAATCATACCGGAATTCTACAATGTAGAAGAGCATTTAAGATATTATCACGAACAGGGGTTCGCTATAATGAGTCATATCAGGAGATTGTTTGCACAAAACATTCTCCTCAGACCTTAATGGTGTTAAGATGAGAGTGACAGACAATGTTTAGTTTGTGTGCCCCTGAAGGAGTTATCTCAGCAGTGACTGCCCAACCCGCAGGGTTGTGTCCAGGGGAGAGGCCTAAAATCAGATTGGCAACCTCAAGTCTATCTGTCAGCTGGCAGGACCTTATTTTGTATTTTGTTGTTTACCGTAGATATGAAGTTTTGCACAATTTTCTCAAAAGATTATTTATTTAAACATTGTTGGTACTATATTTTAATGTGCATTGTTTTTTTTGTATGCAGCCTACGTTTGGAGAGTAACAAAGCTCTATGTTAAATTTGTATGGTGCAACTCTGATACTGTTAGTAATTAAAGTAGACTGTCACCTTGCGAACGAGCAAACATAACCTATGCTTGTTTTATATGCAAAAAGATGGAATAACTCACTGCAGTAAGGGATTGGGCTGAAGACAATATGTTGCAAAGATTTAAATGCCCTTTTCGGTCCACACAGTCTTTGGTGAGCATTCAGACATATCAGAGGTTAAAGGTGGGAGTATGTTTGAAAACTACTATACTACTATATGTTTGATGCTAATTATCAAATGTTAGCATGCCAACACGCTAAACTACTATGGTGAATATAGTAAACGTTATACTAGCTCTACATATTGTCACTGTGAGCATGTGGACTTGCTGATGTTAGCATTCAGCTCAGAGCAACGCTGAGCCTCACAGAGTCGCTAGAATGGCTGTAACGTTAGACTCTTATGCCGTTTTCTCTATGAACTCTGGACAATATCTGGAGAATCAGGTCTGGACATTGTCCGAAGTTGCCCTTTTACATGTAGCACACAACAGGATATTGTCTGTGTCAGACTATTCTCACCTACTGGAATACTCCATTTGGTTTAGATGAAGGGTGGCGCCTGGGTAGAGCATGCAGGAGGCAAGACATGATGCCTATTACGCCGCAGCAACTTAGCTTGTTTGTAATTTGGTCATACACTACCAAGTCTCTTGCTGTAGATTATTATGTGAATTTTGACTATATAAAGTATTATTGTCTGGCATCTAGGCTCTGGACCCATTACAACGGGCACTCCAAGTCCTGCACAGTAGGGATTAGGGAGTGATAATACTAACCAGGAATTGCTCCGGTGCCGGCAGAAATTCCGCCGGATGTCCTTCTTTTCGACCTTCCACTTTCTTTGTGTTGGAATTTTAAACTCCGGTGGATTTATGAGGACTGTGGTTTACTGCTCCTCAGATCTCTGCAGGGTAAATCCAGACAGCTAGCTAGACTATCTGTCCAATCTGAGTTTTCTGTTGCACGACTAAAACAACTTTTAAATGTACACGTTTCACCAAAACAAGTTTCTTCCTGAGGCTATTTTTCAGTGGTGCTTGTGATTGGTTTAACCCGTGTATGGTTTTTGGGTCTGTGGGACCCGTTTCCATTTCTAATCAAAAGAAGAATTATACGATTCATTATTTTTTCAAACTCAGACTTAAATATATTTGGAATATCAATTGAAATATTCCCATTTGACATGAAAAGAGTTACTATCAGATGTGTCCAGTTTGGGATGTCGCATAGAATTACTGTATGTGCTGGGGTATTACCCCCATATTGATATAAATACACCCAAAACATGCTTTTAGGGATATCGTACCAGTGTTTCCCACACATAGACACACCCCACACATCAATAGCACTGCTGTTTACAAGAAGGGGATGAGCAGACTCTTATTTCCTGAGGAAGCTCAGCTCCTTCAACTATGTGCAGCAGAATGTTGGAGATGTTCTACCAGTCTGTTGCGGCCAGCGCTCTGTTCTCCTCCGCCATCTGCTTGGGCAGCAGCATCGGAGCCAGCGACACAAACGGACTGAACAAACTGATCAGGAAGGCTGGCTCCGTTATTGGCTGCAAACAGAACACATTTGAAGCTGTGGTGAAGAGGAGGTCACTGAACAAACTGTTATCTATCATGGATAACGCCGACCACATTCTCCACCCCACACTGGTCCAACAGAGGAGCACCTTCTCTAAGAGGCTCTGACAGCTTCGATGTCGCACGGAAATCATTCCTACCACAGGCAAAAAAAAACTTTTTAACACTTCATCACTGAGTGTTAGATAAGACTCATAGACATCACGATCACAACTGCACAAAGTGCAGCTTGCACAATAGGTTTATCTTCATCTGTATCAATACTAGTTAAGTAGTAATAGTTTATTCCCAACTTCTATATATTTTAAATTATTTGTTCTATCCTAGCCTATGTTCTATACTATCCTATTATTATTTCAAGTATATTGTATCCTACTATTTCATGTATATTCTGTATGTGTGCTGTGTGTCTCTATCTATCTATCTAGACTAATTCATTGCGGTGCACTGCACTATCAACACCTGCCTCCGCACATTGCGTTTTGTTATTAATTTTTGCTATTTAAAACACACAGCTTATTCGTTCAGCTGCATTTCCTTTCCCTGCTCTCCTCCGTCTCTCTGTCACTTGCGTCTCGCTCACACACACACACACACACACACACACACACACACACACACACACACACACACACACACACACACACACACACACACACACACACACACACACACACAGAGCCCATCCCCCCGTGCACAAACCATCTGTCTCCATGACAGGAGAAACAGGAGAAGACGGCTCGCGAAATTCACAAGTTCACAAAAGGTTGGTATCTCGTGAACACCTTTACACAATCACACGTTTAAAAGTTCTATAAAAATATTTCATATTCTGAATACAATGTTGTCAGTGTGTTAATGTTGGAGTCCCGACCCGACTCTTAGCAAACAAGCGATTGCGCTTTAGAAAGTTAACTAGCAGCAAGTTTGCGGTGAAATGCAGTTGGGTTGTCGAGGTCAAAACACTAGCCTATATGTAGCAGCTGTGAATCAAATAAACTTATTATAAATAATGTCACGTCATGTTTTTACTCTTACACTGAAAAATGCACGTGTTGAGGATGAGGACCAGCCTGAACCGGAGGTATCAGTCTGAAACAGAGCTGAACAGTCCAACCAGTGTAATTAGTTATGTTATTAATTTGTTTACAATATTTTCAGGATTCAACCAGTGCTGCTCAATCATAAGTAGGAGACGCAAGTTTTGCAATGACGCAACATTGTACACAGTTGTGGAAAAGGGTTAGAAATAGGCTGCATGATGTTAGTGGATGTTAGGGTGACCATATTTTGATTCCAAAAAAAGAGGACACTCGGCCCGACCTCGAGACACAAATTCAGACAGGCTTAATTAACGGTTAATGAACATGCCTCAATGGTGCAAAAATAACTTCTGTAATAAAATAAAATCTGTAACAACCTGTAACAAAATAATATCTCTTTTAAAATAAATAAATAATATGAAATAATGTTGTAAATATGACCTCTTCTGTGTTAGAAAATCCAGCTTCAACAAAATATCTCTTAATACCGTTTCAGTGTAATAAGATAAATAATAAAGACACTAAAACGTATGTGCCAGCTTTGCACATGGTGCACCCCCGCCGACCGGACAAGTTATTTTATGGTTGTACGGCCCCACGCAGAGCTTTCGCCGGAGCCCTGTTAAGTATACTTGTGCGCTTGTGTGTGTGTAGCGGCCAGCAGTCTGTGTGTGTAGGGAGTGGGTGATAGAGCGAGGGAGAATTAAGTGAGAGAGTGGCGGCGAGCGAGTACGACTTTAGAGTCATAGTGAGAGAAACAAAGTGTCTCCCCTGTGTTTTCTGACCACGGTGGGAAATCTTTAATAGACAACGCTTCGGCATCTTGTGTGCAATGCTGCTCCGCTGTCTGCTCTGGTCCCTGTCTGCTCTGTGCGCGTCGCAGAGCCGCCCACAAAGCAGCCTCTCAGGAATTATGTCACAAAACAAAGTACCGTAGCATTGTGTGCAAAGCGCCAGTCAATTTAAGTACACGCTTAATGGTCCCATGAAAAACAGTGATAACCGGACATTTTCATGAATTTATAAAACCCCCCCGGACGCCCCGGACAGTACGTAAAAAGTGGACATGTCCGGGGAAAAGAGGACATTTGGTCACGCTAGTGGATGTAAATTGAGGGGGTGTAAAGTATGTGCCTTTGCTTTGAACCCGGAGAACCGGACGTGAGTCAGGTTTTGAGCTGAAAAATGCTGGCACGGAATAGTCCGTGTGCATGTGGGCGGCGTGGGCGTACATTCATAACATTTCTCAAGAGGAATTTTTAACATTACAGCCAAAAATGTACAGTTGTGTAGTTGTGGAACTCCAGTAAATAGGCTGGCAAGGCTATTTTATTTACTATAAACATCGGATGAAGTGATTATTTTCTCTCAAACAGATGATGCTGAACTGAGAACTGAACCCCCTAGCAAGCAAGCTAACGTTACATAACTAGCCAGCTGGCTCATTTTCTGTAACCAGTGAAAGCATGTTAGGTGGAATTAGCAAATTAGCTAACTATCTATCCAACAAGCTATTAAACAAGCTACCAAATGGATTACAAATTACAATGGATTACAAATATGTTTGTCATTTTAAAAGACAATTTTTTCAGCCGAAGACATTCTCAGTTAGCCATAGGTTTTTCATATGACCACTTAGTTTTGTGTGAAACCGCTCAATGAACTACATCTCTCGTCTTACACAATTGACGTCACCTAGCTTGATGCTCAACTTGCTCTTTAGCTATCTAGCTTAGCTTTGTTCCACAACACACTTAACATTATCTTACCTGATGTGTTTTATCCAGTGAAGTGTTTTCAGCAGATAAGCAAAGTCAAGTCAAGTCAATTTTATTTGTATAGCACATTTAAACGAACAACAGTTGACCCAAAGTGCTTTACAGGTAGAGCAGATAAGGCAGAAACAGTATGCCTTAAAGATACATAATCAGTTGTGTTAAACAAAGGAAGAATTAAATAATGTATAGAATAAAACAACAACAATGGAACGTTTGTAAATACAAAAAGATAAGAAAAAGTTGAGTTCAGTTCATAGCTCTGAATCTTAAAAAAAAAAGAATCAAAGGGAGTTAAAAGCAAGAGAGTAAAAATGCGTCTCCAGGGTTGATTTAAAACTAGCAATTGAATTACATGATTTGATATGGAGTGGGAGAGAATTCCAGAGTTTGGGGGCTACTACAGAGAAGGCTCTGTCCCAGCACCAGCAGCCACTACGAGCAGTCGCCACCAGCAGCCACTACCAGCAGCCATTACCAGCAGTCGCCACCAGCAGCCGCAGCCAGCAGTAGCCACCAGCAGTCGCCACTGGCAGTTGCCACCAGCAGCCACTACCAGCAGTCTCCACCAGCAGCCACTACCAGCACCAGCAGCCACTACCAGCAGTCGCCACCAGCAGCCGCAACCAGCAGTCGCCACCAGCAGCCACTACCAGCAGTCGCCACCAGCAGCCGCAGCCAGCAGTCGCCACCAGCAGCCACTACCAGCAGTCGCCACCAGCAGCCACTACCAGCACCAGCAGCCACTACCAGCAGTCGCCACCAGCAGCCACACCAGCACCAGCAGCCACTACCAGCAGTCGCCACCAGCAGCCGCAGCCAGCAGCCACTACCAGCAGTCGCCACCAGCAGCCACTACCAGAACCAGCAGCCACTACCAGCAGTCAACACTACCAGCACCAGCAGCCAGCAGCAGTCGCCACCAGCAGCCGCAGCCAGCAGCCACTACCAGCAGTCGCCACCAGCAGCCACTACCAGCACCAGCACCAGCAGCCATTACCAGCACCAGCAGCCACTACCAGCACCAGCAGCCAGCAGCAGTCACCACCAGCAGCCGCAGCCAGCAGCCATTACCAGCAGTCGCCACCAGCAGCCGCAGCCAGCAGTAGCCACCAGCAGCGCCACCGGCAGTTGCCACCAGCAGCCACTACCAGCAGTCTCCACCAGCAGCCACTACCAGCACCACCAGCCACTACCAGCAGTCGCCACCAGCAGCCGCAGCCAGCAGTCGCCACCAGCAGCCACTACCAGCAGTCCTCCCCCCACCGCCGCCGCCAGCAGCCACTACCAGCAGTCGCCACCAGCAGCCGCAGCCAGCAGCCACTACCAGCAGTCGCCACCAGCAGCCACTACCAGAACCAGCAGCCACTACCAGCAGTCAACACTACCAGCACCAGCAGCCACCAGCAGTCGCCACCAGCAGCCGCAGCCAGCAGCCACTACCAGCAGTCGCCACCAGCAGCCACTACCAGCACCAGCACCAGCAGCCATTACCAGCACCAGCAGCCACTACCAGCACCAGCAGCCAGCAGCAGTCGCCACCAGCAGCCACAGCCAGCAGCCACTACCAGCAGTCGCCACCAGCAGTCGCCACTACCAGCACCAGCAGCAGTCGCCACCAGCAGCCACAGCCAGCAGCCACCACCAGCAGCCGCCACCAGCAGCCACTACCAGCACCAGCAGCCACTACCAGCAGTCAGCCACACGGTCAATAATAAGTGCACCGTAGCGAATTCCGATATTTCCCCACAAAAGCTGAGATTTTCCATTGAACTTCATAGTCATAGTATTAAGTATATGCTGTTAGAAATGCATATTGGTCAAGCTCCCACACTTTTTATAAATTAACTGCAAGCAGACAACAGCAAAATATGTCCACCCTGTCATGACAATTTCAAAGCAGAATAAATACATTGTAATTACATAGTGAATGTCTCCTCCATTGGCTACAATCCGGTCTGCTGACCTCTTGAGGGCCCCACCCACACCGTCTGGTGCCCCCTTCCCATGACCAGCCTCAAAGAAATTCCACGTTAGTTCTTTGAAGCCATACTTGTAGGGTTCCGTTGAGAGGTAGAAGAAATTTCCCTTTTGTCGATACTGCGTTGCAGGCCCATCGCTGAAAAAATGAAGTGTGCTGACTTGAGGGTGTCGTTCTCTCACTACCTTCAGAACTGGATCAAGGTGGGCCCAGATGGCCACAGGGTCGTGTCTTCTGGAGGGTGATATGGAGCAGAAGGTGTGTGGCGCTTGTTCACCAGTGGTGTAGAGCACTCCAGTGTGCAGACTGGCCTGCTTGTGTGAGCCTCCAAAATGCACAGATTGTATTTCTTCGCTGTACTTACATGAGTAATTTTCGCTAAAATCTATATGCAAGAGGGACTCATTGTGCTTCAGACTCCTCCTGAGCTTCCTGTAGGCATCAAACTGCCATTTAATGTTGAAGACATGGCTCCTAAAATGGAGAAGCCTCTCCTGGAAATCTGTGTTAAGGTCATGTCAAGGTTGTTGTTATCTCCCTTTTCACTGTTATTGTTGACACCTTCTCATCCTTCTTGATCTTCTCTGTCATCCACTGAGATAAACGAATGTTCTCTTCCCCAGGGGTTTTCAGCATCGGGTGACAAGTTAGGAGGAATTCACTGCACTCAGCATAAGCACAGACCTTGGCTTTCGGGTCACACATGGTTGCTTCAGACATATCCTCAACGTTTCTTGAGGACAGTAACCCTTGGCTCTGCAAGGCATTGGCAATGAATTGCAAGTTCTCATGTCTTTTGCAGAGACGTGTCACGGTCAGAGGAAGAGGGGGTTAGGGTGAGTTATGACATTTGGGCAATGTGCTCAGAGAGAAACCTCCTATGCAAGTTCTTCATTGTATCAGTAAGCAACCTCTTTTGCATTTTTTTCTTCAGCTGTGTGACTGTTTGTTTGCAGCCAGTTGTCATTCGACTAACATCATCTCGAAGAAAAAATTATGTAACGTTCTTCCTAATCTCATTTCGACTGAAGCACCTCCTCCCACGGTAGGTCAGATCCACAGGATACAAAAGCAGTCTGGGCATGCTTATACTTCTTCAGAATGTTTCCACTGACCACTTTTGCCATCAGCTGCTTCTCTCTGTTTGCTTTTGCATGTTCATATTTTCTTCCAATATCTTCAATCAGGGATGTATGGAAAAGAAGAGCTCTTTTGATGGGTGAATTCACTTTTTGATGTGCCAACAAAGCACTGACTTTTGTACGTGGTGATTTGTCTTTCTTGGCCCGATAGTACTTCTTCTTATATTTCTCAGTTTTACTTTTCTCTTTTATGAGCTGTGCCTCTAATATTTCGATCTGTTTTTTCAGTTTTCTCTTCGAACTCCTTCGAATGCTTTCCCCTTGACGCCGTTGCCTGAAACACAAAATATTACTAAGGATTTTTTTTAGCAAGTTAATTATCAATATGTCATTTTATGGGGACATAAACAGATGATAGTTGTCCTTCAAATAAATCTAAACTTTCTAATAAGTCTCATCAGCTAAACTTCCAATGATCTAACCTGGAGGGCCCTGGCTCACGCTGATTTTCAGGAGTTTCAGCAGGGGAGTTGGGTGGTGTCTCTGACTGTAGCAAAGCACTGGCCCTGTTTATGGCTCTGGCTTGACTTTTTGCCTCTCTCCATTTCTTTCTTTTTGCCCTCTTCTCTCTCTCACTGAGCTCATTGACACCCTTCTTCTTTCCAGTCTCTCTGTCTTTTTTCCATTTGACCCTTTCTTTCTCAAGGTACTTTCTTCTTCTGTCTGGGTCAGCATCACAACGTTCCCGATATCTCCTTGCTATATCAGCTCCTTTTGACCTCATTCCTTGAAAAATACGATTCAAAATGTTCCCTTACACATATTGGCAGTCCCGCTAAACTAGGCTTGCCTTATCAAACTAGGTTTGCTGATACCGGTATCGCCAAAAAAATTGTCTATATTGTCCATTCTCACTATGTATAGCATGTACTGTTATAAAATGTGTGTAATAGCTGTTGTAATATGTGTAACATTATCAGCATGTGGCCTAAACTATGCACATGTCCTTCCTGTCATGAACCATGTCATGGAAGGCTTGCTGACAGGGTGGCCAATGACAGGGTGGACATTTTTGGCTAATGTTAGCATTTAATGAGCACATGGTGGACCTTCACTTAGCAACATACTACAGTTAGCAAGCTGACTGTGTACTGTTTTACAAATATATTTCAAAGTTCTGATAGGTTTTTCTATCAATTGATATTTCACTATGACAGAGTGGACATGTTAAGCTTGACAACATCCAACTACACACATAATATGCTGAAAATTATGAAACATAAGTGTAAATACTTACTCTGCAACTAGACACTGCTTCAGCCTTCATTGAAGAAAGACAAAATGCTCGTAGTGATGTCACTGAAAACATCAGTGGGTTTTGTTAAGAATATCTCTAAAAGACGTGTTCTTAGATTTCTGGAGGAGAAAGGAGAGGCTGGGGTCGAATTGAAAGATTAAGCAAAAGGTTTAATAAAACAACACGATGAAAAACGACAGTCAAAACACAATCAAACATAAAACTCTGCCAGCAGCAGACTACAGACATGCTTCCCATTGTGGGGACACAGATTGCAGCCATGCGACATGACAAAACAATACGCTGTAAATAGCAGACTTCAACTTGCTTCCCTTGCGGGGTCACAGATTGAAGTCTCGAATCTTTCTCCTGCTCCCACATTTATTCCTGTGTCTCAGGATAAGGACACACCTCTGAATTTCAAGTCACAGACTAAAGTTGTTTATCATGGAAGTGTTGATTCTACAGTAATATGCATTTCCTTTGTTCTAATCACGTCTAGCTCAACAGGAGGTTGGAGACTCAAAGAGACGTTTCTCTTCGTATGTTAATAGTTGGTTTTAACCTAATCTATCTGCAAGAAACAGGAAGAGAGGGGGAAAGAAATAACCAGCTGTTTTTACCTTAGTAGGCTAGTTATTCTAGATTCCATTCCTATTTTCATAACCTGACTGCAGCATACAATTTATTATTTAAAACATAATACATAAGCATAGTTTTTAACTTTTTACAACCTAACAGTTTCTTAAAGGGGCAGTTACCCCATAATGACAGGGACACATGCAAAATGTTCAGTAGGATTATGAAAATACAATATACATGATCAAAATTACTTGTTTTATCAAATAACTTATTGTGTAAAACCATGTAAAAAAAATTTGGATTTAGTATCATTTAACCACTTATTACACATACTATAGTTAGCAGAGCAGTGTGTGGGACATGCCAAAATCACGTACATCCAATGAAAAAAAATTGTATAAAAATAAAAACTTTTTTAGAGACTTATCACTGTACTGATATGTGTGCAAATGTTTGGCCACTTATAATAAGACCTCAGACTTTCATTATTCTGCTACATTTTCATGGTGACTGAGTGAGTCTGATGAGGACACCAAAGGCACTTCATAGTGATATTGACACAGCCACTACCAGCAGTCGCCACCAGCAGCCACTTCCAGCACCAGCAGCCACTACCAGCAGTCGCCACCAGCAGCCACTACCAGCAGCCAATTCATGTTTCATGCAAATACTACAAGGTGCCCTGAGAGCAGTATTAGAATATATGCAGCGAAGAGCAGCCAATTCATGTTGCATGCAGATACAAGGTGCTCTAAGATCAGTATTCGAATTCATGCAGCAAAAATGCACTAAGAGCATCCAATAATTTTGCTGCATGTAGCTAGCATGTAGCTGTGATAAAATGCCCTGAGAGCAGCAAGACTACCGCAGCAAAAATGTCCCTAGACCTAACATAAGGTGCAATGAGAGCAGCAACTTGCTATCATAGCCAGTAAAAGTTACACATTTCATCAGGCTAAGGTAATTAATAGAATATAAGCTAACATTAGCTATGATACTGTCATTTCTTAGAGCTAGCTAGCTAATGTTGCGAGCTAGCTTACTTACATTAGTTAGCTAGCTAGTTAAATAACAGGCTGATAGAAAAACAAGCTTTACAATCCAAATACTTTAATATCCTGACATTTTCTAATACAGTTCAACATAAAACATACCATTACCTTGACTGCAACGATCTCCTTCAAATAATCCAAGCCCCGCCTCCTAAAAACTTAAAATAATCCATGTCCCGCCTCCTGCTGGCACTGATTGGACAGATGAGAGAACCAATAAAATGCAATGCTGGACTAAAAGTCCAACCGGCATTTGGCACTATCCAGGACTGCATACCCCAGAAGTAGGCGGCAAAAAGCGTACAATGGAGTCCAATGGGAGTGTCGCCACTCTGTCTTTTCTCTGTCACTCTGGCGTCCAGTATCTTCACTTAAAGCTACACTTGACCTCCCAGCCGTGTTCACTCTTAAGAAAGATGTGTTGTTTTTGTGACACAATACATGTGTAAATCATAAAATAACACATTTTGCGTTGGTTTCTGCAAATAATGTGTTGCAAGTGGCACCCTCTTTAACACACCAGAATGTGTTACATTATTGGCCAATCACGTTGCGTATGTCTGCCCTCGTTCATTTGATTTATCTCACCCGCTTGCTAATCCTGCTATGGCCACGCCAAGACCCGCCATACGAAGCAGCTCGATTGGTTGGGGTTAGGCATTTCACCTCGAGCATGGACGCCTGGCAAATAGTGATTGAAGGGCGGGTCTTGGCGTAGCCATAGTAGTTCCCGCTTGTGCTGAGACAAACTCTTTGTTCTGGGATTAACCGACAGCTTCAGGAGCAGCAGAACTGATGAACAGGTAAAATATATGTTATTTTGCTTTTAACGTGATCATTCATAGCAGTATGATGTTTGGAAGTGAATATTCAATATTAAAATGTCGACTTGGCCCCGAAGCATAAGGTTAATGGCTGCAGTGAATGCTATGTAAGTTACCATTAATATACGAAGTTTAAGCTAACCGTTAACGTTAGCTAGCTCTGACTCATTTAGCTACATGCAGGCGGGGGAGAGTTTTAGTATTTAACATTAGGTTGATATTTCTCTTGACTGACATGCTAACTTAACACAGCTGTCTTAAGTTATGTTACATTAGCAAAGTCAATTTTGGCCGACAGAAAGCCATATCCGCTACAGTGCTTTATATTAATGTGCTGGAAATGATACCAAAAATGTTAAGCTTTGATAGCTAACATATCTAATATTATTGAATACAGCTAGCTAGCCAAGGATGTTATGTCTGTGCTCCAGCAACTAGCTAGCAAAACCTTTGAAAAGTCGTCATGAAGATTAAAGCCTTTTGATAAAAAGTTGACTTGTATTTTAATCTGTTAAATTTTATCCGTGTGGAATAAACTTCACATTTTGCTTTGTTGGGGCAGTTGATATTGAAATTGAAAATCGCGCCATGACTTTCTTGTTTGGCTGGCTTGCCCATTATGTACATCAGCGTTATGGCGCTTTTTTTTTTTTTTAAACCGTGCTAGAATAATTTTGCTTGCTATTGGATGAGATTATTGGTGCAGTTTAAAAAAAATATATAAATTAGGCCAGATGTAATATTTAACCTCTTGAAAATGGATAAGGGGGAAATATGTCAGACGTGCTTCTGACCATGTGCCATCATATGACACATTTAAGCAAGTGCAGTGTGTCTTTGCCACGCCATCTTGTAAATGTGCTATGAGTCGTCGAAATTCTAGAAAATAACAGAATAATAATGCATTGTTGCCAGACTTGTCAGTAAGTAACAAATCACTGGTTATTTTATAGTATAGAACTGTCACAAACTTGTTGAATTTGATATATCACAATATTATAAGTTAAATTTGATTCAAGTCAAGTTTATTACTTATGCAATATTTTTTATTCAACCAACGTTAATGTAATAGTAAAATTCTAAATGATATGCAAGTCATCATTCTTCATCATCATTTTATACATAAGTGAAGCTAAATTTGTTTTTCATCTCATAATTCAGACCTCCTGCCTTCTAGTTTTAAAGGGACTTGTTGCTATGAAGTTCTTCCTGTAAACTATGTATTTATGCCTTTTTCTTTTTTTTTGTCTTTGCAGTGGCCCAAATGGAGTCTTCTGAAAAGGACACTTATCCACCACCAGACCCTGGACCACTGGCAAAGAGAGTGCTTGTAGCCATTTATAAAGATGGCACTGAAACATGCAAGAAACTTTTTACTGTTGCAGATGCCTCACAGCTTTTGCAGGCCTGTCACTCAGAGTTTTCACATTCAGTGCAATTAGAAAGGTTTCTCAAGTACAACAATGACTTCCAAGACTACGTTGACTGTGACACAAGTACAGATGTTAAGGACTACGACAAGTTCCAAGTAAGGGTTGCGACAGTGGTCCAGCTGGAGTTTATGGAGGTTCAAAGACCACATGTGGAAATCGAAAAGGTGACCATTTTCAGTGACTTCCATACTTTTTCTTTATTTTTTTAACCTAGCAAACTGTAGCTGACATAATCCACTTGCTTGTTCTTGTGTTTTGTAGAATGACATGGCTGCACAGCTAAAATCTCTTCTGGAAACAAAGGCTCCAGACGTACTGACTGAACATCAACATACAGGCACACTATCCACCAACAGCAGAAAGAAGCTTGTCAAATTAAGTGTCTGTGACCTTGTAGAGAAACATGGATTGTAAGTTGGAAAGACTAATATACTTTTTTATTTAATTTCTAAGTCAAAGTATCTACTTTGTAAGCGTTCAGGTCTGAGCACAGGTGGATTAAAAAAAACTATAGTATGTTCTCTATTCCCCTATTATTATTATTATTATTAGACAACACTGTGTTGCATAATATGCAATATGAACAGATATACATTACCAAAAGTATAAAGCAATATATACAGTGAATATTTAGGCATTAAATTTGTGAAGGGCATGACATTTTATTTGTTTTGCTCTCCAGTTACCCCTCTACAGCAGAGAAACTACATTTGGCTAAATCGTTAACCACACCCTTCCCATCACTGAATGTGATGGTGTCTGAGAGGGTAAAGGATTTGTAAGTATTTATACATTATTAAACATGCTGAGTAAAAATAGTACCTATAAAGGTACTACATATTGCTTAATTAAACCAGTGAACTACATTTTTTGCTTTGCAGTTAGTAATTTCATATATTACACAAGGTTTTTGAATGCTACTAGGAGAAATTATCAAAGTTTTTAAATGTAGTTATTTTGTTACTCTTTTTTTTTTTTTTGTAGGAACATTTCTATGATCCTGTATCGCATAAAGGCTTCATAGAAATGAAGTTACGAAATATCAGACGGAATCTGGAGGAGAGCCAGCGGCGCTACCAGAAGAGAAGGATGCCTTGTGGAGCAGCAACAGCAGCTCAGCCTTCAGAGGACGAAGACCCAAGCGAGTGGTTGACGGTCATTAAAAGAATGAAGCCATCACCTGAGAATATGGGCCCAATTAAGACCGCAATGGAAAAGACTTTCAGCCACCGCAGAAATTGGATCAGCACCCAGTCACCTACGGTTGCAGACATAGTCCAACAGTACCCCCGTTTCATAGACATCCCAAGCCTGGTAAGACTGATCTTTTCCCAAGTGTTCAAAGATATGAGCTTTGAAATGGACCTTGAACGTGGTCAACAATCTAAAATTAAAGTAAAAAAAAAATGTACATGTGGTTGCTGTTTCGTATGCCAGCTAGATGTGGAGTTTGGAAGATTGTTCGATGGGAAGGCAGAGATGTTCATAAGGAGGTGGGAGTCGTCCATTATCCCAAAACTGAAGCAGATTGCCATTTTGGAGAAGGGTGGAGTGTCCTCCTTGTTGGATCAAACTGGAAACCAGAATGATGGTAAGTAGTACATTTTATTACTTCCTTGCTGTCCTAGTTTGTCGTACTTATATTAATTATCAACTAAATGTAATCATCCTAAATATAGTAACCCTTTTCCCTGTGCTGTTTTTGAAAAGATGAGCTTTGCTACAGTATGCTGCAAGTTCTCACTCACCTGCTTCCACCAACGGCTTCAGGAAGAGGTCCAGCGGCCTCAAGCCGATGTAGTGTGAAGTCAGCTGTGTCATACCTACTGAACTTTGTGCAGGTATGTATACTTACACAAAAGTTTGGTAATCTCTCCCAAAATCATACATTACAATTATCTTATTTTAAAAGATCATAGCTGGACTACTAGAACTGAAACAATTTGACAAATATGTAGGATATTTCTATTTTTGCAGATTTACAATCTGTCAACATCAGTAGAATTCTTTTTCTCCAACTGTCCTAGGATCTCTCTTAACCTTAATTAAATGCATATGTTGCATTGTTTAACACTGTCATCTTATGTTAGCTCCTTGATGTTTTTCAGTCTTGAAATGTGTTTGTTTACTTTTTTTAAGCACGGGACCAGCATCCCCTCCCTTTGTGATGTTGATGATGGATCCTTGAGGCCCCCTCAGCAGAGCCATCAGCCACAGTTAGTGTGCATCGGTCATCTGTCCAGCCAAGCACGCCAGTTTGTCATTGTTGCCAGAAGTGACAAGGTTGCCATTCCACTGCATGATGACAGCCTAACCTGTGCCCTGGATAAGCTGTTCAAGTTTTTTTGGGTATGCAATGTTGCTTATCCTACTCAGCTTACTTCAGTTTTCATATTTCTCGAGCATATCTATGACTTGCCAGTGTCTAAGACAGCGAGACGATCCAAAGTGATGGAACTCATTGGAAAGCTTCAGGTTTTGGCCTAACTCAACTAGCATGTATTGTTCCGGGCCTAAACCCGCAAGTAAAAAGTTTCAGTTTCCAGTGAGATCAGGAAACTTCGCTGGCATCTACGTGTAGTACACTCTTTATCTGACAGTCAGGACTATACCATTATTTGCAGTCAAAATGGCTGCCAGAGGACTTACCATAATCTGAATTCCTACTCAAGGCATCTTTCAAGGGAGCATTTATCTGGCGACACTTGCGCAAGCAGTTTGTCTAACCAGACTTTAGACAATGCAACCATCCATGAAACAGATGTGACACCAGACACTGCAATATCAGATAGGGACATTGATGTAGAGACAGACTTGTCTTCATCTAAATCTAAAGGTGCAGAACTAAGTAGCTATGCAGCAACTTTTGTCGCACAAATGTACTCTGCTTCAAATGCAACTTTAAGTGATGTCCAAAGGAGTGTTACTTGCACCAAAGAACTATTGGACAGGACAGTAGATAGCCTTCAAGCATCTACCACTTCATTGCTAAGGACTTATTCACTACCACAAGACAATGAGGATGTTGTTTTATTAATGAAAGACTTTGAAAGTGCGCGAAATGTATTTAACGATTTGGACACCCCCTATAAAATGACAAAATATTTTGAAAATAAGTATTCTCTTGTGAAGCCAACGGAAATCTTCCTAGGCCATAGAGCTGACACCACAATAAGACATGGATTAGTCAAACAATCACTAACAGCTAATACCTTTCAGTATATTTCCATACTTGAGACACTGAAATTTATATTTTGCAATGAGAAAATGCAGACCTTGTATTTGCAATCTCACAAGAGTACAGATGGAAAGATGCGGGATTACTGTGACGGTGCTCACTTTGCCAGTCATGACTTGTACAAAAGACATCCAAATGCACTACAGATTCAACTTTACTTTGATGATGTGGAAACCACAAATCCTCTGGGGTCAAAAACAAAGATTCATAAAATGGGGGCTGTGTATTTCTCTTTAAGAAACCTGCCACCTCAGTACAACTCAAGCTTAGCAAATATCCATCTCTGCCTTCTGTTCAATTCCATTGACCGAGAAACCTATGGTTTTGGAAAGATACTTGAACCACTCCTGGATGACATTAGATTTCTGGAATGTCATGGTATAGAGTGCATAAAAAGGGAGAATTGCACTTGCTGTTTGGAACAGTATGTCTGTTAACAGGTGACAATTTAGCAATTCATTCATTATGTGGTTATTTGGAAAGCTTTTCCGCCAACAAGTGCCGCCATATTTGCATGGTTCATAAGAATATCTCACAAATGGTATTTGATGAAAACAACTTTGAAAGACGAAACCGAGACAATTACCAGCACCATGTTGCTTTAAATGATGGAACTGTGACAGGAATCAAAGAAGATTCATGCTTGAATATTCTACAGTACTTTCATGTAACCGAAAAATGCGGGTGTTGACATAATGCACGATGGTCCCGAAGGGAGTTGCACCTTTAGAGGTCAAACTACTACTGCACAATACATTTATGAGGAAAAGCTTTTGAACCTGGAACAATTAAATGAAAGAATAGTCAGCTTTGATTATGGGTATTCAAATGAAAAAAACAAACCCAGTGTCATCCTCAATTTGAGGACATCTGAGACTGCAATTAGACAGACTGCAGCACAAATGTGGTGTCTTATACAAGTCTTACCTTTCCTACTTGGAGACCTGGTGAATCCAGAGAGCCTACACTGGCAATTATTTGTATTGCTTCGTGAAATATGCAGCATCATTTTTGCACCTATTGTAACAACTGGACTTGCTGTGTATTTAAAGCAGCTTATTATAGACCATCATAAAATGTTCAAAGAAATCTACCCAAACATAAAACTGATCCCTAAACACCATTTTATGACACATTATCCAAGCATGATGGTTTTATTTGGACCACTATCCAAACTATGGTGTATGCGGTTTGAAGCGAAACACAACCCTCTGAAAAGACAAGCACATGTTGTCTGCAATTTTAAGAATATATCAAAGACACTGGCCTACAAAAACCAGGTTCAGCAAATGCATTGCTGGAGATCCGGACAACCACTGGGTAACAAAATGTGCGTCACAAATGCTTTTCCAGTTATTCTCAGATCCCTAGACAATGGTGAACACTTGATTGATCATCTCAGGTCAACACTTAATGAGGACTTTTCAGAAATGATGTGCGTTTCTCACATGGTGACATTGTATGGACAGACATACAGAACAGGGACAGTTGTTGTAATGTCAGCAGACACTGATGAACCAGCCTTAGGAGAAATAGTTCATCTTCTCCCACAGGTAGACAAAGGCACTGCTCTAGCTTTTGTACGGGTTGTAAATGTGAACTTTTTTGATGACCACATGTATGCTTATGCTGTTGAAAGAGTTGATGAGTTCAAACTTATAAGGATTCCTTGTGATTTGTCTGATTTTAGACCGCTTGATTTTTATACAGGTTTTAGGGAAAATGAGATTTATATCAACCCAAGATATGCACTTTTGTGCTGATGTTTTGTTTTATGAAATGTTGACTAAATCTCAAGGGGAAATCAGATTCCAAGATGTATATTTTGTAGTCTTGATGTTTTGTGTCTATTGAATTCAAAATGTAATGTTGACTAAATGTCAAGATGTTTAGAAAAATAAATTTCTCAAAATAATTAGTGGCATATTCATTTGATTTAATTCTGTGTAGAATAACATGCTTGTTTTGTATGACATTTCTGATTACTGTAACTTTTCACAATACATGAATGTGCTAATAATTGCACAATATTTCACGTAAACACATAACTGTGTTAGTATTTACACATTAATACACATCTATGTGTTAATCTATCTTGCACAGAAAGTGTGTTAATATCCTTGACACACTTAATGTGTCAAAACTAACATAACAAGTGTTGTCCCAAATACAACTCATTGATGTGTAGGAAATTAACACAGCTTGTGTTAATTTTGACACATCCTTTATAAGAGTGTTGGTGCTTTTCGGAGAATGTTTTATGAAGCTGTCCGACACATGATTGGTTGTGGTGTTAGAGAGTAGTCCTCCCCCCTAAAGTGCTTTGAGTGTCTATGATAAAGCGCTATATAAATGCAATGAATTATTATTATTATTTATTATTATTATTATTATTATTATTATGTGGCTTGCTAGATATGTAATTGTGCTAACAGACCCTCCAAGAAGTCTACACTCCAGTTCTTTTGGGGAGTGAAATATTTTATTTAACGTTAACATTATTAGCATGTTAATTAACTAATTAGCTTTAGAGCTGTCACAATTTCAGCAGGTGGACCCAAATGCAAGACTCTTCCAGGTAGAAGTGCAGAACAAACACTTTACTTAGACTAAACAACTACAAACTCACAACTACAAATGAACAGGACTCTCACAAGACAAACAGAGAGAGATGAACCAACAACAGACAAAGGAACACGGGTGTAGAAATACTCAGACCAATAAACAGAAAGACAGGGGATTGGACAAGACAGTAACGAGCAACAGGTGAGAGTAGAAACGGAGGGAAACTAACGAGACAATTGGGAACAGGTGAGAACAGAAGTGGAGGGAAACTAACAAGAGAGGAAGTTCAGACCATATAAGGGGATGGGCGGAGACAAAGACAGATGACAGACAGGTAACAACAGAACACATGGAACACAGCAACAAGCACAAATAACAACAAAATACGCAAAAAGGCCACAAGAGTGGCACAAAGGCAATCAGTCTCAGCCAGATCCTGACAGGAGCAAGACGCCCAGCTAATGGGAGCCAAGTTAGCCACAGTTAGTATCGTTAAATCGGCATGCACCAAAGTCAAAACGTACCTTAGACACACATAGACAAGTGCTTAAATGTAGCTGGATAATACTGTTGAACAAAAGGTGTTCTTGTAAGGGTTGGAAAATAAAGGTTCACCACATTATCTGGGAACGTGCTGGCTGTGGATCGTCAGCAGCAGGAACCGACTTAGCAGCGCCGCGGAGCTCTGCTCCTTCTATTAGGCAGTCCCTCCAGAAAAACGCAATTATGCGATCGCATAATTCAATGCATAATCAGCCAAAGTCCGCATATTCTATTCTATATATTCTATATATAGAGAATATGCAGGGGACACATTTTTTCAAATATGCCGCGCACTTCTCGCGCATAAATTGCCGATTTCCGCAAGAAAATACGCGGTGCTTGCATGATTTCATAATCCCCGCGATTCGTTTGCAAAAAGTCACATATATCTTAGCAGAAAGTTGAAATTTTTTGCGTTTACTTCCACACAAGAGCAGCCATTCTCCGCTACGTGGGAACGTTATAAAGTGACGTAATTACGCGACGTGAACATCATCGAAAAGCAGGTGTTGGAGGTTGAATTTGACATGTACTTTGAGTCTCTTTAGTTGGTATCAGAAAGCTATCTTAATATCTGATGTCTACTCAAATTTCTTTAAGTGCTCCTGCTATCTATATTATTAACGATTTTTGAAAGTCTGTCTCTTTTGTATCTTTTACTTCCCTCTGTTTAGACTATTACTTTTATTTTTACTTTAATATTATATTATTTGTATATATTTTTGTATCTTATTTGTTTACTTATTGCAATGCAAATCACTTTTTCTTCTCTTTGTCATCAAACCGTTCTTGCAAGTTCCCGAAATTTTTGCAAGTTCCCGCAGTTTCATTGCATAAAATTGCATAAATATCCCACATATTCCATCGCATTTTTTAAGAAAACATGCCACATAATCAAGGATTTTTGCCCGCAACAGTCACAAAAAAACTTTTTGCGTTTTTCTGGAAGGACTGATTAGGGGGGTGCAATCTGTTTGCACAGACAAGTGCATTTAGTCGTGTGCATTCCTATTTTAAGAAGGCAGTGTTTTTTTGCGCAACACCTGTCAGCTATCGTCAGTAAAATCATATTATGTGGCAAACACTGTCTGGTAGATATTTTGAGAGAGAGAGGTGTTAGTAAAATTCCTGGTCTTTTCATTATTCTCACTCTCTGGTCTGGAGCCTTGGCGTAGGCCTCATCTTGAATAGAATTATTAGAATCAGAATAAAGTATACTTTAACTATAGGCTTTTCCATCTTTCATATGTCCGTGTGTGAGAAACCACGAGAGAAGTCACGTGACTGGGGGCAGTGGGCATCGCTGATGGCAAGATTGGATGATATAGTGATTTAATTTGATAACTTTGGTAATGATGGTCATATTATCGTAATGATGCAACCACAACACAGAAAAAAGAAAGAAAGAAAAGTTTATTCAGGCTCTTTCCCCAGAGGGGCAGCTAAGCCAAACAGGGCAAACGGGCTGTTGCCCGGGCAACAATAGCCCGTACCGGTGTGCATGTCCCTGGATATGTGCATGTGTTCAGCTTGTGTTGTGTAAACTGACCTGAATGGGATACATTTCTAATGATGTTCAAATACATAAAACTCAATTGTTATGAAAAACCTTGCTTCATTTGTATATTTGTTGAATTTTTTTCTACTCTTGATTATGATTGATTTTTTTTTAAATAACATTTTATAAAAATAAAAAAAGTGATCTAACAAAGGTAAAGGGCAAATATTATATGCTGTTTGTATTGCTTGTAATTGTGATGAAGTAAACGTCTGTTGAGTGTTTTAACATAAAATTGTTTGATTGTGTTGAATTAAAAACCCAAAAATGCAGCGGGTCCAGCAGACCCACGAACACTGGCTGAATAATACAAATATGAACACCACACAAGGGTTTTAAAGAAATGCCAATAAACCAGAGGCTTGCTGTGTGGACTAGCCAGGCCCTCTTCCGCAGCGCTGTGAAGGAAAGTCTAATAATGCGAGACTAATGATACTTGAACTCAACTGCCAGAATGAATACACCCCCACATCGCCCCTTCAGATGCTCCGCCCCCAGAGTCACGGACAGATAAGCATATGAGTAATCAGAGGTGCAATGTCCTGTTCTTCTCTTTGCTTACGTTGGAACAGTCGGCCACTCATACTCCCATAACCAGTTTTGGGAAAGTTCACTTTCTACATGAACTAGTTCAAAGTTCAATTCACAAATTTAATTCATACTTCAAAATTTTGAACTAAGTTCACAGTTCCAAAAATTAACTAGTTCATAGTTCTTTTTTTCCATATGTTGCTGCAAGCTATTATTTTTCAAAATTATTGCCACAGCCCATATAGAACCACAGACTGCAATTATTTTATCAGTTTTAACAGTGAAACTATGCGTCAGATTTCATCTTCATATCCAATCAGTTCAATGTGCCATTTCAGGTTTGCTCTGGATGTGACTGAAGTGCTGATTTTCTTTTTGAAACCAGTTGGGCAAAGTTTTCACAGAAATGAAAGATTTTTTCCCATCCTCACCGACCTTGTCATAAAACTCGTTTAAATGATCATAAGGAGCCTGCTTGCTGCTTCCAAAGGGTAAGCTTCGCTTCAGAACTCGAACCTTTATGCGTAGCCATTTTGATGCTACAAAAACGATCACCTCCCGTTAGCATTCCATTGACTGCCATTCATTTTGATGTCCCTTTGACAGCGAGTAATGTTACATCTGAAGCGTTTAAAGACTCTCTTTGTCCATTGTTTATTTCTAAAGAAACACGACAATGTATAAAAGGCTCCATTACCTTGTATCTCACATTATAGCTCCGAAGCAGACGTTTTTGTAAAAATAGGCTAACGATTGTGTCACATAGTAGAAGAATTACCGTATAGTACAGGAGAAGCTCGCAGGCAGTTTCGACTTACATGAGCTGTTTAGGTTTAATTACTAATGTTAACTAGCATTTTAGTTAGCAATAATTAGCCTGTACCCATGTTATCGAAAAGTATAAAGCAATATATACAGTGAATATTTAGGCATTAAATTTGTGAAGGGCATGACATTTTATTTGTTTTGCTCTCCAGTTACCCCTCTACAGCAGAGAAACTACATTTGGCTAAATCGTTAACCACACTCTTCCCATCACTGAATGTGATGGTGTCTGGAGAGGGTAAAGGATTTGTAAGTATTTATACATTATTAAACATGCTGAGTAAAAATAGTACCTATAAAGGTACTACATATTGCTTAATTAAACCAGTGAACTACATTTTTTGCTTTGCAGTTAGTAATTTCATATATTACACAAGGTTTTTGAATGCTACTAGGAGAAATTATCAAAGTTTTTAAATGTAGTTATAAATCGTTAACCACACTCTTCCCATCACTGAATGTGATGGTGTCTGGAGAGGGTAAAGGATTTGTAAGTATTTATACATTATTAAACATGCTGAGTAAAAATAGTACCTATAAAGGTACTACATATTGCTTAATTAAACCAGTGAACTACATTTTTTGCTTTGCAGTTAGTAATTTCATATATTACACAAGGTTTTTGAATGCTACTAGGAGAAATTATCAAAGTTTTTAAATGTAGTTATAAATCGTTAACCACACTCTTCCCATCACTGAATGTGATGGTGTCTGGAGAGGGTAAAGGATTTGTAAGTATTTATACATTATTAAACATGCTGAGTAAAAATAGTACCTATAAAGGTACTACATATTGCTTAATTAAACCAGTGAACTACATTTTTTGCTTTGCAGTTAGTAATTTCATATATTACACAAGGTTTTTGAATGCTACTAGGAGAAATTATCAAAGTTTTTAAATGTAGTTATTTTGTTACTCTTTTTTTTTTTTTTTGTAGGAACATTTCTATGATCCTGTATCGCATAAAGGCTTCATAGAAATGAAGTTACGAAATATCAGACGGAATCTGGAGGAGAGCCAGCGGCGCTACCAGAAGAGAAGGATGCCTTGTGGAGCAGCAACAGCAGCTCAGCCTTCAGAGGACGAAGACCCAAGCGAGTGATTGACGGTCATTAAAAGAATGAAGCCATCACCTGAGAATATGGGCCCAATTAAGACCGCAATGGAAAAGACTTTCAGCCACCGCAGAAATTGGATCAGCACCCAGTCACCTACGGTTGCAGACATAGTCCAACAGTACCCCCGTTTCATAGACATCCCAAGCCTGGTAAGACTGATCTTTTCCCAAGTGTTCAAAGATATGAGCTTTGAAATGGACCTTGAACGTGGTCAACAATCTAAAATTAAAGTAAAAAAAAAATGTACATGTGGTTGCTGTTTCGTATGCCAGCTAGATGTGGAGTTTGGAAGATTGTTCGATGGGAAGGCAGAGATGTTCATAAGGAGGTGGGAGTCGTCCATTATCCCAAAACTGAAGCAGATTGCCATTTTGGAGAAGGGTGGAGTGTCCTCCTTGTTGGATCAAACTGGAAACCAGAATGATGGTAAGTAGTACATTTTATTACTTCCTTGCTGTCCTAGTTTGTGCGTTTATATTAATTATCAACTAAATGTAATCATCCTAAATATAGTAACCCTTTTCCTGCTCCTTTTTTGAAAAGATGAGCTTTGCTACAGTATGCTGCAAGTTCTCACTCACCTGCTTCCACCAAGCCCGCTTCAGGAAGAGGTCCAGCGGCCTCAAGCCGATGTAGTGTGAAGTCAGCTGTGTCATACCTATTGAACTTTGTGCAGGTATGTATACTTACACAAAAGTTTGGTAATCTCTCCCAAAATCATACATTACAATTATCTTATTTTTAAAAGATCATAGCTGGACTACTAGAACTGAAACAATTTGACAAATATGTAGGATATTTCTATTTTGCAGATTTACAATCTGTCAACATCAGTAGAATTCTTTTTCTCCAACTGTCCTAGGATCTCTCTTAACCTTAATTAAATGCATATGTTGCATTGTTTAACACTGTCATCTTATGTTAGCTCCTTGATGTTTTTCAGTCTTGAAATGTGTTTGTTTACTTTTTTAAGCCGCCGGACCAGCATCCCCTCCCTTTGTGATGTTGATGATGGATCCTTGAGGCCCCCTCAGCAGAGCCATCAGCCACAGTTAGTGTGCATCGGTTCATCTGTCCAGCCAAGCACGCCAGTTTGTCATTGTTGCCAGAAGTGACAAGGTTGCCATTCCACTGCATGATGACAGCCTAACCTGTGCCCTGGATAAGCTGTTCAAGTTTTTTGGGTATGCAATGTTGCTTATCCTACTCCGCTTACTTCAGTTTTCATATTTCTCGAGCACATCTATGACTTGCCAGTGTCTAAGACAGCGAAACGATCCAAAGTGATGGAACTCATTGGAAAGCTTCAGGTTTTGGCCTAACTCATTAGCATGTATTGTTGCCCGGTATGTAAACAGCCAGTTTCCAGTGAGATCAGGAAACTTCGCTGGCATCTACGTGTAGTACACTCTTTATCTGACAGTCAGGACTATACCATTATTTGCAGTTAAAATGGGTGCGCAGAGGACTTACCATAATCTGAATTCCTACTCAAGGCATCTTTCAAGGGAGCATTTATCGCGACACTTGCGCAAGCCAGTTTGTCTAACCAGACTTTAGACAATGCAACCATCCATGAAACAGATGTGACACCAGACACTGCAATATCAGATAGGGACATTGATGTAGAGACAGACTTGTCTTCATCTAAATCTAAAGGTGCAGAACTAAGTAGCTATGCAGCAACTTTTTTGTCGCCACAAATGTACTCTGCTTCAAATGCAACTTTAAGTGATGTCCAAAGGAGTGTTACTTGCACCAAAGAACTATTGGACAGGACAGTAGATAGCCTTCAAGCATCTACCACTTCATTGCTAAGGACTTATTCACTACCACAAGACAATGAGGATGTTGTTTTATTAATGAAAGACTTTGAAAGTGCGCGAAATGTATTTAACGATTTGGACACCCCCTATAAAATGACTAAATATTTTGAAAATAAGTATTCTCTTGTGAAGCCAACGGAAATCTTCCTAGGCCATAGAGCTGACACCACAAAAAGACATGGATTAGTCAAACAATCACTAACAGCTAATACCTTTCAGTATATTTCCATACTTGAGACACTGAAATTTATATTTTGCAATGAGAAAATGCAGACCTTGTATTTGCAATCTCACAAGAGTACAGATGGAAAGATGCAGGATTACTGTGACGGTGCTCACTTTGCCAGTCATGACTTGTACAAAAGACATCCAAATGCACTACAGATTCAACTTTACTTTGATGATGTGGAAACCACAAATCCTCTGGGGTCAAAAACAAAGATTCATAAAATGGGGGCTGTGTATTTCTCTTTAAGAAACCTGCCACCTCAGTACAACTCAAGCTTAGCAAATATCCATCTCTGCCTTCTGTTCAATTCCATTGACCGAGAAACCTATGGTTTTGGAAAGATACTTGAACCACTCCTGGATGACATTAGATTTCTGGAATGTCATGGTATAGAGATTGACATAAAAGGAGAATTGCACTTGCTGTTTGGAACAGTATGTCTGTTAACAGGTGACAATTTAGCAATTCATTCATTATGTGGTTATTTGGAAAGCTTTTCTGCCAACAAGTTCTGCCATATTTGCATGGTTCATAAGAATATCTCACAAATGGTATTTGATGAAAACAACTTTGAAAGACGAAACCGAGACAATTACCAGCACCATGTTGCTTTAAATGATGGAACTGTGACAGGAATCAAAGAAGATTCATGCTTGAATATTCTACAGTACTTTCATGTAACCGAAAATGTGGGTGTTGACATAATGCACGATGTCCTCGAAGGAGTTGCACCTTTAGAGGTCAAACTACTACTTCGACAATACATTTATGAGAAAAAGCTTTTGAACCTGGAACAATTAAATGAAAGAATAGTCAGCTTTGATTATGGGTATTCAAATGAAAAAAACAAACCCAGTGTCATCCTCAATTTGAGGACATCTGAGACTGCAATTAGACAGACTGCAGCACAAATGTGGTGTCTTATACAAGTCTTACCTTTCCTACTTGGAGACCTGGTGAATCCAGAGAGCCTACACTGGCAATTATTTGTATTGCTTCGTGAAATATGCAGCATCATTTTTGCACCTATTGTAACAACTGGACTTGCTGTGTATTTAAAGCAGCTTATTATAGACCATCATAAAATGTTCAAAGAAATCTACCCAGACATAAAACTGATCCCTAAACACCATTTTATGACACATTATCCAAGCATGATGGTTTTATTTGGACCACTATCCAAACTATGGTGTATGCGGTTTGAAGCGAAACACAACCCTCTGAAAAGACAAGCACATGTTGTCTGCAATTTTAAGAATATATCAAAGACACTGGCCTACAAAAACCAGGTTCAGCAAATGCATTGCTGGAGATCCGGACAACCACTGGGTAACAAATGTGCGTGCCCAAATGCTTTTCCAGTTATTCTCAGATCCCTAGACAATGGTGAACACTTGATTGATCATCTCAGGTCAACACTTAATGAGGACTTTTCAGAAATGATGTGCGTTTCTCACATGGTGACATTGTATGGACAGACATACAGAACAGGGACAGTTGTTGTAATGTCAGCAGACACTGATGAACCAGCCTTAGGAGAAATAGTTCATCTTCTCCCACAGGTAGACAAAGGCACTGCTCTAGCTTTTGTACGGGTTGTAAATGTGAACTTTTTTGATGACCACATGTATGCTTATGCTGTTGAAAGAGTTGATGAGTTCAAACTTATAAGGATTCCTTGTGATTTGTCTGATTTTAGACCGCTTGATTTTTATACAGGTTTAAGGGAAAATGAGATTTATATCAACCCAAGATATGCACTTTTGTGCTGATGTTTTGTTTTATGAAATGTTGACTAAATCTCAAGGGGAAATCAGATTCCAAGATGTATATTTTGTAGTCTTGATGTTTTGTGTCTATTGAATTCAAAATGTAATGTTGACTAAATGTCAAGATGTTTAGAAAAATAAATTTCTCAAAATAATTAGTGGCATATTCATTTGATTTAATTCTGTGTAGAATAACATGCTTGTTTTGTATGACATTTCTGATTACTGTAACTTTTCACAATACATGAATGTGCTAATAATTGCACAATATTTCACGTAAACACATAACTGTGTTAGTATTTACACATTAATACACATCTATGTGTTAATCTATCTTGCACAGAAAGTGTGTTAATATCCTTGACACACTTAATGTGTCAAAACTAACATAACAAGTGTTGTCCCAAATACAACTCATTGATGTGTAGGAAATTAACACAGCTTGTGTTAATTTTGACACATCCTTTATAAGAGTGTTGGTGCTTTTCGGAGAATGTTTTATGAAGCTGTCCGACACATGATTGGTTGTGGTGTTAGAGAGTAGTCCTCCCCCCTAAAGTGCTTTGAGTGTCTATGATAACGCTATATAAGCACTAATTATTATATATTATTATTATTATTATTATTATTATTATTATTATTATTATTATGTGGCTTGCTAGATATGTAATTGTGCTAACAGACCCTCCAAGAAGTCTACACTCCAGTTCTTTTGGGGAGTGAAATATTTTATTTAACGTTAGCATTATTAGCATGTTAATTAACTAATTAGCTTTAGAGCTGTCACAATTTCAGCAGGTGGACCCAAATGCAAGACTCTTCCAGGTAGAAGTGCAGAACAAACACTTTACTTAGACTAAACAACTACAAACTCACAACTACAAATGAACAGGACTCTCACAAGACAAACAGAGAGAGATGAACCGACAACAGACAAAGGAACACGGGTGTAGAAATACTCAGACCAATAAACAGAAAGACAGGGGATTGGACAAGACAGTAACGAGCAACAGGTGAGAGTAGAAACGGAGGGAAACTAACGAGACAATTGGGAACAGGTGAGAACAGAAGTGGAGGGAAACTAACAAGAGAGGAAGTTCAGACCATATAAGGGGATGGGCGGAGACAAAGACAGATGACAGACAGGTAACAACAGAACACATGGAACACAGCAACAAGCACAAATAACAACAAAATACGCAAAAAGGCCACAAGAGTGGCACAAAGGCAATCAGTCTCAGCCAGATCCTGACAGGAGCAAGACGCCCAGCTAATGGGAGCCAAGTTAGCCACAGTTAGTAGCGTTAAATCGGCATGCACCGAAGTCAAAACGTAACTTAGACACACATAGACAAGTGCTTAAATGTAGCTGGATAATACTGTTGAACAAAAGGTGTTCTTGTAAGGGTTGGAAAATAAAGGTTCACCACATTATCTGGGAACGTGCTGGCTGTGGATCGTCAGCAGCAGGAACCGACTTAGCAGCGCCGCGGAGCTCTGCTCCTTCTATTAGGCAGTCCCTCCAGAAAAACGCAATTATGCGATCGCATAATTCAATGCATAATCAGCCAAAGTCCGCATATTCTATTCTATATATTCTATATATAGAGAATATGCAGGGGACACATTTTTTCAAATATGCCGCACTTTCGCCGCATAAATTGCCGATTTCCGCGCAAAATATGCGGTGCTTGCATGATTTCATAATCCCCGCATTTTCGTTGCAAAAAAGTCACATATATCTTAGCAGAAAGTTGAAATTTTTTGCGTTTACTTCACACAAGAGCAGCCATTCTCCCGTTGCCATGGGAACGTTATAAAGTGACGTAATTACGCGACGTGAACATCATCGAAAAGCAGGTGTTGGAGGTTGAATTTGACATGTACTTTGAGTCTCTTTAGTTGGTATCAGAAAGCTATCTTAATATCTGATGTCTACTCAAATTTCTTTAAGTGCTCCTGCTATCTATATTATTAACGATTTTTGAAAGTCTGTCTCTTTTGTATCTTTTACTTCCCTCTGTTTAGACTATTACTTTTATTTTTACTTTAATATTATATTATTTGTATATATTTTTGTATCTTATTTGTTTACTTATTGCAATGCAAATCACTTTTTCTTCTCTTTGTCATCAAACCGTTTTTGCAAGTTCCCGAAATTTTTGCAAGTTCCCGCAGTTTCATTGCATAAAATTGCATAAATATCCCACATATTCCATCGCATTTTTTAAGAAAACGTGCCACATAATCAAGGATTTTTGCCCGCAACAGTCACAAAAAAACTTTTTGCGTTTTTCTGGAAGGACTGATTAGGGGGGTGCAATCTGTTTGCACAGACAAGTGCATTTAGTCGTGTGCATTCCTATTTTAAGAAGGCAGTGTTTTTGCGCCAACACCTGTCAGCTATCGTCAGTAAAATCATATTATGTGGCAAACACTGTCTGGTAGATATTTTTGAGAGAGAGGGTGTTAGTAAAATTCCTGGTCTTTTCATTATTCTCACTCTCTGGTCTGGAGCCTTGGCGTAGTGCCTCATCTTGAATAGAATTATTAGAATCTGAATAAAGTATACTTTAACTATAGGCTTTTCCATCTTTCATATGTCCGTGTGTGAGAAACCACGAGGAGAATCACGTGACTGGGGGCAGTGGGCATCGCTGATGGCAAGATTGGATGATATAGTGATTTAATTTGATAACTTTGGTAATGATGGTCATATTTGTATTGATGCAACCACAACAGCAAAAAAGAGAAAGAAAGAAAAGTTTATTCAGGCTCTTTCACCAGAGGGGCAGCTAACCAGAGGCCACAGGCAAAAACGGGCAAAAGGGGCTTTTGCCCGGGAACAATAGCCGCATCGCCGGTGCGCATGTCCCTGGATATGTGCATGTGTTCAGCTTGTGTTGTGTAAACTGACCTGAATGGGATACATTTCTAATGATGTTCAAATACATAAAACTCAATTGTTATGAAAAACCTTGCTTCATTTGTATATTTGTTGAATTTTTTCTACTCTTGATTATGATTGATTTTTTTTTAAATAACATTTTATAAAAATAAAAAAAGTGATCTAACTAAGGTAAAGGGCAAATATTATATGCTGTTTGTATTGCTTGTAATTGTGATGAAGTAAACGTCTGTTGAGTGTTTTAACATAAAATTGTTTGATTGTGTTGAATTAAAAACCCAAAAATGCAGCGGGTCCAGCAGACCCACGAACACTGGCTGAATAATACAAATATGAACACCACACAAGGGTTTTAAAGAAATGCCAATAAACCAGAGGCTTGCTGTGTGGACTAGCCAGGCCCTCTTCCGCAGCGCTGTGAAGGAAAGTCTAATAATGCGAGACTAATGATACTTGAACTCAACTGCCAGAATGAATACACCCCCCACACGTCCCCTTCAGATGCTCCGGCCCCCAGAGTCACGGACAGATAAGCATATGAGTAATCAGAGGTGCAATGTCCTGTTCTTCTCTTTGCTTACGTTGGAACAGTCGGCCACTCATACTCCCATAACCAGTTTTGGGAAAGTTCACTTTCTACATGAACTAGTTCAAAGTTCAATTCACAAATTTAATTCATACTTCAAAATTTTGAACTAAGTTCACAGTTCCAAAAATTAACTAGTTCATAGTTCTTTTTTTCCATATGTTGCTGCAAGCTATTATTTTTCAAAATTATTGCCACAGCCCATATAGAACCACAGACTGCAATTATTTTATCAGTTTTAACAGTGAAACTATGCGTCAGATTTCATCTTCATATCCAATCAGTTCAATGTGCCATTTCAGGTTTGCTCTGGATGTGACTGAAGTGCTGATTTTCTTTTTGAAACCAGTTGGGCAAAGTTTTCACAGAAATGAAAGATTTTTTCCCATCCTCACCGACCTTGTCATAAAACTCGTTTAAATGATCATAAGGAGCCTGCTTGCTGCTTCCAAAGGGTAAGCTTCGCTTCAGAACTCGAACCTTCTATGGCGCCATTTTGATGCTACAAAAACGATCACCTCCCGTTAGCATTCCATTGACTGCCATTCATTTTGATGTCCCTTTGACAGCGAGTAATGTTACATCTGAAGCGTTTAAAGACTCTCTTTGTCCATTGTTTATTTCTAAAGAAACACGACAATGTATAAAAGGCTCCATTACCTTGTATCTCACATTATAGCTCCGAAGCAGACGTTTTTGTAAAAATAGGCTAACGATTGTGTCACATAGTAGAAGAATTACCGTATAGTACAGGAGAAGCTCGCAGGCAGTTTCGACTTACATGAGCTGTTTAGGTTTAATTACTACGGTGGCCGGGAAGTGCAATGCAACATTACAAAGAATGAAACACTTTTACATTTTGGAAAACAAATTTACATTTTGGAAAACAAAATAACATTTTAGAAAACAAATTTACATTTTAGAAAACAAAATAACATTTTAGAAAACAAATTTACATTTTGGAAAACAAAATAACATTTTAGAAAACAAATTTACATTTTAGAAAACAAATTTACATTTTGGAAAACAAAATAACATTTTAGAAAACAAATTTACATTTTGGAAAACAAAATAACATTTTAGAAAACAAATTTACATTTTGGAAAACAAAATAACATTTTCGAAAACAAATTTACGTTTTAGAAAACAAATTTACATTTTGGAAAACAAAATAACATTTTCGAAAACAAATTTACGTTTTAGAAAACAAATTTACATTTTGGAAAACAAAATAACATTTTCGAAAACAAATTTACATTTTAGAAAACAAATTTACATTTTAGAAAACAAATTTACATTTTAGAAAACAAATTAACAAGATGCAAAACACTTTTACCAGTCCCGAAACAAATTTACAAATGACAGATTCTTCACGGAAAGGGAATGTACCACATACCGGAAGTGATGAGGTGTTGTTGTGAGTGAGTATATGGCGTGAATGAAGTTTATGGTGACTTTACGTGTGGTCGGTGTTTTGAGTTTTTAAAAGGACGCGGACCTGACGGAAACATTGGAAAAACAGGGAACGTATCGACAGCCGCGGCGGATCGAGGTACAGCAGGGGGCAGCTGAGTCCGTCTGCAGCGTGCAGGACCTGGAGCTCACTGCCCATTCCTGGGAGCCAAAACGACACCACGCAGCTGGAGACCCAGGCCGTATTGCTGGGGCCCGGTGAGGAAGGGAAGTCCGGAAATCAGCGAGGACTAAACGAAGCGGACTGTCACAGCTGAAGTTTAAATCACAGGTTTCCTAAAGGGAGTCTGGCGGGACTCGGACTGTGGACTGACGAAACCGACTTAAAGTCTCGTTAAATAAATAAATACATGCAGAAATAAATGAATCATTAGTGGGGGGTGAGCCTGGACATTTCAGTCTGTTTAAACTTCACTTTGAAGCAGAACCTCTTAGTTCAGAAGGGTGAAGTTTCCGTTTGTACTCATATCTGTGAACTGATTATAATAAATATTCTTTGTATTAACACCTTAATTAGTCTCTTTGTCTTTTTGTTTAAAAAAACTAGAACATCGCATGAGATTTTGACGATTTATAGTGATTTTATTTCCGTTAGACCTTTGCCTACATTGACGCTGATGCATTAAAGACGGCCCATAGACAGTATATAAGGCAGTGCCACCCTGTTCCAAGATGGCGGCTCTATTGCGCATTCGATCCATAACTGCCGTAGTCAAGGCGACATGTATACAACACCTCATCACTTCCGGTATGTGGTACATTCCCTTTCCGTGAAGAATCTGTCATTTGTAAATTTGTTTCGGGACTGGTAAAAGTGTTTTGCATCTTGTTAATTTGTTTTCGAAAATGTAACTTTGTTTTCTAAAATGTTATTTTGTTTTCCAAAATGTAAATTTGTTTTCTAAAATGTAAATTTGTTTTCGAAAATGTTATTTTGTTTTCCAAAATGTAAATTTGTTTTCTAAAATGTTATTTTGTTTTCCAAAATGTAAATTTGTTTTCTAAAATGTAAATTTGTTTTCGAAAATGTTATTTTGTTTTCCAAAATGTAAATTTGTTTTCTAAAATGTTATTTTGTTTTCCAAAATGTAAATTTGTTTTCTAAAATGTTATTTTGTTTTCCAAAATGTAAATTTGTTTTCTAAAATGTAAATTTGTTTTCTAAAATGTTATTTTGTTTTCTAAAATGTAAATTTGTTTTCTAAAATGTTATTTTGTTTTCCAAAATGTAAATTTGTTTTCCAAAATGTAAAAGTGTTTCATTCTTTGTAATGTTGCATTGCACTTCCCGGCCACCGTAAATTACTAATGTTAACTAGCATTTTAGTTAGCAATAATTAGCCTGTACCCATGTTATCGCCTTACATATACCTACGCTCTCCATCTCTGCAAGATTGGGAATGATTAAGATTTCTCTTGGCACAGCTACCAGAAGACTTACAACTTTCAGACAGGTTGCTCACTTCACATCTACGTCTTCAAGCTCATTTGGAGGCTGCGCGGTAACGCTCAGCCCTCACCGGAAAGTGCTTCTAGTATCCTTCACTGGTCTCCGTCCAGAGCAACGGGATCTGTTGGTCCATTCTTATATAGTGTCTATGGCTGCTTCCTTGCCTCCATGCTGCTTTTTGTTTGTTTTGACTCATGCGGCGGTGTGACACTGGTGGCTGGTGTTGCCAGATTGGGTGTTTTTTCCGCTACATATTAAGGCCTGTTTATGGTGTGTTTAAGCCGGGTTTTCGCCTGGAAGGCTCTATAGAAATCTGGCACCCTATTGAACAAAGTTAAACTGAGAGAGCATGCCGTTCATAGACACCAGAATGAACGAGTTCACAGTAACGTTCATCAGGCAGTAATACAGTATATTATATCATATTTTGGGCAAACACGTACGTCGTTCAATGAATGCATTCAGGCACAACACTGCCCATAACCACGGTGTATGTCCCCTGACTCAGATCAGTTAAATCAAAGGTAAACAAAAGAGTAGCTATACTTAACAATCTAATTGGAATTAAAACTACCACTGCACTTAGTGTATGAAAATTAATAACTTCAAAAAACTAACCTCCCGGCTATATACAATGATTTCCAACACAACAATAAGACTCCCAACAACCAAGTGGCAAGCTGATCTAGCAATCTCTCCCACCCCTGATTACTGGGAACAAATCTGTAAGAATACCTTCTCCATGACTGCTAACACAAACCTGCAGCTTATACAATATAAAGTCATTCACAGAACTCACATCACCCAAAGTAAAATGTTCAAAATGGGCCTAGCAAACACGGGTATCTGTTCACAATGCACTTTAGGTAGCACTGATGATCTGCACACCATGTGGCTCTGTCAACCAGTTCACTCATTCTGGATCACGGTCACTGAGACACTGTCCACCACCCTGAGCTACAGAATCCCATCATCTCCAACACTCCACATCCCGCAAAAATTCAGGAATCCGTTGTTCATTTCTCTAGCTATCGCTAAGAAAGTAGTCCTCCAAAACTGGAAATCAAAGAATTCTTGCCACATCAATCACTGGACAAATTTAATCTCAGAATACATCTCAATGGAAAAACACAATGCACACAGAAAGAAGCAAATGTCAGCCTTTGAAGACACCTGGTCCCCATCTCTAACGTTTCTAAATTCAACAAAAATATAACTACAAGCCGTGTACATTACCAGACATACAGTATACCTCCCTCCTCCATTATGCAATACCCCGCCCTCCCTAGTTCTTTTACATTATTTATATCATTTAATTATTCTATTTTTATTTTTTTTTATTTCTCCCTTGCAGTTATCACTTTACTCATGCACACGTACACACACTATCCACACCATCCACACTTATGCATAACATGTTTTTTCCAACTCCCTTCAAACACAAAAACTAGGGGTGCACCGATCCGATATTAGGATCGGATATCGGCCCCGATATTGCAAAAATAGCTGGATCGGTGGATCGGAAAAACTAACAGATCCACGGGCCGATCCGTTTTTTCTTTTTTTTTCACACGCAATCCACCTCCGGTCCCGCTATAGACCGTTGAGAAAGACTGGTTCGGAGCAATGATTAAAACTCTGGATTTAAGATGTCTTGCCTCGCTGAAATACGTCCGCCAACCTACTAACGTTATTCAAACAGCGAAGGAGGCTGACAGCGGAGCTACGTTCAGTCCCCCACTACAACAACCTAACTTACCTGTGGCCAAGGTAGTGGTTATACAGTACTAGCTTACAACTATTTAGTTTTGAAAGGGAAACGGTGTTAAAGTTGTTTGTATGTGTAGGCTATTCATTCGATTTGTGGAGCCAAGCAAACCCTTAATCAAAGCTTTTAGTAAACATGATGACATTATCATGTTTTTGTGATATTCTATGTACTCCTGACAGTAGAATAAGCCATTATAAACCTATATAAAGGTGGCCCATTATTGATGGCCCATTATTATGTATTTAAATTTATTTTAAGAAGTTTGATTACATTATATTTTCGATTTGAATGCACAATTGTTTTTCAAATAACAAATAAATAAGAATTCAATACATTACATCTATGTTATTTTGTCTTAGTTAGGAAGGTCTGGTGCCTTTAGTCTCTTCCACATGGTGGAAGGAAGGTATGATGTGGAAGGTATACAGTTTATTATTAATTCATTAACGGTATCGGATCGGTATCGGGTATCGACAGATACACAAAGCCCTGGCATCGGTATCGGGACTGAAAAAGTCGGATCGGTGCACCCTTAACAAAAACCGTGATCACCCAATATGAATCATAGATCATTCTACCCAGTTACTAATAATACGTCCTTGTGTTTGTCAACTGTCCTGTCCAGTCCCGTCTTGTCAGTTCTGTTATTGTCCCATCTCACTTGCCTCTGTTGTTCTGTTCGTCACCTTGTCGTTTTTTATGTGTTATGTGTTACACTCCGTACGTGGTGCTTTAATCCCCCCTGCCCTTATATGGATCCAGGGTCTCACTAAAACAGGGTGAATGGTCACGGTGGGGCAACCGTTAATGCACTGAATGTAATTCTAAATCTGAATGTAACATACTGTGTATATAAAATATACTGCTCTATAATAAAAAAAAAGTTGTCCTCCGAAGATGGTGGTAGGAAAAATAAATAAAATAAAACTACCACTGCAATGATAGAACAGAATAGGAAAATTAGATGTGGACAATTAAATATAAGATCTCTGTCTTCTAAAGCAGTACTAGTAAACAATTTGATATCAGATAATCAAATTGATCTATTCTGTCTTACTGAAACATGGCTGTGCCATGAAGAATATGTTAGTCTAAATGAATCCACTCCTCCCAGTCATATTAATACTCAAATTCCACAAGGGTCTGGCCGAGGAGGGGGAGTTGCAGCCATCTTTTCTTTTCATTCAAGCCTGTTAATTAATCCTTAACCTAAACTTAATTATAACTCGTTTGAAAGCCTTGTTCTTAACCTTCTAAATCCAACATGGAAAACACTACATCCAATTATATTTGTTGTTGTTTACCGAGCTCTAGTCCCATATTCTGAATTTTTATCTGAATTCTCTGAGTTTTTATCATGTGTAGTCCTTAAATCAGACAAAATACTTATTGTAAGTGATTTTAATATCCATGTGGACGTTGACAACGATAGTCTTAGTATTGCTTTCAACTCACTACTAGATTCAATTGGTTTCAGTCAGAGTGTGCATAAGGCAACTCACTGTTTTAACCACACCCTCAACCTTGTGTTGGCATATGGCATCAAAATTGAAGATTTAATAGTATTTCCGCAGAATCCTTTATTATCAGACCATTCTCTAATAACTTTGGAATTCTTACTACCCGACTATACGAAATTAAATAAAAGCTTCTACACTAGAAGCCTATTGCTACAAGACAGTGCTACAGCTAAATTTAAGGAAGATATATTCCAACAGCATTTAATTCAATGCCTTTCCTTAATATAACAGAGGACTCTTATGTTAACTTCAGTCCCCCCTAAATTGATAATTTTGTAGACTGTGCTACAGCCTTACTACGGACTACTTTAGACTCGGTTGCTCCTTTCAAAAAGAAGATGATGAAGCAAAGGAAACTAGCTAATTGGTATAACACGCAAATTCACAAATTAAAACACACCTCGCGAAAACTTGAAAGTAAATGGCGTTCCACCAAACTGGAAGAATTTTGTTTAGATTGGCAAGACAGTCTGAAAACATATAGGAAGGCCCTCAGAAATGCCAGATCAGACTATTACTCATCACTAATAGAAGAAAATAAGAACAACCCAAGGTTTCTTTTCAGCACTGTAGCCAGGCTAACAGAGAGTCACAGCTCTATTGAGCCATCTATTCCTATAACTTAGCTCTGGGGAGCTTGTTCCCCGGAGTCCTTATGTTTTTTCACCCAGCATGTTTCCTTGGATTAGGGTGGCACCTAAATCATGGTTGCAGCTGCTATGCCCTGCTACGCTCTGCAGTGCCCTGCTGCGTCCTGCTACGCCCTGCTATGTCCTGCTTTACCCTGCTATGTTCTGCTGTTCCCTGCTACGTCCTGTAAAGCCCTGCAATGCCCTGCTATGCCATGAACTACTACAACTACAATTTTTGGTCATTGTTCCATTATCTTTTATTGTGACTATTATGCCACTGTCCATCACACCCCCAACCGGCACCGTCAGACACCACCAACAAGAGCCTGGGTCTGTCCGTGGTTTCTCCCTAAAAGGGAGTTTTCCTCGCCACTGTTGCACTAAATGCTTGCTCTTGGGGGAATTACTTGGGGTCTTTGTAAATTATAGTGTGGTCTAGACCTACTCTATCTGTAAAGTGTCTTGAGATAACTCTTGTTATGATTTAAAACTATAAATAAAATTGAATTGAATAACACAGCGCTGCGGAGGAGGGTCTGGCTAGTCCACACAACATTCCAGGATGGGAGAAAAACGTGCTCTGGTTTATTGGCATTTCTTTAAACCAATCACAATAATCATGGCACCCGACAGAGCCTTGGTACCTTTGCAAATTAGCCTTGGGAAGGAACTTGTTTTGGTGGAACATGTGTACGTTCAAAAGTTGTTTTAGTTGTGCTCGACTCGTGCAACAAAAAACATATATAGCTAGCTGTGTGGATTTAACCTGCAGAGATCTGAGGAGCAGTTAACCATAGTCCTTAGAAATCCACCAGAGTTTAAAATTCCAGCAGAAAGAAAGCGGAAGGTGATGGACAACCGACCGAATAGAGTGAAATCCTGCGGAATTTCTCTCGGCAATGGAGCAATCCCGGAAGTGAAAAAACATATGATTTTTTAAAAACTTTTTGCCTCATTTAAATACTTGTGAAATTCATGAAAATTCGTCCACTCCACTAGTTTTTTTTGTGTGGCTGAGATGATTTGATCACTTTGTGTTAAACTGGTGTTTTACACATTCCTTCCTAACCGATTTGCCTGGACTAAAAACAAACAACTCTTTTTCTACCCACTCTTTGGTTACTCATTCTCCTCTGCCCACTTGGTCACACACACTTGTTTGGTCTAAGGCAGACCTGCAAGCTCAGAGGTTTTTTTGTGTCACTGTTTTGGCAGTTTTGTAATCCCACTCTGACAATGAGGAACGAGCCAACCCAACCCAAATCCCTACAGACTGAGTTACTGCCACTCCCATTACTGTATGTGAAAATACACACAAAAAAGAAAATAAAGTAATCTTCTAATCTGCCCGGTCTTCTGCATTTGGCCACATGTACTCATCCACATCATACCTGATATCTTCTCTGGCAAGGCATCTTAGGAAGAATCTTTTGGCATGCCTTATCCGACCCCTGGCAGTGTTCAGCTGTGATGTCTAGGCTTCCAGCATCCATTGATTGTCCTCATCCAGGCATTCCTCTCCCTTGTCCTGGTACTCGTCTTCCTCTCCCACCTGCAGGCATTTATCTTACCTTCTTTGTGTTCATCTATATTGTTCCTTTTCCACACAAGATCAGCCATAATAGGTCCTCTTGTATGTCCTACCATATGGTCATGCGACTGAAAGAACCTCAACACTTGAGTGTGTTTCCTGGATGGGAATCAGCTGTGATTGGTCTATTTGCACAACTCAATTAGCTGTTTCTCTGTAGAAATGGAATAAAATGCAGGGGATATATTTGTTTCAATTTACAATATAAACAGCTGTTCACTTTGACTTTAGCCTAGGTTTAGAACATTATGTTATCTGTTCTGACATAGTGTGAAAGCATTTATAAATTTGGCAGTAAACATCCATTGTTTTGGTCTTGGTTGCGCTTGTGTGTAAAAGAAGTTCAAGCATTTCAAATGTGTGTTAACTGTATGCATTTTGTGTCAAAGCATGCAACAAGAAATGTGTTAATCGTATAGCCTACACAGACGGATGTTGTGCTAACTGTGTTAAGAGTTTAGGAAAGTTGTTAAAAGTATAGAAAACATTGTCACTGCAATCATACTGTTTTAAACTGTGTTTAAAAATAGAATCTATTTTTTTTTTTCATAGTTTCTGTTGGAAGGCCCTTTCTGTGCACATACGTCATTATGAACATTTCCAGCCATTACCTCAAGATAGATGTGCAGCAGAGCGAGAGGGAGACTACAGCTGTGTGTGATGTATGCGTCATTGCTGAAAAAATGTTCTTATCTCCTCTGCACTGGAGATCTGGCCCTCCCTCAAGCTGATGCAGGCAAATACCTTCTCACCCACCCTCTCATCCTTCACTCCAACCATCTGGGGAACACATTGAGAAATAGAACAACTAGAATTGTTCTCACAATCTCATGAGGGCACAGTTAACCCCCCCCCCCCATGAGACCTGAAACACAGCAGCACATTAACAAGGATGCCTCAAATGCTTGCAAAACATCTTACACACACACACACACACACACACACACACACACACACACACACACACACACCACATTTTGCTAATCACCTATAGATGACTATATACCCATATAGCCATTGGTACATACCAAATAGTGTACCCTATTGTGCTTTGCTGTGCTGTCTAAATCCTTCAACACCTCAAGTAAAGTTCTGGATTGATTTGCATCAACTCCTTTGTGTTCTGACCGACACCCCAGTCATACGCACATTTTAAATACATCATTCCTAATACACACTGTTAGACTTAGCTGTACTAACTTCTACAGTTACTTACCACAAAATGCCCAGTAAAATACCATAGTTTTCTTTTCCGGTTCATTACTATAATATGCATTGCATTATGGGTAATAACATTTAATTTACAGTGATTTACTGTGTATTTTGAATTTGAATAAGACAGACTTCAATAAAATTGTTAGTTAATGTTATAGAAGCATAGAAATGAAATGGAAAAATAAAATATCTCTATATAATGAAATTAGGTAATTTAAGGTAATTTAAAAATGTGACATGTTTTTCAGCAGTGTAAATAATTTATTGAGAGAGACAAGAAAGGGATTACGGATATAAATGCTTGACCACCAGATTTGAACTCTGACCTCACAACTTCAAAAGAGTAGCGGGTAGATACTTCAAAGACGTTGAAAGGAGTACCGGGTAGAGACTTCAAAGCAGTACCGGTTTGGTCTGTGTGCACTGGAGTCTGGTCACACACACTCCTCGAAGAGAGCTAGAGCAGCGTTATGTAAGACCAATCTAAAAAGAAACAACTCTTTTTCTATCCACTCTTTGGTTACTCATTCTCCTCTGTCCACTTACTTGAGGTCACACACACTTGTTTGGTCTTAGGCAGACCTGAAAGCTCAGAGGTTTTGTTGTGTCACTGTTTTAGGTTACCGACCTGTGTCATAGCTAGGCTAGAGCAAGCTGTTAAAGGTGCTCTAAGTGTTGTGACGCGTTTTTTAGGCTACAACATTTTTTGTCTCATATAGCAAACATCTCCTCACTATCTGCTAGCTGCCTGTCCCCTGAACACACCGTAAAAAAACGCGGTTTCTGTAGACAGCCCAGGCTCCACAAACTGCAACAAAAACAAACTGCGGCAATCTGCACCACAAACCATTACAGTGTTCCAGCCAATAACAGACTGTTGTGGAAGTAGCCTACGTGCTAACGCTGCTGCAGTGATGGCTCAACTAGCTCCTTTTTGTTGGTTATTGGCTGGAACACTGTTATGGCTCGTGGGGCAGGTTGGCGCAGTTTGTTTTTGTTGCCATTTGTGGAGCCTGGGCTGTCTACAGAGACCGCATTTTTTTACAGTGTTTTTTAAAGCTAACAGTACAGATCCACTTTTGCGACATGACTGTCGCGTGGTGTCGCAACGTCATATAGCCATGGTTGATGCTCCACGCCCCTAACCAGCAGCTGATTGCCCATATAGTTTTAATAGCATCTAATGTTAATATTACATCTTTAAAAAAACACCCACTCTATAAGTTATGTCGGGTGACAGGGAAAGCGTCTTTAGTAAGGGTGTGACGAGATCTCGTTTTACGAGATCTCGCGAGATCTCGCGTGACGAGATTTCTCGTCGAGGTGAAAAGAGTGAAAGAGTGACAGACAAGACGAACACAATATGTAAACATTGTAAGAAAGAAATGCCGTACTACTAACTACTGCAGCGACACGGCGGGTGCAGTGGATTGAAATGAAGCTGTTGTGGTGCTGTAAGTGTTTTTGCATAGTGCTCGTGTTAGCCGCGTGGTTATCACGGCATTTTTTCTTACAATGTTTACATATTGTGTTCGTCTTGTCTGTCACTCTTTCGCCGTTTATTATTTCCGCAGGAAAACCAAAATGTTGCCACACAAATGATTTAAAAGTGGCAGGGGGATTTTCAATAGTAATTCCACGCTCCATCACGCTGACATCACATCGCCTCACGAGACAACTTTTCATCGCGACGAGAAATCTCGTCTCGTTCTCATGAACCCAATCTCGTGATGTGTTTCGTCTCGTGGAGTAAGCGTCTCGTCACACCCTAGCTTGTAACCTTGGTTCTCTGAGTAAAGACTATTTTTCCCAGTCATATTTCTTAACTGAAGTTTTCTTTAAATTAGTGTTAAAATCGCGTCTCGCTCTCGTGACCCCAATCTCGTGTCTCGTCTTGTGTCGTGAGCGAGTGTCTCGTCACACCCCTAGTCTTTAGTAATGTTAATGTGGAGCATTTGTGGATAGCATTTTTTTTGCCTCGGCTTCAGAGTTTGTCCACTTAAAATCATCAAGATGTCCAGCAAAAATTAGCTTCAGTGTGCAACGTTACAGTAGTATTATCGCTTTCTGTAATGTGATATTTCATTGAATTCATCCTTTTTAGTTTATGAGACCTAAGCTAAACTCAAAGAATATGGTGTTAGGAGTTGAGTGTATAGCTACCATGGTTTATGGGGAAAGAAAAGCTAAATGTATTTATTTCCCTCGCCGCTTAACCTTAAATTCGACGGATTGTTAAACAAGTGATTTAAGGACTCTTTATAATGGCTTCAAGTTTTTCTTGACAAAATAATGTTGTTAGCTATCTATCTATCTATTATGTGATTAACTTGTAATGTATCACATAACATTCTGTGTGAACAATATAAGAGTTACTTACATTGTACTGGTTCCCTGCATACTAATGCATGGCATGCATTTTTAGTTTATTTAAAAAAAGATAAAAGGTAATTGTGTTTTATAACCCCATGCATGTAAATATAAATTTTCATCATTTCATATGTAGAACAACAACCAGTGACCGGAAAACTGTGAGAGACAACTGAGAGAGACAGGAGGAAGACGAAAGCTGGACATGAAGTTCTGACCCCGTGGCCCACAGGAGCACATGGTCCCTCGTTGCTTGCTGAGCCACCAGGCAATGCATTTCAAGAGCAAGACGACCAAATCTCCATCTTGACAGATGTAATAGCACTTTCTTTTTTTAAGTTCTTACAGCCTCACTATCAGTTCAACATTTTTTATTTAACCCTTGTGTTGTCCTTCCGTCAACCTTGAAAAAAACACTTTTCTTTCAACATTTTTGACGGCATTTTTTCACGTTTTTTTTTTGCTTTTTCCAACGTTTTGTCCTGTTAAATTTTTCTTCTACACATTTTCAGCGCTTATTTCTACGTCCCATATTTTCTGATATAAAACAAAAATTTAAAACGGGTCAATTTGACCCGAAGACAACACAAAAAGAAATTACTTCCAATATGTGAGATGCTTTTCTTTTTTGGTTTGCAGCCAACCTCGACCAAGATTTCCATTGAGCAGGAGGTGACATTGCCCACCACACCAAGGGTGATCATGCTAGGTATGAGAAATAGTTTGAAGAAGAGGAGGGTGTTTTATTAGCAATGTATGTTTAGTATTCTGTGACACACTGTAAATGAGATAAGATGTTTGTTTGTTTTTTAGGAAGAAGTTTGATGTCTTCAACCCATTGGATGGTCAGCAGAATTGTGGGGAATGTCCTCTTTGAAGCTAACCAACTTAATGACTTCGCCAGTGCTTTTGTCATCTTCTTTGGCTCCTTGTATGCATTCAGTCTTGAAGATCAAGAGTCAGCATCCACTACACTGGAGTTGGTACAGAGGTTAGTAATTATCTGCATAAAGCATTTAATAGGTGATGGTACATATTTGGACTGTATGAGCACTTACTGACAAAGAGAAAACAATTGAGAAAAAGACTTGGGTATATAGAGCCCTATTACTGTGGTAACTTACAGTGAAAACACACCGGGCACGTAAGCGGGTGAGTAACAAGCACTCACCCGCCGTTAGCATTCCATTGACTGCCATTCATTTTGACGTCACTTTGACAGCGAATAACTTTACATCTGAAGCGTTTAAAGACTCTATTTATCCATTGTTTATTTCTAAAGAAACACGACAATGTATAAAAGGCTCCATTACCTTGTATCTCACGTTATGGCTCCGTAGCAGACGTTTTTGTAAAAATAGGCTAATGATTGTGTCATAACCACGTGACTCACAGTACAGGCCAAAAGTTTGGACACACCTTCTCATTCAATGCGTTTTCTTTTTATTTTCTATTTACTATTACTATTTACTTTGTAGATTTTCACAGAAAGCATCAAAACTATGAATGAACACATATGGAATTATGTACTTAACAAAAAAGTGTGAAATAACTGAAAACACGTCTTATATTTTAGATTCCTCAAAGTAGCCACCCTTTGCTTTTTTATTAATAAGGGAAAAAATTCCACTAATTGACCCTGACAAGGCACACCTGTGAATTGAAAACCATTTCAGGTGACTACCTCATGAAGCTCATTGAGAGAACACCAAGGGTTTGCAGAGTTATCAAAAAAAGCAAAGGGTGGCTACTTTGAAGAATCTAAAATATAAGACATATTTTCAGTTATTTCACACTTTTTTGTTAAGTACATAATTCCATATGTGTTCATTCATAGTTTTGAAGCCTTCAGTGAGAATCTACAATGTAAATATTCATGAAAATAAAGAAACACATTGAATGAGAAGGTGTGTCCAAACTTTTGGCCTGTACTGTCGCATAGTAGAGGAATTACCGTATAGTAGCTCGCAGGCAGTTTCGACTTACATTAGCTGTTTAAGTTTAATTAGTAATCTTAACTAGCATTTTAGTTAGCAATAATTAGCCTGTGTCCATGTTATCTCCTTGCATATACCTACGCTCTCCGTCTCTGCAAGATTGGGAATGATTGAGATTTCTCTTGGCACAGCTACCAGAAGACTTACAACTTTCAGACAGGTTGCTCACATCACATTTACGTTGTCTCTCTCAGTTGGAGGCTCCGCAGTAACGCTCAGCGCTCACCGGAAAAGTGCTTCTAATATCCTTCACTGGTCTCCGTCCAGAGCAACGGGATCTGTTGGTCCATTCTTATATACTGTCTATGGTTTTCTTCCATATATACAGTATATTTAAAGGGGCATAAAGGGCTGTATTTAAAGATGACTGCTGTTGATTATTATGAAAATGTTAAACCAGTTTCTTCTTAAGGATCAACCCAGATGAGGGCACCAAGTGCATGGCCAAAGTGGGTACAAGCCGCAAGACGATAGGAGTTGTCCAAAGAAAGGTGACAAGCATCAGCTCCCAAGTTTTAATTTTAGTTAAGGTTTCCATATGTTTGTTTGTCTAAGTGACTGATAAGAACAACAATCTTTGAAATTGGTCCAGTATTGAGCAAGAACACTGACCTGTATCTTAGAACGGGGCTCCAATGTAATCATATAGGGCAAATGTGCGTCGTCAATTCTGTCCACTAAAAGTTCTGTTTTTGCCACGGATGATCTCAGATTATTATTTTAAGTGTCTGACAGCATTTGGAAAGGATCCCTACAGAGATAGACTTTGTAGTTAAAGACTAAGATTCTTTTTGTTCAAACAAGAAAAAGCCCCGAAATCACCATCACCAAACCCACACCGTCAAAAGTTACTGTTTATTTACACAGAGTCTGGTGGGTTAAGCAATAGCAATTTTAGGGATTTTTTTTTTCTGTTTAAAAAAAGGATCTTACTCTTTAACAGAACAACTGTTGACCTCTGTAGGAATCCTTTCCATGATGTTGTCAGAGATTGTCAAAGATGTTTATACATGTTTGAGAGGATTTATGGTCATAAAAATATGCCTTAAAGACATGGAAAAGTCATGAAAATGTACTTGTAAAAATGTGTATGAATTCTGAAATTAGAAAATTAATCAAACAGGGAAAACATTTTTTTTAACCGTGCAGGGACCGACCGACAGCAAAAGAAAGTAGAAAGACCTTTGAATTATCTGGGGAGGAAAAACCCTTTAAACTACTACTACTGGTGACTGATGTGTTATTTTTTTTACTGTGATATTCTATGTTTTTGCAGAAGTGAAGACGTCAGATGAGATAGTTAGATGAGATAAACCATTTCTCTGCTTCTCATAAAGTCCAGTACGGACCATCCCAGCAGATGTGGATTAGCAAGTAGGAGTATCATGGGTCCGGCCCCTTCATCTTCTTTCACAAAATCTTCTAAACAGACTGTTCCTCCTTCAGTTATGGTACTGTAATGGGGTAGTTACAGTAACAGTGAGTTACCGCATATATACAATACTTTTTATCAACCCAACACCCATTTAACAGTTTCTGTATAGTTTTAGTAGTTTATGTGGAATAAGCTTATATTTTTTTATAGACTATTCTATAGACTATTTAATAAATAAAAATGAAAACCAGGCTGGAGATCGGTTTGCCATTTTGAGGGAAGGTATAGCAAATGGCAATGTTTTTTATTTAATGTGAGTGTTTTGAACACAGGTTAGAGGTGGCAATCTTAATCACTCAAATTCCTTCAATAACAATAAAAACTTAACTGTGCACGTACACATATTTTGAAACATGATGTAATGACACACCCTGATATTAAAGTGAAAGTAAGCCGAGATTGTATCACATGATATTTGTGAAAATATACAAATAAAGTTGAAAAAAAATAAGCAGAGATCAAGGCGCCTCATCACGCTCCGTTAAAGAACTGTTTTATGAATGTTAATACAGAACCATAAAATAAGCTAAATAAACCACACCTGTTGCTTGTTTTCAAGTGATCGTTATTTAAGAGAGAGAATTTTCAACTCAATCGCACATCAGTGCTGCTGCTGGATATAAAACTGCATTCGCTTTTTTGTTCGTTTGTTGTTGTTTTGGTTTTAAATCCTGCCTGCCAACCACTTTCTAAAGAGGCTATAGGAAATGACTCACTGCAGAACAAAATATCAGAGGAAACAAACGAAATCTGTGATGTGGTTTCTATTTTTTTCAGCTATCAAACAAACACATTTAAACTCATTTATTATTTGTTACCAAAAGCCTTCTATAGCCTACGTCAATAGTGCGCTTGTAGGCAAAATAGGCTATCGCTTAAAGGGGTGATAGAATGATTATATAGGGTATTTCACACTGTTCCTTATGGTCTCCTAATGGGGTATGTAACATTGGTTGGGCTGAAAATGGCCAGGTTGATATTTTATTGGCCCTTATGCATCCCTGTGTTTTGGCCTTATTTGTAACAAGAGCTTTTCTTCCAAATATGGTATGCTCATGAATATTTAGATGAGCTGCACCCTGATTGGTTGAGCGAATTGCCATACGCACACATTAGAGACGCGACAGAATCTCATATTCCAGACACTGCAATGTTTCATTACCAAATTCAATTCTGAGACTTTTTTATGCGAGAAATCAACTATATAAAGCTCAAATATGGTCCGTTTTATGAAAATTGATGGCTAATTGCAAATTTGGTAAGACGTGTCGGACTTTAGGAGCTCCACACAGTCTGACGAGAAAGCGGCAGCCTGCTGGGCTCCATACCCAGGGCAAAGTCACCCTTTGTGGATACTGCACTACCGGGGCTCCGCGGCCGGCTGCCGGTATAACTATAATATATATACGGTTTGAATTTCGTCATTGCCACTTATATAACATCTACCCCAATGTCTTATAAACCTAACCGTTGTGTCCGATTTGATTTTAAGGCATTTCTATGAACGTGAAGCGTCTTGTTAAGTAGAGCAGCTGCTAACTATATGTCCCATTCAATAAAATGGGGAAATATCGCAGCTAGCTAGCTACACTTTCTGCATAACTATAATATATTTACAGTTTGAATTTCGTCACGGCACTTATATCACAGCTACCCCAAGGTCTTACAAAGCTAACCGTTGTGTCCGATTTGAATTGAAGGTATTTTTATGAACTGAGGGGTCTTATTAGGAGGAGCAGCAAGCTAGCTATGTGTCCCATTGAATACAATGGGAAATTATTGTGGCTAGCTAGCTACACTTTCGGCATAACTATAGTATAGTTTGTTTTAAAAATTGTTGGCTGTATTAAAATACAAATTAGAAAAAATACAAACCTTCTTGAATACCACAAGATGTTTCTCTGCTTGGGATGTGGAAACCTTTCCTGGTCTCTTCCGACCCTGAGCGGAGGGTGGAATCAGGTGTAGCAGCATTAAAAACCGATGACAGATCACTGTCCCAACCTGTAACAACACAAGTTCAATGTTAACACACTTCAGTTATGTTGTTTTCTTTACAAAAGACCCCCCCAGACAGACAGCAGTTCTATATCACAAGACATTCTCCAACTAAAACATCCACAGGGCTGAGTCAAACCTCAAACGTTTTGTTCAATATACTGCTACAGAACGTCCTTGTAAATCTTTCACAGATCCAGCTTCTTAGTATTATGTTGATATGTAAATTTTTACACATAATGTTGATATATTTATTGCAATACAACACGAAAGGTAGGCTTACAAGCAACTTACCAAAGTCAACATCCAATTCAGTGCCATCCTCAGGAGGATCAGCTGCCAGCAAGAGTTCTTCAAGCTCACTTGTGGATGGAAGCTTTCTACATTGTTTGATGATCTTTCTCTTGAACATGACCGGCCACCTTTCCAGAAGCTTGCTTGAGGTATCCTCTCCGAAAATTAGAATGAAATCCTGTTCAACCTGGAGTGGGGTGGTGTTGGTGACAATTTCAGTTATTTGACAGCCAATCAAAAGGTATTGGGTGCTAGTTTAGCTAGCTAGTATCACTACAATGTCTTATAAAACAATTCACTTGTCACAGCATTTTCAAAATAACATAATTACCAAGCTTTTGACGTCTGTAAAACGTGGAAACTCAGACAGTATGTTGCTTGACTGCTGGGGGTTGAGGATCATGTTGCGGCGATACACAAACGTCAGTTTAATTTTCTTCTTGATTGTGTCCGCATCAGCAGAATGTTAATCAGTTAGATTGCTTTGTTGCACTCATCTTCAGTCAGGGCAGTCTCTGGAACAAACTAGGATTCTCGTCTGACAGTTGGTCCTCCAGACATGTCTTCACCAGATGATCCTTTGGCTGATTCTACACAACACGGGAAAATTTCAATCATGTCAAAAGTTTTAGTAGCCTGGCTAACTTTTAAAGGAGGTACTCCACTGTAAAATATACTTTTTGAGCTGTAAACTAAATTATATGAATGTGCTGTGATGAAACACATCAATGCTGGTGTTAATACTGACATTATTTCTTCACAATTTATGAAAATCTGCAGTTTGTAAGTTGAAAATCTATCAAAATGCTTCCAATAGCATTTAACATTTCAACTATTACTGTGTGCAACTCACATAGCCATTCTTAGAGAATGGATCACTGAGGTACGGGAATAAGGTCACTATTCCTTTGGCATACATTTCTTTCACCTGTCTGGGTGGAGATGTACTGCAAAATTGAAGAAGAAAGGATTGTGCAGTCATATTCACTTAGATTCAGATTTAGATTTACAGACTGAGAACACAAGGACTATTAACAAATTATCCATTCTTTTCTGTCATGTCAGCTGCCAGCATGTTCACCATTTTACGTCTCGTTTCATCCGTCAACGACTTGGTTCGGTTGTATTCATTTATTATACGTTCCTCACCAGGTTTGTTGGTAAGAGCTGATTCCACCAACTTAAAACAAAATGCATAACAATTCAGCATGTTATAGCCACTGCAAATAAACTGGAAATAAACTAATGATGTCAAAGGATGAATCCATCCCGATCCAATCTCAAAGATTGCAAGTGCTACAAAAGTCCAATGAAAAAGCCAATAATGGTAAGAAACTCCCTCCAGACAGCAACAATAACTTTAATGTAATCAAAGTGTGCACTGTATTATCAAAAAATAAATAAAAGTATCTGATCAGGACTCAATATCAGCAGATACTTGCTTGGCTTCTGTATCCAGCCTCTGTCGTTTTCTGGAGGGCCTATCTGAAATAATGACTGTATCCTCAGAGTCCAAGGTATCGAGGGATGATGGTTGAGTTTGCTCAGAACAGGCCACCATGGAGACAGATTCTAACCGAAAAAAATGTATATATAGTTCCCTCATAATCTAAGACACTGATTTAATAGACACCATGAACTTCATAAAACAAAGAAATAACTTATCCATTAATTAATTAACTGAAACAAACCTGAGTCATATTTAATGGTTAGCACCCCAGTTGAGGGATCCTTTATAATATCCTCAAAAACATCATCATCCAATTCAGTCCCTGAACTGTCAACAACTTTCACACCTTCTGTTACAGCTGGGACACCAAACTTTGCAAATGCTAGAAAAAACAGGGATAAAAGCTTGTGTAAAATAAAAGTAAATCATTATTTATATAATAATTTCACCGTGTACGACTACCTTGCCCTATAAAATAGGTTTTAAACAAACACTATTACGTTTTTAAATGGCTTATCTTAAGCAATGCATCCACAATTAAAGTGTAGTTACAAAGGGCATCACAGAAGAAATATAGACATACAAAAATGGACCAATTCCAAAAACCTGAGAACTTAAAATGTCCCATCATTTTAGGAATATTCCAGTATATCAATTTTAAACAGCTAAATTCAGACAGTTATTAATAACATTGTCAAATTATTTCCTGCAATCAAAAACTTTTTCAGATTTGGCTCAGTTATTCTGACAAATTTTTGGATATCTCCAAGTTTAGCTTTAAGCAGCATGCTCCCTGCAAATAGTATAAGTACAATTTCTCACAGTTAAAAAGTTGATGGTCTTATTGTAGCAGTATTTCCTCAAATAAAAACAGGTCACTATTTAACATACATAAGAATCTCATCGTATTCAGTCAACCCGTTCTCATTCCGAACTTGTAAAATAAGTAAGTTTGGGCAGTGTTCTTCAGCACCCTTCGGCGTATTTGTGTAACATACTGGGGAGATACGCAGTTGGATGAGATTTAGTGAGTGGTATGTAAGGGGAAATTGCTGCGTAAGGAGGTTGGTTGGGCTGGTGGATGGGTAAAACACCAGACTTTCAGGACTTTGACTCAGTTTTTTTTTTTTTTTTTTTTTTTTTTTTCCTCCGGGGAATTTCGGTGTAGAGGCGTCCTCCCCGCTTGCTGAAATTCGGCTTTATAAATTCAGCTTTTTTCTTTTCTCCCGCGTGTCACAGAACCGTACGCCCACCCATGACCCTTTCCTAAACCCAACTGTCCTGACCAAGGGACGAAAAAGGGACGGCAATAGTGGCGACCAAGCACGTTTATATGAGACGCTAAAGGAGACTTTTAACGTCAATAAGAACGAGAAAGGCTCCTGACCGAACGTCCTTATTTTACGAGTTGGGTGTGAGAATGTGTTGATTCAGTATACTTATAAGAAAAAAAAAAAGAAAAACAGTATAAGAAAAGTATTGTTTCAAGCCACCAAAGTGCTGAGAAATAATCAGCACTTTTGCAGAAATGGCCAGTTAAATTGAAGTTACTGTCAAACACATTAAAAAGGATAACCTCTGATTTTCATCCTTGTAACATTAATGTTACCGCCTTGCCCGCATAATTACTGCAATTGTTGGGTCTTTGTATATTATAAGAGTGTGGTCTAGACCTACTCTATCTGTAAAGTGTCTTGAGATAACTCTTGCTATGATTTGATAATATAAATAAAATTGAATTGAATAATGTTAGCTAAACGTTTTACCATAAGCGTGTGCTAAGATCCTGCTTAACATAATAAATCCATGCTACCTGCACATAGTTAGCTAGTCAAGCTAACATAAAATGTAGCTAACGTTAGCTAGTTTAGCCAACTCCCCTGAGTCTTTGCTATGTTCCTGTAATATCCCCCCTCCACGTTGTATTAATGTAATTTACAATAAATCTGACATTGTCAAGTTTGACCGTTATGTTCGCCAGTTAATGCTAATTAATTAAGCTTAATACTGCTGGCACATGGACTGGACAGAAGTCAGTCACAACATGGTAACGTTAGCCTTTTTAAAATTCGACATTTGAAGGCATAAAACCAACTAGAGTGAACAGTTAGCAACGATATAAAGTAATTCTTAAATGCTGCTTCTATTGAAATGCCAAATAATGTGTATAGTCGCTTAGGAGAAACTTACCGCAGTCGTTCCACATGAAGAAAATGGCGCCGTGAAAATGTGTAGTCCGTTTGAGACGAGTCGTAGGTGGGCGGAGCTTTCCAGAGTACGTCTGATACTGCAGGTGTGTCTCAAATCGCGCACTTCTGTACTTATACTAGCTATTTGAGTACACTCAAAATGTCACTCGTCGAAGTGTGGTCAATGGAGTGCACTACAAGTACCCAGATGGTGCACTCTTAACGGTCAAAAAGTTGAGTGTGGCTCGATGGACACTTTCCACACTCAACGGTTGCCATCTTGGCTACGTAGCGGAAGGGGCAGAGCTAACAAAAGGTGAAAAACTTTCGATAATGGCGGCCAAATACGCGACAGCGAGACCCAAATGTAAGTTCAACATTAGTCTTTTTGCTATACTTGTTTAACATATAAGCCACCTGTTTATGTATATTTGGTTAATTTTGCAGTCGGTGATGATTTTTGTACCGCAAATTATAACGTTTATTTGCACCGTAATTTGACGTGCTATCAAGCTAGCTTTAGCTAACCTTAGCTAGCTAACAGCGGCGAAGTTACCGGTACTTCTATACTCTTTGGTTTAACCACTGGCAAATAATTTATAACCTAGCTAACGTTATATGTGTTGTGGTATACGGTTGTTTGTTTTAAACTATCGTCCTCACTGTAGACTATTTTAGCGTTAGATGTGTGATCTTGTAAATATACATTAAGCTGCGAGCGTTAGTAGTAATGTTACAGTACGTTAATGTATGCTATGTTATATCGTACTAACAGTGCTGTTTCTGTCCTGATCTGACTTATATAATCGTTAGGGACACGGACGTGGCAGCCGTCAATGCTGCCAACTTGAGCCAAGTCCTCCTCTGCTGGAAGGCGAACGACCTGCGGGAGGAGAGAGAGGATTTCCCTGCTGGTCTTGTGGACAGCACGGTGCACAGTGGCCCGGGGCATAGCAAAGGCTCTGGCTAAACCACGATAAGATGTACCGCTGGATAGCCAAAAGAGGAAGACAAGGGCCTCGATGATGGATCCCCAGCCATGGTCATACACCGTGCCGAGGATGTACCGTTAAAGGACCCCCCTGGAGAGTCTGAAGTCCACCCTCATATCACTTTCCCCATCAAAGTACAGGGCCAGCAATGAATAGAACAATAGGATCTATTTAGATGTCTATTCGGTTGCCTCTGCTTTCACTCTTGTATTGTCACTGTAATTAATAGCTATTGCAATAAACACCCTTTATATAAACATATGACTATTTTCTATGTTAATGTTATATGTCAGTTGGACACCATTTTAATTGCTCCAATTTTGCTAAAATAACTCAAAATGGCCATTTTGGGTTATTTATTTGTTTTACAATGAATTAAGAGCAAAAGTATGAATATCATCATACCTGGATGTTTACGATTGCATAAAACAGAGGGCAAAAACAAGCAACAATAAAAACAATCACATTCATTTTGATGAACAAGGCATAAATGTATTTTTCACGAGTGACAACAGGTGGTGGGAATGCTCTGCCCTGGGTACAATTCACAATTTCACAGAAGAAGAAGAAGGAGGACTGAGATGTTTTGATCGTCACTTCCGTTAAGTACATAAGCCAGTGCACGATTTGAGACAATACTCGCCCGTCAAATTTTACGCACTATGCAAGTAAGTACATAGTGTACAAAGTGCACTTCTCTTAGTGCACTACAGGAAGTGTGCGATTTGAGACACACTTTTAACTACGTACTTTTTCACCAACACTGGGCGGTATGGCGGTATCTGGTAATAATTCTGTTACTCCTCATTTCCACAGCATGCGTAACGGCTGCGGACCGGCTCCGCTGCGTGTCTGCTGTGCTTCGCCGTCCGTCAATACCCACCAGGTCCGGCCATGACTGACAGCTGTAGTCACGAGGATCCACAAGTTCTTGCGAATTCACGTAGAATAGAACCACAAAACCAACAACAGTTAGTTTCCATCCAGAGGAGTAGAGGGGAAACAACTCTGTGCTGTGTTTTCAAGGTGTAGTGCAGGGAACTATGATCCGCCGTGAGCACGCTGTCTTTTATTTTGAAAATTAACCGGATATTTATTTTGTTTCTGTGCTCGATTTCCTGTGCCGCACTATCTGCAGCGTGCAGAATTGCTGCGGACCTCTCCGTCGTCCGTCAAAAATAGAAGATCTGCGTATCTGCTCCAGAGGGCTGCGGACTGACGGAACTGGGACGGTGTAGGGACGCAGATGTTCCGCAGTCTGTGGAAATACACACGTTGACTTTAATGGGAACCTAATGACTCCGTCGACATTCCGCATCCAGTGGAAATTGCCGGTAAGAGTCCATCGCAGTGGCGGCTGGCCAATAGAGGGCACTAGGGCGCCGCCCCCCATAAGCCACAAAAACAATTACAAAAAAATTAAAAAATTGAACAAAAATAATAATGATAAAAACATCAGTATGTCAATATTTGTGTGTTTGAAATATGGAATGCACCCAGTAATATGTGTAAAATATGATAGAAAATCATATTCGCAACCTTTCCTCTGCCTGTCTCCATCAGCTCTGGGGCGATAGAGAAAGCGCCCCTAGGAAGCGGGTCTATGTAGCAGTTAAGCCAATTGCTAATTTAAGATATGAATGTATGACATAAAATTTAGCCAATCAGTGTTCTTCAATCAAATCCAAGAAGGGCGATTATTTTATCATCCCAAGCTCGCTCCTTAAAAAATAAGGACCGGGCTCTAGGGGGGCCATTTTTACTAGACGACAACGATACTAGACCCAACCCTAACTCGGTGAAATCTCTCCTCCAAGATCCGTTTGAGAGGAGAACTTTGTCAGAGAAAGTTCGGGTGAAAGAGCTGGGCCCAGATCAACCTGACCTCTCAATCAGACAGCAGGCTAGCGAGCGAGGGAAGCAGTATATGCGCGGCTTCTCCCGTATCCAGTGCACTCATGCTAATGCTTTATTTTGCTTTCCGTGCTTGCTTTTTAAAACGACGGGGACAGATCCAGCATGGACAGTTACCGTAGTGAGGGATATGAAGCACCTGTCAGAGAAGGTAAAGAAACATGAGAACACCAGGGCACACATGGATAACTCTGTAAAGCTAGCCATATTAGGAAGGGTGAACGTTGCTACGCAGCTGGATGACGGCCACAGGATTGCGGTGAGGAAACATAATGAGGAGGTGGATAAAAACAGGCACAATTTATCCAAAATTATCGATTGTGTGAAGTTTTGTGGGGCTTTTGAGTTGGCCTTGCGTGGGCATGAGGAGACTGACTCCTCGGACAACCCCAGCATTTTCCGGGGCTCGGTGGATTTTGTTGCCTCCCTTGACAGTGTGCTGGAGGAGCACCTGAAGACAGCTACCGTTTTTAAGGGCACGTCAAAGACGATACAGAACAAGCTGTTGGACTGCATGCTGTCAGTGCTTAAGGATTACATCCTGGAAGAAGTAAAGAGCGCTGACTTTATCGCCATTCAAGCCGACGAGACGACTGACGTTTCCACCCACTGCCAGCTGGTGCTTGTGCTACACTACATCGATGCAAACAGTAACATCCAAGAGCGGTTTTTCGAGTTCATTACGATCCAGAGCGCAACCGCTGACACCATCGCTACAGCGCTGTTGGAGAGGCTCAGCACCATACTCTCACATGGACAAAAGGCCAAACTTATTGCCCAGGCTTACGACGGAGCAAGTGTGATGAGGGGAGTCACCGGTGGAGTGCAGCGTAAAATAGTGGATGTGTAAGAAAATGCGCACTACGTCCACTGCTATGCACATCAGCTGAACCTCATCATGCAGCAGGCTACTTCACGCATCCCCAGGATCGGCACTTTCTTTTCCGACCTAGCAGGATTTTCTGCTTTCTTCTCCAGGTCTCCCAAGCGAACCACCATGCTTGACCAAGTGGTTGCACATAGACTCCCCAGAGCCTCTACAACACGGTGGAACTTCCACAGTCGCGCTGTAAACACTGTGTACGAGCACAATGATGACCTCCTAACGTGTTTCCAGACCATCAGAGACTCTGGGAACTTTGACCCCCCGGCTGTCAGAGAGGCTGAGGGCTTTGTGAGGATGCTCGAAGATGACGCTTTCTGTTTTTTCCTGGCACTGTTCCACAAGATCATGCCAAATGTGGACATGCTTTTCAGCCAGCTGCAGAAGAGGAACATTGACCCTGTCTTCATTAAAACACTTGTCCAGAGGTTCACAGACAGCATGCTAACAATCAGGTAAATAACTATATTTACTATTTGCTGTTAAAGCTGTTGTTGTTAGAAAGATGAATAGCTCACTTCCAACAGTGTAAAAGTCTAAATGTGTCTTGTCATCAAAGTGAGTGATTATCATAGAGCACATCACAATTATATTTGTTTTAGTATTTTAAAAGGAAAGAGAAGACACAATCAGACCTGGATAATAATGCAGGAAAGTATTACACAGTTTGTTATAACAGGCTTATTCAGGTGTCCACCAGGTCAATTTCTAGATAAGGCCTAGTTGTTATTGAAGATTGAAGATTAACTTTATTGTCATTCAGACTTACGTTAGGATAAGTTACTTACATAGGACAAGTGCACAACAGAACCAAATGATGTTGCATCCCTTTCACAAATGTAATAGAAAAAGGCTTAAAAACGTAATAACATAAGTTAATTATGTACATCACAGGTTAAAAGCAGTTACTAGACATAGTTTGTGTGTGTGTGTATATATATATATATATATATATATATATATATATATATATGAGTCACTGGTTATGTGTGTGTGTGTATGTTGAGGGGGGGGTTACAGTGAGTTAAGAACTCTGATGGCAAGTTATCAAATTAAACTTTACCTTAACTTTTTTTGGACCCAGGGCCTCCATTCCCTCTTTGTGTGGGGACAGCGCATCTGACGAGAGGATGCTGGGACCAGGAGAACAACAGAGGTTGGCTACACAGGTAAGTTGTGATGTAATTGTCAGTGTTTCCCCTAGAACGTTTTGTCAGGCCTGGTAGTATGTAGCCAAAACCCAAAACCCTGAACAATCAGCACCTTAGTAATCATATACTTGACTTGGACATAGGCATGTGTTCAGTCAGGATCACTTGCATCAAAATAGCTTTATTGCAAATTAAAGCTGATGATGCATCTTTTACAGGTATGTGATACCATACTGATTCATGCCAAGGAGAGGTTCTCCTTCACCCAGAACCTCATCAGCGCAACACTGTTGCAAGGAGAATTGTTCCCACAATACAGTTTGAAGTTCCCCGATTCAGCGCTTGAAACAACCGTGGAGGCGTACCCCATGTTGAACAAGGCCAAGCTTAAAACCGAACTGTCCCTCATCTATGAGAACATTGAGTTCAAGGCTTGTAGTGGTGCAGTGCCCCTGTACCAGTTCTTCATGGAGAACAACCTTCAGAGCACTTTCACAGAGACTGTCAGCCTCCTCAAGATCCTCATCACCACACCCATGACAACAGCTGAGTCAGAAAGGTGCTTCTCTAAACTGAAGAGGATCAAGACCTTCCTGAGAAACAGCATGACACAGGATCGCCTGAATGCTCTGGCTATGCTCTCCATGGAGAAGAAACTTGTCAGGGACATTCCTGACTTTAATAAAAGTATTTAGTTTGATCATAAAATACTGTATGCTGTTTTTCCAGTCAAAGGTTTGAGTTCAGCCACTTGATATCCATTTCTATATTATACATCCTTTATACAGTGTAAGATTTCCTATAAACTTTATAATAATTTCATGTTATTGTCCACTTTCCACTCTGCTCTGACAGCATGCCTGTTGCGTTGCCTATTTACTACCAGTGGCACCATTTCATGCGCTCAACAGCGCAGCTGGACCCTCCCCCACAAGGGGCACTGGTGTAACAGTCAACAGCCTTTCCAAAAGATGTTACTTATGTGTAGAAATAGTCAACTGTTTACAAGTTCAGTTTAAATGCAAACGAAAGGCTGGTGTTTGTGCAACATGATGTTTATGTTTTTGTGTAAGAATGCCTAAACTTTTTAATATTGGCATTAAATAATTACTGACTATTTCACTGAGCACTGCTGTCCTGCAGTTTGTGTTAAAGATGCAGTATGTAAGTCTTATAAAACGTCATATTTGCGGAAACTGACCCTATGTTCCAGTAGAACTACATGAATTATGTAATATAAAAAAAAATACAGCTCCTCTGGCACCACCTACAGCCTGTAGTGCGATTGGCAAAATTCCACCGCTCCCGGTTGATTTTCTCCAATCAGGGCCACAGGGGGTGTCTATCTGCCTGTCAATCACTGCTCATGCACGCATGTCCTCAGCTGGCCTGCTCTACACCGCAGTCATCGTGGTCTATAGTGCAGACTCGTGGTCATCCGAAGCGAACAGCGGGTGTGAGCAGGGCATCACCACCTACCCTGCACCTCTCGGACCGCTTTGCACTACTAGCTACTGATGATCCTCCGCCTCCGGCTCCTCCACTGGCCTCGAATCACCAGCTGGCCGATGTCGCTCCACCTCAGGCTCCTCTCCAGGTTCCAGCTCCCCTGCACGTCCCGTCCCCCCTCCAGGTGGATGGGCCAACGACAGGTGACGACCTGGCTCTGGTTCCCACCGTAGCTGACAACCAGACGAATGCCTTGATTGACCTCCAACGGAAACGGCGAGGGGTTTCCTCCGCTCGCCGGCAGCTCATCAGGGATGCTGCCAGAAGATCCAGTGGCCTCCCTCGTCCCGAGTCTGCTGCTAGACAACTTCCAAAAAGTTCCCAGCCAAGTTCTCCACCACTACAACTCTCTGCTCGGTCCACCCTCGGGGCTGTCAGCACCCAGTCTTCATCCCCTCATCCGCTTTTCCCCCCTACAACATTGATCGTCGGTGATTCCATTATCAGGAGTGTACGTTTCTTTAATGCAACTACACATTGTCTCCCCGGTGCCACGGTCACTGTCATCCGGGAAAAACTCCGGGATCTATTACCTTCACTCCCGACTTCCATAAAAAGGATCATTGTTCACGTGGGAACCAACGATACAGTCCGCCAACAGTCGGAGCTGACCAAAAAAGATTCTGGTCAACTTTTTAAGCTTCTAAAACTCTGGGCCGTGGTGCCATTCGCTTCAGCAGAGTCTTTAGCCTTCACAACTGGCTACAGTTTGCATGTGGGGCACACAATGTTGGTTTCGTCGAAAATTTTAATTATTTTTGGGATCAATATTCTCTCTTTATGAGAGACGGCATTCATCTTAACAGGCTGGGCTCACAGGTGCTAGCCGCTAACGTCCAGCGTGTTGTGCAGTCCTTGTCACATGATTGACTAATCACACAACACACACACACCCTGGAATCCTTTTCTCCTTCTATGGCCTCACCTCAGGACACTGTTTACAGCACTAGCACCCCCTACTGTCTTCCCTTGCCATTAACACCCTTGCGGTTGAAATTAGTTACTTCCCCCTCTTTTTCTCAAGGCCTGGGAAACAGTGTTAACCCACCATATTGCCAGTCACTGGCAACACAGCCTCTTATTTTTTCTCCTATACAGACTATTTTAACTGCCAGGTCCTCACTCCCTGGGAAGTATAGGCCTACCAGCAGATCAGTGTACAGGTATCTGCGGCCACTGGCCCGGGCTTCTGCTGTGCCTAGCAGTAAGTCCGTGCCTCGAACTACAGGTGACCAAAGTCGGTAGTTCTAATCCTTTTTATTGTGTTTTAATTTACCGACCCCCTGGTTCAGTGATCTTCTGTCCTCTTTAATTGGTTTCGAAAAAGTGGTTATGGTTGGTGATTTTAATATTCATGTTGATGACAATTCCTGCACTTTTGCCGTAGATTTTCTTAATATCACTGAATCTTTTAATTTTATCCAACATGTGTCTGGTGTTACACATGTTGGGGGTCACACCTTGGACCTTGTTTTTACACTTGGTCTTAATCTTGACTCTATCTGCACTGAGGAGCTGCATGTCACTGACCATGACTGCATTTTCTTCAACCTGTCTTTTAATTTGGATTTACAGCCCAGTAAACGTCTAAGCAAGTCTCGCATATTAAACCGCCTTTCAGCGGAAGGTTTTTCTGCTGCATTTGACCAAAGTGCAGTGTTGTCTTATAATACTGACATTAATGGTCTGGTAAACACATTCAACACTTATTGCTCAACACTTTTGGATAACGTGGCTCCAAGTAAAGTGAGACTTGTCCCTTTTGTTAATTCATCCCCATGGTTAAACGACTCCACACGCTCTTTACAACGTTTATGTCGGAGGGCTGAACGACAGTGGAAAAGCAGCAAGCTTCAGGTGCACCGAATCCATCACAAAGACCTATTGCTTGAATATAATAACATGGTTAAGGAGGCAAGAACATCATACTTTACTAACCTTATTGCTTCTAGCAAGCGTAATCCCAAAATCCTTTTTGACACCGTTAACAATCTTGTAAATCCCCTTCCCGCCGTCGCCAGTCTTTTCGAATAATGACTGCAGTGACTTTCTCTTATTCTTTGAAAATAAGATCAGAGATGTCAAGAATAGCATCATCCCCACTGTTATGGCGTGTTCTTCAGTTCAGTTCACCCGGCCATTAACTTTTGAACTGAATTTTTGCTCCTATTTCTCTGTTAGAACTCACTGACTTGGTGAACAGTATGAAGCCTTCCTCGAGCCCGGTAGATGTTATACCTACTTCCCTTCTTAAAAATGTCCTCGGGTCTGTTAGTACTTGTTTACTTTCTATAATCAACCACTCTCTTCAAACCGGTTGTGTCCCATTGTATTTCAAACATGCAGTGGTTCAGCCACTTTTAAAGAAAACAAATCTGGATCCCTCAATTCCCGCAAACTATAGGCCAATCTCCAAGACGCCTTTTATCTCCAAAATTTTAGAAAAGGTTGTAGCTAATCAACTCTCTGCTGTTTTAACCACTCATAATATCCTAGACCCATTTCACGGGCTTCCCGTCAGAAACACTCTACAGAAACCGCTCTTCTTAGAGTATCTAATGATCTAATGATGTCTTCTGATGCGGGGAAATGTTCTGTTCTGGTACTGTTGGACCTTAGCGCAGCGTTCGATACTGTGGATCACTCCATTTTACTTGACAGACTTAAGCACTGGGTTGGGATCTCTGGGAGCGCCTTGGACTGGTTCACCTCCTATCTCACAGATAGAACCTATTCAGTGTCACTAGGCCCCTATTCCTCTGAAAACGCGGCTCTATCCTGTTGGGTGCCACAGGGCTCTGTGTTGGGTCCAATTTTATTTACATTGTATATGCTTTCCCTAGGCCACTTAATTAGGCAATTTGGAGATATAAGTTATCATTTCTACGCTGATGACATCCAGCTGTATGTCTCTTTTAAGCCGGAGGAAATCAACAAAGTGACTGCATGGCTTAATTGCTTGTCCTCCATTAAGGATTGGTTGGTAAACAATTTCTTGCAGCTGAATGAGGCTAAGACCGAAGTCCTTATTGTCGCTCCGGATATTACAGCCTCCAAAGTTATTAATCTTCTGGGGTCCCTTTCTTCAGTGGTACAGTCCAATCTTAGAAACCTTGGTGGTATATTTGATCAGAATATGTTTCTTGAACAACATGTCAGGTCTCTGTCCCGTACATGTTTCTTCCAATTGAGAAACATTGCTAAACTCAGGACCATGGTATCACAAGGGGAACTTGAGATGATCATTCATGGTTTTGTTTCATCTTGACTTGATTACTGTAACTCTATTTTCACCTGTCTTAGCAAGTCATCCCAGGAACGTCTGCAACTAGTGCAAAATTCAGCTGCTAGGCTGTTGACCAGGTCTAACAGAATGTCACACATCACTCCTGTGTTATCCATGTTACATTGGCTTCCAATAAAGTTCAGGATCCAATTTAAGGTTCTAGTTCTGACATATAAAGCATTGCATGGTCAGGCGCCTGCTTATATCTCTGACCTGCTCCAGCCGTACATCACTACCAGGTCACTCAGGTCCTCTAACCAGGGACTACTGGTGGTCCCTCGCCTTTGTTTAAAGACTAAAGGTGACCGTTCTTTCGAAGTGGTAGCTCCGACCTTGTGGACCGCTCTTCCTGTTAACTTACGTTCTGCAATCTCGGTTGACGCTTTTAGAAAGCATTTGAAAACATACTTGTTCCAAATGGCTTTTGTCTCATGTTTGTAAATTTGGGGTTTTTGAACCCTCACTCAAACTGCATTTATTGTTGCTTGTTTATTTTCTGTTTTGGATTTTAATGTTTTTTTGTTTTTTGTTTTTTTAATCAAATGTCTTTTGTGTGAAGCACTTTGTGACTATGTCTGGGAAAGGTGCTATATCAAATAAATTACTTACTTACTTACACGCATATAAGGGCTTAGGAGACGTTTTGGGCTGCAGCAGAAAGGGGGGAGGGACTCAGAAGTTGTCGATGTTCAAATTTGTTGGCAAAGTCCTGGATCTTCACAATCTTACCTACAGCAGCTTTAAATTGTATTAGATGGTTACAAGAGATATAGGGAGGAGGTTTCTGTCACCTTGGAATGTGGGATTTTGATGGATGACCTTTTGACCTGGGGGTCAAGAGGTCACAACCTGTCAGAAAGTGATTGATGCCTTCCAGGTGTGTGTGACTGGTCTGTTCTGGAAGCTTCTAGAAGGAAGGCGTGTCCGGAAATGACGTGTGTTAAGTGATGCAATGAGGGCGTCACAGGAAGTAGAAAAATGTTTCATTTAAATGATCCAATGAGCGTTAGAGATGAAATATCCGGATGTGTTTGAAATGAGTCAGTGAGAGAAAGGGGTGTGACGCGTTAAATTTTGAGCATAAAAGAGGGTTTCTTCCCCGTTTGGAAACAGAGAAAGATGGGTTTTCATTCTACACACAGCATGAATGTAAGTTTGAGTAACACTGATGCGTTTGAAATGAGCCAATGACCAAGAATTAAATCAAGTATCTTTACACTCTTTGGAGCAGAGAGCAGAACGTGTGTAAGGCAGGGTTGTAAAATAGGAATATGTAAGGCTCCTCTTACAACAGGCCAAGTAAGTGATTGTAATAAGCGCGTGAATGGGCCTAAGCCCAAAGGTCAATGCATTTCTACCCACACTCACGCACACTCAGCACACACACACACTCCCACACACTCCGCACACACACACACACACACACACACACACACACACACAAACAGCCACAGTTCATGTTGTCAGTACATGTTGATCGTATGTCTGTGCATGCTTCGCTCTAGTCCATATGTCTGGCTGTCCTCCCCCGCTGCTCCGTACTCATCTGGCTGTGCCTTCTTCTACCAGAAATTGCGCTTTTCAATTCAAATAAGCGAACCAGTGAGAAGTAGTAAAAAAAAAACATTTTCAACAGATCACACAAAACCACAAATGGCATTTGAACACATAACATTCATTGTGACTACTTTCTTTGAATTTTGAGTGATTTATTCAACTTAGTCACACTTATTTTTTGTTTACGTTCAAAATGACCGCCAGCAGAAAAAAAAAAGTATAATATTCATCCATACACACACTCCTACAACTTTCCTGTGCTTGTGTGCCATTATACACATGAAACACCGCGCACACAAACAGACACAGTTCATGTTGTCAGTACATGTTGTCATGTTGCGCTGCATGTGAGCCACTAATGTTCGCACACATATGCATAAGAATTTTAATTTGTGAATACATTTGTATCATTTAAATGTAACCACATTGACTTAAAAGATTGTTTGTGGTTTAATGTGGTGAAAGATGCAAACAAAAATTAAAAAAACAAAAGTATGCTTTTGTATTTATACAAAATGCAACCTGAACCAAATATGTTTCTTTGTAAAACGCCAGCGTTAAAAGTAAATAGTTCTAACTTGAAGTTATATGACTTCACCGGATGCATTTATGTTTTAGAGACGTTGCGTTGTAATTCAGAATTAAAACAATGCCGCCCAAAATGTAAGTCTTACAGGCAAGATATGGTATGTTCAACATGAATTTGTGAATACAAAACTTATTTTGTATAATTTTAATGTAACTAGCACATTTGACAAAAAAAAAAAAAGTTTTTAATGTGGTGAAAGATGTCAATTTAAAAGATCAGTACTTCCTTAAGTATTTACGACCCTCATAAAACTGAATTCAAAGAAAACAAAAAAAAGTTGAATCTGTTAAGATTATGAAGGGGCATACAAAGGCAAAGTTAGAGGTACGCAAGATAAACCGGTGGGGAAGATTTTACACCGGTAGAACATGTTAAGGACAACATGCGGAAGAAGGTCAACATGGGGCGACTCAACAACAGGGAAGGGGTGCATGGGTCTTGAAGCTATAAGTAAGCAGATTGGCGAGTTTAAATCGGAACTAAAGCAAGATCTAAAAATGTTTAAAGAAGAAATTGAACATGACACGAGAGAAGAATTCCACGAGTTCAAGCAAGATGTCAACCAACAGCTAGCGACATACATGCATGCTATAAAGGAGCAAAAACGAGAAAATCACCAAGATGGAGACCCAGATCGATGACACGGATACGTGGAGTACTGAAGCTAACACCACTCTCCAACAAATGATGAAGGACCAACAGAAGCTGGTGGACAAATTGAATGACTTGGTGGGCCGGAGAGCGGGCAAAGATGGGTCAGTGATAGCGTTTGTTAAAAACTGTTATGAACCGAACTGAGTGATGAGGTGGTTTGCAGGTACAGCGCACCCACAAAGCCCTGGCACCGATACCTGGGTTTTTGTAAAATTAATTTCCAGCAATACAGTACTAAGGAGATGATTATCCAGAAAGCATGGCGACAGAAAATCACAATAGGATGTGGAGGGTCAGAGAAAGCGCGTAGGGAAACATCTGATGGAGCGTCTTCACCATGGCAGAACGTGGGGTTGCACACAGGTGGAGACCGGAGAACAGTGCCAGGCGAGCTAGAGTACGCCTCCAGAAATTTCGCGCAGAAACCGGGAGGAGCAGTATTGTTTCAATACAGACGGTAAATACTTGTCCCATAATATACTCTATTGTTAGCCAGACCCACATCAAGATCCTGGGTCTGGGAGCTCACGGGCAGGGCTCAATCCGATGGGCGGGATAAACGGAAGTCTTTCAAATTTCCTCTGCACCAATAGGATAGCGCTACAACCAGGCAGAGCAGCGCTAGGTGATAGATTAAACTTTTGCCGCATGTGGTCGGCAAAACTCTGAACACATCTTCATTTTTTAAGAATGACTTCAGTGCTTAACTCCAAAGTTAACAGGTAGCAGCTAATGGGTAGTTGATTTAAAAACTTTTGGCTAAGTTGTTAAACGCATCTTGTTGTCATTTAAGGTCCCTTTTCATGTTGCACAGACATATTTTTTTGCATTTTTGTCTGTTAAGAGGCACAAAGGTATCTTATGCCCCCAAAACTGCTGTTTCAGCTAAGTGGAAGCTCTGGGCATTAGCTGCAGCAGCTCCGTGTTGCTACCATTGAATTGGCGCGTATTTATTTTTTGCTATCATCAGTACTCACATTGGTATAGCGATCAAGATTAGTGTAAAAATTGACTTTGAAAAACTGACCCTGGCTGCCGCTAGAGTGCGTCTAGATATCTAGGCTACTATATTGTATTTTATGTGCTGACTCACGGAAGGCAGTGAGAGGTCAGCTCTGTCTGGGAGGCGCCGAAGTTCAGAGACTGTTAGTCAAAGTATCATTCCCCCTTCACTTAAAACTTTTTTATAGTTTTATTTTGTGTTTGTTATAATGCTTGTTCTAAGCACATTATTGTGCTCCAGTTATCTTTACTTATGGTTTCAATGTTTAGCCTGTGGGAACATAATGGTGTGAGATATTTTCAGCCCAGCTGTGATGCAGTCTAATGAAGTGAAGTTACTGTCCTTAAATGTGATTGGGTTGGGAAACCCAATTTAAAAGGTCTAAGGTAAAGGCCAAATTAAAAAAGAGAACGTACATATATATATATTTTTTGTTGTTGCAAGAAACTCATCTTTCTCAGCAAGAGCATGAAAAATTGAAACGGTTTGGTTTTAAAAATACCTATTATAATTAATTGGTGCAAAGTCACGGGAGAGGAATTGCTATTCTTATTGCAAATACACTTAAGTTCATAGTCATTAAGGAAATAAAAGAGAACGAGGGTAGATATATCAATATCGTTAAGGGAACGATTGAAGAGGATACAGTAACCTTAGTAAATGTTTATGCAACTCCTAATAGTAACAAACTATTTTTCAAATAACTAATGGATGTAACTGCACTGGAAGGGTGTCTGTTTATGTGTAGGTGATTTTAACATAGTATTGAATAGCTACCTGGATACAACTGGTCTAAAGAAAAATAGAATTGAGGTAGCTGATGTCTGTGACCATAGTGCACTATATCTAACAGTTCAACTAGAAGGTAGGATGCGGAATACGGGGTTACATATAGGCTTATTAAATAACAAATCACCTGTATAATAAATTAAATCAGATATAAGAGAATATTTGAAGATTAATGACAACGGAGAGGTGGATCCATCTGGGACTCACTGAAGGCAGTGACTTGCGACAATTGATTGCCTTAACAACGTCAAATAAAACGGAGGGTCTTGGAATATAATAACCTTGTATTAGACCTATCTAATGTGGAGTAGCAACATAAAAATAACAGTGATCCACAACTTTTAGTGCAAATACAACAATTACAGAATCAGATTAATGATCTATTAGAACAAGATGTTGAGAAGAAAGCTTGTTTTTACAACCAGACATATTACGAATCAGGCCGCTAAATTACTTGCTTACGTAAACAAGAAGCGGATAGTACCATACATAAGATGCGGGACCCAGAAATAAATCAACTAAAATATCATGCCGTAGAAATAGAAGACATTTTCCTATACTACTACAAAAAACTATATACCAAAACCTCCAGTACTAAAGTAGAAGCAATGGAAATTTTTCTTAACGATCTGGATCTACCTCGTATTGGCAAGAAACAAAATGATTGTATCATTAGCAGATTTTTTCACTGGAAGAGATAAATAATGTTATGTTATAAATAACTATAATTAGAACACTTTATCAACAACAAAGTCAATGGATCATTGTATCCATTTTTCACATTGGAGAGGGGCATTAGACAAGGTTGTTGTCTCAGTCCCACACTATTTGCGTTTAATATTGAACCCTGGACCTCCTTATCAATACTGATGGAAATCCTAGAGGAGTTTAGTTATTATGCTGGTTATAAAATAAATATTACAAAGACACAACTTTGGTCATTCAACTATACTCCTTCAAAGGAAATAAGATGTAGATATGATGTAAAATGGGATATGGAATCAATAAAGTACTTACGGGTGCACATAGTTAAAACAAATTATATGAGGTAAACTATAATTTAATTAACCAAAATATTAAAAAAGATATTGAAAGATGGTCTACACACCCATTGGATTTTAGTAGTAAGATTAGCGTAATTAAGGAACATTTTGCCTAGATTGCTATATCTATTCAGGCCTTGCCAGTAGTGGTCATCAGTTCTTAGCCTGGGATGGAAAGAAGCTTAGAATAAAATATGCAACACTTCAGTGGCCAAACAATAAAGTAGGAATGGCGCTCCCCAATCTTAAAGCAGCTCAGTTCCGCCCCCTATTTCTTTGGTGTAATGACAACTATTTTGCTAGATGGAAGGAAATCGTGACGTACGTTGAAGGTTATCCGATACAGTCAGTGTTAGGAGAAAAAGAAGTTCTGGTTTAACTTTGCGAGGCAGCTAAAACTAAGGAAAGACCAGCGAGTGCTTAGATGGATAGCCTTTGACACCCTGTTTAAGCCAGGAGTTATTCAAGGATTGGTCAGTAAAAGGTATTAAGGCAGTGTGTACGATAATAGACAACAAGGAATGACAGACTTTCCAAACATTAAAAGAAAAATGTTCCCTTCACAATCGGGATTTATTTAGGTATATACAATTTAGAGATTACTACAACAAAGAATTGAAAATGGAGAACTCACAAGAATGTAATCCAGTTATAAGATAAATGATAAATGCTTATAGACCAAATAGTAACTTCTATGTTGTATGAAAGAATTATCGAATGTAGGAGCAACTCAACATTATATTTGAAATCAACGTGATAAAAGGAACTAATAATGGAAAATCCATCAGATGTATGGTACAATATGTGTTAAACCCAACATACTTCCGCAAGTTCACAACAATTGAGTGTGTTTAACTGGAAGAATTTGGTGCGTTTCTTTATTACACCTAAGATTAGCAGTAAAACATCATCACACACACCCACGTTTTTTGGAGTTCTGAAAATAAAGGTCATTTTGGGAGGATGTACATTTAGTTTTGAGTAATGTACTTGGCTATAAGATTCCTTTCTTATGTACTGTCTTGTAATTGGGCCATATTTCACTTGTAACAGTACAGAGGGACAGAAACAGGTATAAACCCGATTGTCCTAAACAGCAACAATAGTTTGAGGTCATACATGAAATAAGGGAAATGGAAAGGTTGAACTAGGTCTGAGAAAAGGTGCCAAAAGATTGCAGAAGTGGACATTTTACTTAAATAAAGCATAAGGACATTGCAGCTTGGACTCATTAGTGGATAAAGCAGTGACTTGAAATGTATACATTTTATTTCTATTTTTGTATCACCGCCTTTCCTCTTGTTTCTCCCCTTTTTAACGATTTATTTTATTTTTATGTTATGTTTATGGTGTTGTTTTTCCATATATCACTCACAAATTGAGGTGACTGTTAGCGATAGTGCGTCGTAATTTCCCAATACAGAATTAACACATCGCCAAAATGTAAGTCTCACAGACAAGATATGGTATGATCAACATGAATATGAATTCATGAATACAAAAATTATTTTGTATAATTTTAATATAACTAACATTCGCTTAAAAGATTGGATGTGTTTAATGTGGTGAAAGATGTCGCTTTAAAAAGAGTAGTAGTAGTAGTAGTAGTAAGTAGTTTAGCTAATTATAATAAATATACAAACATTAAACATTTTTAAACCTTATGTGATCAGTGTTAATAACAAATGTAAGATGAGATTCAACGTTGCCCCAAAAATTTCTTTCTTTGTAAAACGTCCAATACGTTAAAAGTAAGTAGTACTACTTTTGTTTTCTCTGGTCTTATGCTATCTACATTTCAACCTGAGCTCAGAGCTTCGTTACTATGGATTTTACTTATTATTTACAAACATTACCAGTGTTAAAAAAAACAAAGTGCTTGTGACATTTTTGTATTAATACAGCTTTTAAAATGATATTGTATTCTCCTTGACGTACACAATATGTATAAAAATGTAAAATGAGATTCAACTTTGCACCCTGCCCTGTTTTGTTTTTGTGTAAAACACCAACGTTAAAAGTAAGTAGTACTATCTTGAAGTATTTAATAATAAGTAATACTACCCTGGTCTCATGTTATCTGCATTTCAACCTGAGTGCTAGATTATTTTAATTGTCTTTTTTTCTATCTACAACATCTATCAATGTTGGAAGATCTCTCTTGGAGTAGACTAGTTTCTACCTTTAACAGAGCAAGGGCCTCTAGCTTGCAGTTGTCAGCTAAGGTCAAACTCTGCTCTGCACCACACACACACACACACTCACACACACACACACACGTTTTATATGTTTTATTAGGACCAACTTTATAACCATCACTTGTGGGGGCCACCCTTTCTAAAGGTGCTAGACGTATGAAAAAAATCAAGTATACTCAGCATAGCTTTGTTAGCTTAAACCTTCAAACATCTGAATTGATAAAGTAATGACTTCCCCATCCTATATGGGGACTTGTAAAAAACTGAGTTAACATGGTTGGTTGGACCTCAAATTCCATCGTGATTAGTGGGGACTTTGCAACAAATAAATTAAATAAATGTTTAATTTACAGATTTAATCCATGTAGAATGAAAATATGCATAAACAGTAATTCTTAAAAACAAAATTTGTAAATTCATCTTAGCTTTAGTTGTTTATAGATAGCGTATATGTGGAGCATGAAGCTTGAAAAGGTGAGTGATTAAAACCATCACTTTTGCATATCACACAAACCTAACATAGCAAAACATATGATTATACAGCTGAAACCAGATATTTACATACACTTCAGAAAACTTATCAGTAAACTTTTATTTCTTTACTGTCATACATGAAATCAGAGTAAACTTTTTCTGTTTTAGATCTCCATTTGAGTTAATTGGTGGCACGCCTGTGGATGCATATAAAGGCACACCTCTTTCTTTGACATCATGGGAAAATCAAGAGAAATCAACCAAGACATCAGGAAAATAATTGTGGAGCTCTACAAGTGTGGCTCATCCTTAGGTACAATTTCCAGATGCCTGAAGGTCCCACGTTCATCTGTTCAGACAATAATACACAAGTATAAAAAACATGGGAATGTACAACCATCATACCGCTCAGGAAGGAGACGGATTCTGAATCCCAGAGAGGAAGGTTTTTTGGTGTGAATCAATCCCAGGACAACAGCAAAAAACCTTGCGAAGATGCTAGCTGAAACTGGTAAGACAGTGTCCACAGTAAAACAAGTCCTGTACCACCATGAGCTAAAAGGTTCCTCTGGGAGAAGAAAGCCATTACTTCAAAACCACCATAAAAAAGCCATACATGTGGACAAAAATCTTAATTTCTGGAGACATGTCCTGTGGTCTGACGAAACAAAGATTGAACTGTTCGGCCATAATGATAAACGGTATATTTGGAAGAAAAAGGGCGAAGCTTTGAAGCCTCAGAACACCATCCCAACTGTGAAGTATGGGGGTGGTAGTATAATGTTATGGGGTTGCTTTGCTGCATTAGGGACTGGTGCACTTCACAAAATAGATGGCCTCATGAGAAAAGAAAATGTTGTGGATATATTGAAGAAACATCTGAAGACATCGGCCAGGAAGTTAAAGCGCTTAGCAAATGGGTCTTCAAATGGACGCTGACCCCAAGCATACCTCCAAATTAGTTACAAAGTGGACAACAAAGTCAAGGTATTGGAGTTGGCCATCACAAAGCCCTGATCTCAATCCCATAGAACATTTGTGGGCGGCATTGAAAAGGCGAAAGGCAGCAAGAAGGCCTACAAACCTGACCCAGTTACACCAGTTCTGTCAAGAGGAGTGGGCCAAAATTCCAGCAAACTATTGTAGAAAGCTTGAGGAAGGATACCAAAACGTTTGGCCCAAGTGAAACAGGAAATCCTACCAAATACTAAGAAAGTGTTCCGCGTTGGAGGTGTCGATGAATCGATGATGAAAAGGGGATTTAGGAGAGCGGGTTGTCATGTGCTGCAAATAAATACGGGGTGTTAAGCGGCGTTCTGGGGACCACTCCAGATCCTCTGGGAAGAAAAAAAATCACACATTACAATCACAGTGCGGAAAAAAAAAAGCATTTTAACTATTTTGGCAAATAATTAGCACATAAAAAATTAGACCCACCATTTTGCTAGTCTTTGTGTCTCCACGATTTTAGGTCTATAGAGGGTCCGTTAGCAGGGGCAGAGACTGTTGGTCAGCATCCCCAAATATCAATCTTTTTCATGTTTTCATAAGAACTCCTTATTTTGTCTCTTTCTGATGATATCGGCCAATGGTATCAAACTGTTTCTTCAAAATCTCCCAGTCACACCATTGTATAAAGAAGACGTTTTTAAACCATTTGTTGTATTCCTCGTTAGAAACAGGGTATGGTTTTATCTTCCATTCTTCAGGACCACGGGCTGCAACTAACTTCTCCCTTTCTGCATACGCTAAGGAAAATAAAATCCTCTTGTAGGTCTAGTGAAACGGTCTGCTTCCCACCAAGATAGACACTGGCTCCAATGCTACTGTCCCATTGACAAACATACACTAGCTCAGGTAAGCCAGGATTTTCAAAGGTCTGGGCAGACAACCTCACCAAAAAGGCTCCAGTCTTTCACAGAGATTGTACAGGCTGTTTTGGCTTTGCCAGATAGTTTGACAGCAACACTAGTGTAAACAGCTAATGTCACGTATCCTGCACTGTATCGAATTGAATATCTGTATCCATTGACACCGACATATTCTAGATCAGATGTACACGATTCAGTCATGCTTGTAGGAAAGATTCTGGACGGAATGGGGCTTCTGGGAGCCTGGCTCAAACCGCATGTTATTCCAGTATTAGCATCGCGGCTCTGATGCCTCTTTCGAGGGGCCTGTCGGCCAAATAGTGTTCCAGTCTCTCCACCTCCCCATGACTCTTTGGGGTTAGTGTACACAGAGCAAATGTAGTGGGTCCTACTCTAGCTGTCTCACATTCTTCAACATCAGATGATCCTGATTGTTGTCCAAATGTGGATAGACATGGCTGAAAACCATTCCTCTTGTTTCACCAAAAGAATTAAAAGAAAATCCACAGCTGGTTTTGTTGAAGGGTGAAAAAACGAAATAGTTAAAAAACTGCAGGTAAAGGTGAGCAGCCAGCATAAACCAAGACTTTTAAATCCTGCCACCCCCCCTGCATGCCGACGAGCATTTAACACCCACAACAATAGCCCTCCCTCACATTTACAAGCTAACCATTGGTCTATCAGGCGTTTTTAACACCTTTACAAATGTAAATACATCATCCGTCAGGAGAGTAACCCCACCTCACGAAAGTATACCATGGCTCATCACATATCTTGGAGATGCGCCCCAGATTCGGCATTAGAGGCACAGCAGCGTACGTGATGTGCACGTCTTTTGATTTCTCTCACTAACGTTTTATTTGAAATGAAAGCGCTATTACTGAGTATAGAGTGTTGGAGCATGGGAAAAAGGGTGTGTTGGGAAAAGGGGTGGAACACTGGCCAGAACGGCAGCCATTGCGGTTCAGACACCGAGCCTAGCTATGTCACTCTCAACCTTTGGGCTAAGTTCATTTCTCCCAACCTTTACACAGCTGCATGCATTGTACGGTTTCCACGTGACATATGAACGGGTCATGATTTACATGCTCTGTGGATGCTTTTACAAGGTCACTGACCACCTTCTGTGACACATTCAGACTTTGCTGTCTTTGGGGAGATGCAGGGTCCATATGAATCTTGTCATGGTGTCAGCTACCGAGGGTCCCCTCGGAGTGTATGGCACCACATTCTCCTG